>NC_057810.1:151040145-151348475 GCF_018294505.1 Triticum aestivum
ACCAGGAACCATTCCGGTGTCCAAATATAGTCGTTCAATATATCGATCTTTATGTCTCGACCATTTAGATACTCCTCGTCATGTCCGTGATCACATCCGGGACTCCGAACAACCTTCAGTACATCAAAACACATAAACTCATAATATAACCATCATCTAACTTTAAGCGTGCGGACCCTACGGGTTCGAGAACTATGTAGACATGACCGAGACATGTCTCCGGTCAATAACCAATAGCGGAACCTGGATGCTCATATTGGCTCCTACATATTCTACAAAGATATTTATCGGTGAAACCGCATAACAACATACGTTGTTCCCTTTGTCATCGGTATGTTACTGCCCGAGATTCGATCGTCGGTATCTCAATACCTAGTTCAATCTCGTTACATGCAAGTCTCTTTACTCATTACGTAATGCATCATCCCGTAACTAACTCATTAGCTACATTGCTTGCAAGGCTTATAGTGATGTGCATTACCGAGAGGGCCCAGAGATACCTCTCTGACAATCGGAGTGACAAATCCTAATCTCGAAATATGCCAACTCAACAAGTACCTTCAGAGACACCTGTAGAGCACCTTTATAATCACCCAATTATGTTGTGACGTTTGGTAGCACACAAAGTGTTTCTCCGGTAAATGGGAGTTGCATAATCTCGTAGTCATAGGAACATGTAAAGTCATGAAGAAAGCAATATCAACATACTAAACGATCAAGTGCTAAGCTAACAGAATGGGTCAAGTCAATCACATCATTCTCCTAATGATGTGATCCCATTAATCAAATGACAACTCATGTCTATGGCTAGGAAACTTAACCATCTTTGATTCAACGAGCTAGTCAAGTAGAGGCATACTAGTGACATTATGTTTGTCTATGTATTCACACATGTACTAAGTTTCCGGTTAATACAATTCTAGCATGAATAATAAACATTTATCATGAAATAAGGAAATAAATAATAACTTTATTATTGCCTCTAGGGCATTTTTCCTTCACAACCAACTTGTCGAAATAAAACATACTGATGTATGCGGTCCAATAAGCGTTGTGGCTCGCGGTGGCTATCGTTATGTTCTCACCCTCACTGATGACTTAAGTAGATATGGGTATGTCTACTTAATGAAACACAAGTCTAAGACCTTTGAAAAGTTCAAGGAATTTCAGAGCGAGGTAGAGAATCAACATGACAGGAAAATAAAGTTCTTATGATCAGATCATGGAGGAGAATATTTGAGTCACGAGTTTGGCACACACTTAAGGAAATGTGGAATTGTTTCACAACTCATGCCGCCTGGAACACCTCAACAAAATGGTGTGTCCGAACGTTGTAATCGCACTCTATTAGATATGGTGCAAACTATGATGTCTCTTACCGATCTACCGCTATCTTTTTGGGGTTATGCTTTAGAGACTGCCGCATTCACTTTAAATAGGGAACCTTCTAAATCCGTTGAGACGACACCATATGAATTATGGTTTGGGAAGAAACCTAAGCTGTCGTTTCTGAAATTTTGGGGATGCGATGCTTATGTCAAGAAACTTCAACCAGAAAAGCTCGAATCCAAATCGAAAAAATGCATCTTCATAGGATACCCTAAGGAAACTATTGGGTATACCTTCTACCTCAAATCCGAGGGCAAGATCTTTGTTGCCAAGAATGTTTCCTTTCTAGAGAAAGAGTTTCTCTCGAAAGAAGTAAGTGGGAGGAAAGCAGAACTTGATGAGGTAACCCCTCTTGAACCGGAAAGTAGCACAGCTCAGGAGGATGTTTCTTTGGTGCCTGCACCGACTAGAGAGGAAGTTAATGATGATGATCATGAAACTTAGGATCAAGTTGCTACTGAACTTTGTAGGTCCACGAGGACACGTTCCACACCAGAGTGGTACGGCAACCCTGTCCTGGAAATCATGTTGTCAGACAACGGTGAACCTTCAAACTATGAAGAAGCGATGGCGGGCCCGGATTCCAACAAGTGGCTTGAAGCCATGAACTCCGAGATAGGATCCATGTATGAGAACAAAGTATGGACTTTGGTGGACTTGCCCGATGATCGGCGAGCCATAGAAAATGAGTGAATCTTTAAGAAGAAGACTGACACGGATGGTAATGTGACCGTCTATAAGGCTCAGCTTGTCACTAAGGTTTATTGACAAGTTCAAGGAGTTGACTACGATAAGACCTTCTCACCCGTAGCGAAGCTGAAGTCCGTCCGAATCATGTTAGCAATTGCCACATTCTATGATTATGAGATCTGGCAAATGGACGTCAAAACAGCATTCCTTAAGGAAGAATTGTATATGATGCACCCGGAAGGTTTTGTCGATCCTAATGAAAGGATCGAGAAGAGGTGTCTAGAGGGGGGGGGGGTGAATAGACTCTAAGTGAGAAAAGTTGTAGTTTTTAATTTCTTTAAGTTGAAGTGGAGTTTTGGCACAAGTTTAACATTCACAATACATATCAAGCAAGCATGCAAAGAGTATATGAGCAGCAGAAAGCAAAGCATGCAAATTGCAAGAATGTAAAGGGATGGGATTGGAGTATGCAAACACAATTTGGAGACACGGAGATTTTTGAGCCGTGGTTCCGATAGGTGGGGCTATTGTACATCCACGTTGATGGAGACTTCAACCCACAAAGGGTAACTGTTGCGCGAGTCCACAAAGGGATCCACCCACGAAAGGGTCCACGAAGAAGCAACCTTGTCTATCCCACCATGGCCTTCGCCCACGAAGGACTTGCCTCACTAGGGTAGATCTTCACGAAGTAGGCGATCTCCTTGCCCTTACAAACTCCTTGGTTCAACTCCACAATCTTGACGGAGGCTCCCAAGTGACACCTAGCCAATCTAGGAGACACCACTCTCCAAGAAGTAACAAATGGTGTGTTGATGATGAACTCCTTGCTCTTGTGCTTCAAATGATAGTCTCCCCAACACTCAACTCTCTCTCACAGGATTTGGATTTGGTGGAAATAAGATTTGAGTGGAAAGCAACTTGGGGAAGGCTAGACATCAAGATTTATGTGGTAGGAATGGAATATCTTGACCTCAACACAAGTGCAGGTGGTTCTTTCTCAGAAAATGTAAGTTGGAAGTGTAGGCATGTTCTGATGGCTCTCTCCACGAATGAAGAGTGGGTGGAGGGGTATATATAACCGTTACACACAACTTACCAAACTCGGTGGGACCGAATCTTGAAACTCGGTCGGACCGATTTAGTAAATAATGTTACCGTTAGGATTCTCGGTGGGACCGACATGTCAACTCGATGGGACCGATACAGTTAGGGTTAGGGCATAAAGTAATCTCGATGAGACCGATTACACAAACTCGTGAGATTGATTTTGGTAATAGACACACAGAAGTTTGGTCCGGCAAACTCAGTGTGACCGATTCGCTCATCTCAGTTGGACCGAAACGTTACGAAGGGGGACAGAGATTTTGCATTGTAATCTCGGTAGGATCGATTACACAAACTTGGTGAGGCCGATTTTGGTAATGGACGCACACAGAGAGATTACAACCCTATCTCGATGAGACCGAGATCCCTATCGGTGAGACCGAAAATCTAGGGTTTGTGGCAGTGGCTATGTCATCTGAACTCGGTGGCGCCGGATAGAAAGATTTGGTGGGGCCGAGTTTGACTTTTGGTTTGGGACATATGTGGATATGAGAAAGTGGTTGAGGGCTTTGGAGCATATCACTAAGCACTTTGAGCAAGCAAGCCATTAAGCAACACCTCATCCCATCTTAATAGTATTGGCTTTCCTATGGACTCAATGTGATCTTGGATCACTAAAAGTACACTGTAGAGTCTTGTGCTTTGAGCTTGGGCCAATCCTTTGTCCTTAGCATCTTGAAGGGGTTCCACATCCTCTAGTCCATGCCACTCCATTGTTGAACTTATCTAAAACATACTAGGTGGAAGTATTAGTCCAACAAGAGATATGTTGGCATTAGTTACCAAAATCACCCAGGGAGCACTTGTGCTTTCAATCTCCCCCTTTTTGGTAATTGATGACAACATACATCAAAGCTTTAGATAAAGATATAGAGAATAACAAGTAAAGCTTTGGAAAGACATGTCACATGCATAGGCTCCCCCCTACATGTATGCAATCATGTAAATATGGAATATAGGAGCATGTGAATGCATAAGCATGACAGAGTAAGCAATGTGTTACACGTATCTTGGCTATATGCATTAGAGACAATGGTGTGAATATAGGAAATGTACCTTGATGCTCATGAGTCCTTGTTGCAAATAGTATGTACATCAGCAAGAAGTCCTCATACACATGCCTGTGATGCATATACTTACCTTGTGGTCTTGAGTTGGCTTAGGACGGAATGAACCTGCGTAAACAAGGTTAGATAACACAGACACCTACTAGCCAGAGCAAACAAAAGGAACCACAAGAGTACCAAGACTGGGATGACATGTAGAGAGTGAGTACTGAGTACCCCATTGGACATAGACATGTACACAAAGGTAAAGACGTGCAATGAATTCAAAGATTTCCTTCCCTTAGATGTCTTGCTCCCCCTGAATCTTAGCATGGGATATTGGGAGAAGATAGGGAACAAAAAATCAGAGCAAAGAAAAGAAACAGAGCTAATGCAAACAATCAAATATGAAAATGTCTTTCCCCTCTTAAAGACATGTGACTTCTATCCTCTTGAACACCAAGCATTTGGGGTCTTTCTCTCTCGTCCTGAGTATTCTCTCCCCCTATAGAAATGATTAAGATTTGATGTGATCTCTCTCTCCCCCTTTGACATCAATTTCCAAGAATGGTACTTCTGGATTTTTGTCACAAATGGGTTTGGTCCTTGAGTCATAGAGCAAAGCAACAAGTCGAATGTGATGCTGGTAGAGGACAAGAATCATTGAGTGGAGCTGGATCAAAAAGGAATGCAGGAACAAGTGGCAAGCTGTCTTTCCTGTAGTGAAATCGGTGGCACCGAGTTGTTTGCTTCGGGTGCACCGAAAAATTTCGGTTGGACCAAAGGCAACATACCGGTGTGACCGAGTTCATCACAGAGAAAACACTTGTCACCTCAGCTCACTAGACAAGTAAGATCTCACCCCGCAAAAAAAAAAGTAAGATCTCACAAGGATTTGCAAGGAATTAACTGAAGGATTTGCAAAGAATTGGATGCAGGGAATGCAGAACAGAAATAAAAGAAAAGAAATCTAGATGAAGTTTTTTTGAAAGGGGAAACAAATATGCATGAGAGAAATGCAAGAGCATAGAAAAGAACACAAGAGAACTTCATCTAGAATTGGTCGGCGATGAAGTCACCTATGTTAGAGTATATTGACTTAGGAGTCAAGTGAGGACACTTGATCATAGGTCGTACTCTTTGTTTAAGCTCAAAATGGGGTTACCATTTTTCGTTTAAGCATTTTGATGTATTCACATCTTGTTGAGTTGCTTTGACTCATGACTTGGAGTAAAGATTCTCTAAGATGGAATAACATACCTTGGGTGGTGGTGTTGATCATGATCATGTAGTTGAACTTGTGTGGGTTGCTCAAGGTTGATGTAGCTCATCAAGAGTTGGGAGCACCACTTGGAATTTGAGTTCATCTACCTACATGGGTTAGTTTTTGCAAGGAAGAGCACTTGTGTATCCAAAATGACAATCATGAAACTCAATATAGAATTTGTCAAAGGATATGTTTGAAGGGTTTCGTGCTTCCTTGTCTTCAACCACCATTGTGTAGAGACTTGGTGATGTAGAGATTGCTCAAGATGTGAGTGAGTTGCAATCTCATAGATTTAGGTTCATCCAAGTACCTACACGGGTTAGATAACATGCAAGGTGCAAATATATCCAAGGCATAAGATTGTCATCATAAGAGAAATATCAAGGGTTAGTCATAGGCTCATGTCTTGCATGTATCCAAATGGAGTTTCTATTCCAAGTTTGAAGCATCAATGATGTTCAATTCACCTCTTAACCTGCAAAACACTTTCTCATCAAGTAGTTTAGTGAATATATCCGCCAATTGCTTGTCAATACGAACATGCTTAAGATTAATATCCCCTTTGGCAACGTGATCTCGAATGAAACAATGACAAACTTCAATATGCTTAGTTCGAGAGTGTTGCACGGGATTGTGAGCAATCTTGATAGCACTTTCATTGTCACAAAGCAGTGGAACATGTTTCACATATATCCCATAATCTTTAAGAGTTTGGGTCATCCAAAGTAATTGAGCACAACATGAACCAACGACAATGTATTCCGCTTCGGCGGTTGAGGGAGTCCTGGACTAGGGGGTGTCCGGATAGCCGAACTATCATCATCGGCCGGACTCCAAGACTATAAAGATACAAGATTGAAGACTTCGTCCCTTGTCCGGATGGGACTTTCCTTGGCGTGGAAGGCAAGCTTGGCAATACGGATATGTATATCTCCTACCATTGTAACCGACTCTGTGTAACCCTAGCCCTCTCCGGTGTCTATATAAACCGGATGGCTTTAGTCCATAGGACGAACAACAATCATACCATAGGCTAGCTTCTAGGGTTTAGCCTCCTTGATCTCGTGGTAGATCTACTCTTGTAATACCCACATCATCAATATCAATCAAGCAGGACGTAGGGTTTTACCTCCATCAAGAGGGCCCGAACCTGGGTAAAACATCATGTCCCTTGTCTCCTGTTACCATCCGCCTAGACGCACAGTTCGGGACCCCCTACCCGAGATCCGCCGGTTTTGACACCGACATTGGTACTTTCATTGAGAGTTCCTCTGTGTCATCACCGATAGGCTCGATGGCTTCTTCGATCATCAACAACGACGCAGTCTAGGGTGAGACCTTTCTCCCCGGACAGATCTTCGTATTCGGCGGCTTTGCACTGCGGGCCAATTCGCTTGGCCATCTGGAGCAGATCGAAAGCTACACCCCCGGCCGTCAGGTCAGATTTGGAAGTTTGAACTTCACGGCTGACATCCGCAGGGACTTGATCTTCGGTGGATTCGAGCCACAGCCGAGCGTGCCGCACTGTCACGATGGGCATGATTTAGCTCTGCAGCCGGACAGTACCCTGGAGGCCGCACACAAGTCCGCTCCGATCTTCAATTCGGAGCCAGCTACGCAGATCGAGAACGGGTGGCTAGACACCGCCTTGGGGGCTGCAATCTCTACGGCGATAGAGCCGAACACTGACCTTGTCCCTCATGAAGCTCGTGACTCCGAGGCGCCGGACTCCGAACCTCCCGCGCCCCCTCCAATTGAATCCGATGGGGCACCGATCATAGAGTTCACCGCTGTGGACATCTTTCAACACTCACCTTTCGGTGACATTTGAGTTCGCTAGAGTATCTCTCATTATCAGGAGAGCCCTGGCCGGACTGCGGTCAGGATGGTTGGGATGCGGACGACGAAGAAATTCAAAGCCCACCCACCACCCACTTAGTAGCCACTGTCGACGATCTAACCGACATGCTAGACTTCGACTCCGAAGACATCAACGGTATGGACGACAATGCCGGAGACGACCAAGAACCAGCGCCTACGGGGCACTGGAAAGCCACCTCAACTCACGACGTATACATGGTGGATGCGCCAACAGGAAGCGATAACAAGGAACAACGGGACGTGGCGAAGGACAACTCCCCCGACAAACAACCAAAACGGCGAAGCAAGTGCCACCCGAAGTCCCGCCTCGATAACAACGGCACCCATACTGACCCGTCCTTAGAGCAGGGCGAAGCAGTGGACGACGAACATGCCACCAAGCAACCATCCGAACAGGATGAATTGGACAAGCAACCCATCCCCGGCGAAAACAACAGAACAGACGATCTCACGCCGGACACATCACCGGAGCATAAGAACCTTCATAAAAGGCTCGTCGCCACTGCAAGAAGTTTGAAGAAGCAAAAGCGGAAGCTTAAAACAGCGGAGGACGCACTCAGAATGAGATGGAGCAAAGTACTCAATACCGCAGATAAATATGGTGATAGTCACCAGGCAAAGAGCTACCCGAAGCGCAAGCTGTTGCCCAAATTTGACGAGGAGGCCGTAGAGCCCCCACAGTCAAAAAAGAAAGAGGCCGCCTGGCCGGATAGACGACCAGATGATAGGCTAAGAGCGGCAAGGGGCGCTGCACACAAGCCGGCACACGATCCACATATGGATCCTCGCAAAAAGGATGACCTGGTCAGGTCCATCTATGGGCCAAAAAAGAAGACTCCAGGAAGCAACACAACCCGCCGAGTGTTTGAAGACAACGGCACACCCAAATACAGGGGCGCCGCACACCCACTATGTTTCACCGATGAGGTACTGGATCATGAATTTCTAGTGGGATTCAAACCCATAAACATAGAGGCATATGACGGAACAACAGACCCCGGAGTCTGGATTGAGGATTATATCCTACACATACATATGGCCAGAGGAGACGATCTCCATGCCATAAAATACTTACCCCTCAAGCTCAAAGGGCCAGCTCGGCATTGGCTCAAAAGCCTCCCGGAAAACACCATTGGAAGTTGGGAAGAGCTCGAGGATGCGTTTCGAGCAAATTTTCAGGGGACTTATGTCCGCCCTCCGGATGCAGACGATCTAAGTCACATAACTCAACAGCCCGGAGAGTTAGCACGCAAATTCTGGAATAGGTTCCTCACCATAAAGAACCAAATAGTCGACTGTCTGGACGCCGAAGCCTTAGCAGCCTTTAAGCATAACGTCCGAGACGAATGGCTCGCCAGACACCTTGGCCAGGAAAAACCAAGAACAATGGCCGCACTAACAAGCCTCATGACCCGCTTTTGCGCGGGGGAAGACAGCTGGCTGGCTAGATGCAGCACCAGCGACCCGAGTACATCCGAAGTCAGCGATGGAAATGGGAAATCACGATGCAGAAAAGATCAGCGCCGGAATAAGGAAAATGGCCCAAATAGCACGGCGGTGAACGCCTGATTCAAAAGCTCTCGGCCGAATAATAAAACACTGCCCCTCAAGGACAACAATGACGAGCTATCCAACCTAAAATTTTTTTTGGATAGGATATGTCAAATACATAGTACCCCCGGGAAGCCTGCAAATCATACCCACAGAGATTGTTGGGTCTTCAAGCAGTCCGGCCGACTTAACGCCGAACGCAAGGGGCTCGACACACCAAGCGAGGACGACGACGAACCCCACAAGCAGCACACCGGAATACAGAAGACTTCCCCACTAGAAGTCAAAACTGTGAACTCACTTCATGTGATAACACGGAAAAATAGTGCGGCACCTGCTAAAACATGCGCCGCACGGTCCACCCCAGCAGAGTCCCGGAATTGGATGTTTAAACCAATTACTTTCGACCATCAGGATTACTCCAGAAGCGTTCGAAACACAGGAGGGATTGCTTTGGTACTGGATCCCATAATCGACGGACTACAATTCACACAAGTCCTAGTGGATGGCGGCAGCAATATAAACCTGCTATACCAGGACACCGTCCGCAGAATGGGGATAGACCCTACCAAAATTCACCATAGCAGCACTTCCTTCAAAGGAGTGACGCCTGGCCTTTACGCCAATTGTACAGGCTCTGTACTACTAGAGGCCGTGTTCGGTTCATCCGACAACCTCCATCACGAAAAGCTCATTTTCCATATCGCCCCATTCAAAAGTAGCCATCAAGCACTACTAGGACGTGAAGCATTCGCCCGCTTTAACGCAATACCGCATTACACGTCTCTTACGCTTAAAATGCCTGGTCCACGCGGCATAATCTCAGTAAAGGGTAAATCTGAGTATTCCTCGACCACGGAAAACATGAGACTGCTTTGACAGCCGCACACTAATCCGACCTTGCTGGTCAAAGCCCCTAAAAACAGGTCATTCAGACCTTGGACACGGTTAGGCGAGTCCGGCATAAATAAACAAGGGGCTTCCCCGCCGCATACCTCTTTACAAGGGGCTGCACGTATAAACAATGAGAGCCAATAAAGCTCGACTTTACCATACTTTATTTTAATACATCTTCTGCACGATATTTTTTTTCCAAACTAAGTTCTTCTCCTTTACGATGAAGCACGTGCTACACCCATCCAGGATACAACACAACGGAGACACATGCGCAGACGTGCAGCAGGGACCCGTTACAAGGATTCTTTTCAAATTAAGACCCTGCGTAAACCTTTCTTACTGTCTCTTGTTGATACACATCCCCCAGTTTCCTACCATAACCGAGGAGGAGGCTGGCGTTTTGGCATCGGCCGCGTCAGAAGTTCTCGCCCGTACCTGGACACTAGGGGCTTAGGGCATTGTTCTGCCCGGTATCATAAAGACCGAATACCTCAGGGGGTGTTTGGCGTCTCGAGTTAGGCCTTATATGCATCAGCTCTGAGTCATGTCTTTGGTCAAATGTTGGGTTTGCCCGGCTCCTGTGTTTTGCTGCCTTACGTTCCGCTCCATCTGCTAACGCGGCACCAGGAGAACTACTGCGATTGTGCCCCGGTTCGGCCGGGCGAGCACCTCAGTAGAGAAAGCCGAAAACTGACTGTCATGATATAGCGAGAGACTGGTCAACCACTCGATCGACTACTAGATTGTTTAGAATTCCTCCACTTTGACAAAGGACCGCTTCCCGGTCACGCACATACGTGCCCCAAGTTCGGAGAAGCGCAATGCCTCTAGGGGCTATATCGTAGCCCCACCTTCGAGCTCCTATGGATAAGTGAAAGTGATAAAGCATTATAGTCCGGTTGCCTAGTTTGCTACGCTATCACCTCCTTCAAAGGACCAAGACGTTGGATTAAGTGTGAAAAAGCGCTTTTCTTTTGCAAACACCCCCGCACCATGTGCGTGGGGGCTGAAGCCAAAGACTGCCATCTTTCAGATTATACATACATATACGGCCGCACAGGAGATAGTTCAATACTTGAACGCACAAGTATAAAAAGCTGTTGCATTATAAACATGATCTCACAAATCATACACGTCATTTGAACATAACATCTTTCAAGCACCGCGACTCTATTAAACGAGCGCCCTGCAGGACTTCCTCAAAATAGTGCTCGGCGGGTAATCGGCTTTTGTCCGAACCTCGGGATGCAACAGCGGTGACATCCATCTCCGCCCAGTATGTCTTAACACGGGCAAGAGCCATCCGTGCACCCTCTATGCATGCCGACTGCTGCATCGCCTCGATATGCGGCACCGCCCCAAGGAATTGCTGCAACAAGCCAGAATAACTCTCCGGCTTGGGCCTTTCTGGCCACAGATGAGCCACCACATCTGTCATGGCAAGTCCGGACAACCTATTCAGCTCAGCCCACTCCGCCAACCGATCAGTCAACGGAAGTGGACGCTCCGGACTATGGAATTGAGACTAGAAAAGCTCTTCCATTTCGTGATCCTTCTGGCTTTGGAAGTGCACGACTGCGTCCGCTGCACTCGCCGCCAAATCCAGATAAGGATCCTCTGCACCACACAATTGGCCCAACTGAGCATACTTCGGATCCGTGAACTTCCTACGCAGCAGAAAGGGCTTTCCAGCCACAATGTCTCCGGCCTGACGCAGTTCCTCCTTCATAGCCCGCATCGCACTACAGGCATCCTTGGCTTCGACGATGTCTTTCTTCAGGTCCCTTGCTCCGCTCGGCGTTCTCTTTCAAGAACCTCATAGCGGTCGGTAGCATCTTTTAATCTCACGGCCATTTCGGCCATCTCCTCCCTGCTTCGTCAGTGAACAACCTTTTCGGCTTTTAGCTCTTCTGCTGCCTTCGAGGCAGCTGCATCACTTTTCCTGGCTTGCTCCTTGGCTTGAGCAAGCTCTGCTCGAAGGTCTTCCACAGCAGCGGCACCATCTGCATCAAGCATACAAATTGTAAGAAACATGCATTAGCTCCCTTACTCGGTGACCGTGGAGCAACCATTTACCTTGTGACTCGTCAAGTCGTTTATTGACCAGCGCGATGTCCGCATCCGCAACGTCGAGTTGCCGCTTCAGCTCGGCAGCTCCATCAGTTCGGCTGGCCACCGATCGTTCCACCACCCACATAGGAAAGGCAACATTCTATAACTGAGATAATGATCCTCGGCACGCTGTCACTTTCAACAGCATACCAAGTCTCAGGGGATACTATCTATACATGGCGCACTCCATGTACAAAACTATCAAAAGGTATGTCATTTTTTGCATACCTCAAACCCCGTTAGTAAACTTCCGACGGCCTCATACAACCCGCTCTCGGCGGATGATATCCTTTCAATCACCAGATCATTAATGTGCGGTGATCTTCTGAGATAGACGCCCTCTCAAGCAAATCCTGCAGCTCCACCGGCCGTACTCCAGTGGGTGCCGAACTCCTCGGCCCCGCCGGACTTGGGGAGACTCTCCGTGACGACACCTCAGGGTCATCCGCCCCGCCTGACGGTGCGGCAGATGGAGGCGTTTCGCTCTCCATCATCTCCGGACGAAGGTCCCCCGAAGATGAGCTCTGCTGAGAAGGGCTGAGATCCGAACTATAAGGTGAAAACTTCGGTTTACCTTAGAAATAAAGTAGGGATGTCCCCTATTACAAACCCCCCCTTTTTTTACTTACGGCTCGCTGGAGGGCTGATTCCTTTGGGGAGACTGTGTGGCCGGGGCTCTTCCCGGCACGGGACCTTCCGGTGATTTCCTTCCCCGCTTTGAGGCCTTGGCCTCCGGGTCTTCGGAAGCGGTCCTCTTCTCCCCCTGGAGGGAGGGACCCTCGATCCCCCCCTTACTGCAAGCCTCCTTGGCAGAGGTGGTAGTTTTCCTGTGCTCCCCTTTGCCCTCCTCCGAAGGTGCAACCTCCAACATTTTAATTAACACGGGATCCGGCGTGGTCTCAGGGAGGGAAGCCGGACACCGTATCAATTTTGCTTGCGCTATCCACTCCTGTTCAAGGGATAGCCGGTTAAAAGGCAAACCCATGATAAATAAATGAACAATGTGTCCGGGCACAGGGCTACTTACTTGAGTATCCGGGCGATTGCAGCTTAGGCCAGCGTCCTCGGTCAAGTCCGGACGCATCTCTTGTGATCCGAAGAACAATTCGTACATCTCCACGGGCGTCAAACCCATGAAGTGTTGGAGAGCTCATGGTCCCTCCGGATTAAATTCCCACAGGCGGTGGGGGCGACGTTTGCAGGGCAGAAGGCGCCGAATTACCATAACCTGTGTCACTACGACCAGATTTATCTCCCCTTCCTGGAGGTCTCAAATCCGGCCCTGCAACAGGGGTACGTCTTTGGACGGCCCCCTGTCAAGCCCTTTGTTGACCCATGACGTCAGCCGTTGTGGAGGGCCCGAGCGGAAGACGGGCGGTGGCCTCTGCCTGCTGCCCCTGGGCGGTGATATAGAACCACTCCTGTTGCCACAAACCGAGCTCCTCCTAAAAAAGCCCTCGGGCCATGGAGCATCGGCCCTCTTGTTTATAACCGCCCCGCCGCACTCTGCTTGACGCCCCGCGATCATCTTCGGCTCCACGTTGAAGGTTTTGAGCCACAAGCCGAAGTGAGGGGTAGTGCGGAGGAAGGCTTCGCAGACGACAATGAATGATGAGATGTGGAGGATGGACTCCGGAGCCAAGTCGTGAAATTCCAGCCCATAATAAAACATGAGCCCCCTCACGAAGGGATCCATTGGGAAGCCTAAACCCCGACGGAGGTGAGACACGAACACAACACTCTCGCCGGGCTCGGAGTAGGAATAACTTGCCCTTGGTCAGGCAACCTATGCGAGATCTCGTAGGTTAAGTACCTGGTGTCTCTCAGCTTGAGCATGTCCTCTTCCGTGACAGAGGAGGGCATCCACCGGCCTCGTAGGTCGGAGCCAGACATTGTCGAAGGTCGAAAGTACCCGAATCTGGAGCCTTGGGTGTTGGAACTCGGGGCGAGGGGCGGATTCGATTGAGGGTTGAAGAAAAAGAACGGGCCTTGGTCTCATTATAAAGAGGGAGAATACCAAGAGCCAACCCCGTGACCATTTGGAACCCGCCTTCGATGGAGGGGGCGTGGCAACGGGCACGGTTGGGTTACCCACGTCCGTATTAATGGGAATCCCGGGATAAGGGGAACACAATCTCTGCTTCGACAAGACGTGCCAAGGAAACCGCTTCGCTAAACGCGCTGAGGTGGTACAATAAAAACAATTCGAGTAAAGGCTTGGTAGTGGTGTGACGTCACGCCACCAAATACATCAGCAGATTAAACTTGTGTAAATATTATTCTCTCTACGGTGGTATGTGGAATTTATTTTGCAGAGCTGGACACTATCCTGGTGTTCACAATCTTCTATAAACTATTCGGAGAAGGAACCCGCCTTGCAACACCGAAGACAATATGCGCGCCGGACTCGTCGTCATTGAAGCCTGGTTCAGGGGCTACCGAGGGAGTCCTGGACTAGGGGGTGTCCGGATAGCCGAACTATCATCATCGGCCGGACTCCAAGACTATAAAGATACAAGATTGAATACTTCGTCCCGTGTCCGGATGGGACTTTCCTTGGTGTGGAAGGCAAGCTTGGCAATACGGATATGTAGATCTCCTACCATTGTAACCGACTGAAAGGATCGATATGGTTGACTAGAGGGGGGGGGGTGAATAGGCAACTAACAATTTTTAGACTTTTCTTTAACAATTTAAACCTTGCAATGAAATAGGTTGTCTAGATGTGCAACTACGTGGACAACCTATATGATGCAGAGACAATAAGCACACAAGCAAGCAATGGATATAGCACAAGTAAGCTTGCAAAAGTAAAGGGATAAGATAACCAAGAGTGGAGCCGGTGAAGACGAGGATGTGTTACCGAAGTTCCTTCCTTTTAAAGGGAAGTACGTCTCCGTTAGAGTGGTGTGGAGGCACAATGCTCCCCAAGAAGCCACTAGGTCCACCGTAATCTCCTCACGCCCTCACACAATGCGAGATGCCGTGATTCCACTATTGGAGCCCTTGAAGGCGGCAACCGGACTGTCGGTGTCAAAACCGGCGGATCTCGGGTAGGGGGTCCCGAACTGTGCGTCTAGGCGGATGGTAACAGGAGACAAGGGACACGATGTTTTACCCAGGTTCGGGCCCTCTTGATGGAGGTAAAAGCCTACGTCCTGCTTGATTGATATTGATATTGTGGATGTTTACAAGAGTGGATCTACCATGAGATCAAGGAGGCTAAACCCTAGAAGCTAGCCTATGGTATGATTGTAATGGTTGTTGTTCTACGGACTAGAGCCATCCGGTTTATATAGACACCGGAGAGGGCTAGGGTTACATAGAGTCGGTTACAATGGTAGGAGATCTACGTATCCGTATCGCCAAGCTTGCCTTCCACGCGAAGGAAAGTCCCATCCGGACACGGGACGAAGTCTTCAATCTTGTATCTTCATAGACTTGGAGTCCGGTCGATGATGATAGTGCGGCCGATGATAGTGGGGCCGATGATGGTAGTCCGGCTATCCGGACACCCCCTAATCCGGGACTCCCTCAGTAGCCCCCGAACTAGGCTTCAATGACGATAAGTCCAGCATGTGTGTAGTCTTCGGCGTTGCAAGGCGGGTTCTCCTTCAAGTTCTACGTACCTGCCGAACAGTGTCCGGCTTCCTCATCAATGTTGCGCGTCTTGGCTTCCACGCCCAATAATGGCCTTCTTCCACGCGCCGCGCGAATGTGAAAAGCCAGGGTGTCTTTTATGTTTTACCCCCTAGTTGTGCGAATAATCTGCCTATAAGGGAGGCAAGAATCCAGATCCAAATCACCATCTTCCTCCCGCAAATACTCATCGGAGCGCTTTCGACCAAGAATCCACTCCATCATGGACCATCAACGCGGCTCCTCTTCTCGCGCTCCCAACCCTTTGCCAGGAGATTGGAGGAGATGCTCTATTCCGCACAACGAGCTGGTGAAGCTCCAAGGGGGGATATCTCCCTCCGGCCTTTATGGTTCCCGTTTGAGCCGGGCTGGCCACCTACAAAGGTGGTAAGCAAGCGGAGGTTACCCCAAGTCCCAACAAAGGGGAGCGGGTATGCTTCGTCCCCTATCTGATAAAGGGGCTCGGATTTCCTGTACATCCATTCCTCCGCGGGCTCCTGGAGTTCTACGGACTCCAGCTTCATTACCTCACGCCCGCCTCAATCCTGCATATTGCGGGTTACGTAGCTCTTTGCGAGCTATTCCTGGGTGTCGAGCCCCATTTCGCGCTGTGGAAGAGGTTGTTCTGCCTTGTACCCCGCTCTCACGAGGGGTCCATATATCAAGTGGGCGGCGCCGAAATATGGCGCATTGCCGGGACCGGATATCCATCCGGAACCCCTAAGAAGGCGTCCGAAGACTGGCCTTCGGAATGGTTTTATATAGAAGACGCTCCGCTGCCGGACCCTGTTCGGATCGGCCTCCCGGAGTTCAGCAATGCTCCTCTGAAGAAACGCCTTAGTTGGCGTCTGCGGAGCCCCCAACTGGAAGAAGACAAGAGCGTCCATTATTTGATGGGCCGAATAAGGTTACTGGCCCATTCCGGGTTGACCATGATTGGAGTCATGGAAACATGCATTATGCGGGGGGTGCAGCCACTACAATACAGGGGTCACCCCATGTGGGATTTCAACGGGGAGGACGATGCCACCCGTCATGGCCGCAAAGGGCCGGATTCGGTCGAAGACCTGGTGACGATCCTGTCCGGCCTGTATAAGGGGGAGAAGGAGGATTTCCTTCGGACGAACCCGTTAAATGGGTTCTCCATGAATAATCCCCGGCCTTGGGTAAGCGAACACTCTGCATGCCCGACCCATGCTTTTTGAAACTTAAGTTTCTTATATTGTGTTCTTCTTTCGACGCAGGAACTGCGCCGGATCGTGGAGGACATGCTAAGTCCAGCTCCGCAACCCGAGGATCCAGAGAGATCCCAGGATCCGGCATCCGAAGAGGATCCAGACATAAAGGTGGAGCTAATCGACGGGGTGTTCCACCAGCTCAGCATGGACAATGCTTTAGTCGCCATCACGGCCGACTATCCCGGACTATATTCGGCTTCCCAGGTGATTGCGACCGAAGTCCTGACACCGTCATTCCTTCCTTGCTTATTTTTGACCACCGTATATGATGGCGCTGTGCAGGAGGCGCCCCTAGGGCGAGAAGCCGAGCCCGCGGTGGCTGACCAACAAAGGCCAGTCCGGACCAGTAGGCGGAAGAGGAGCGCGGCGCGGACTGAAACATCGTCGCAAAGGTATAGCTCATAATTCATTATTTAGAGCAACGTTCCTAGGAAGCGTTTGAGTGCTCATGACTTTTGTAGGGAAAAAAGCGCCCGCCGGACTGCGGGCGTGGAGGTTGCCAATCCAACCTCTACCAGCCAGGCTCCAGCACCTGGTCTGGAGGGGGAGGCGAGCGCAAGGCGCGAGCCGGACGTTCCTCCGACGGAGGATGCCGACAGACTGTTCGCCACCAAGTCTGAGGTGGAGAGTGCCATGAATCACAGGCGCCGCCGGACAGTATTTCGTGACGCGTGCTTCTCCCCCGAGGCGTTGAATGCCTTTAATGCGGGGGACGCGCACCTTCGTGCTGCTCAAGATGGTTTTACCAGAGCCACGGAGCAGTATGTAAAAGACATACGGGTAAGAGAATTTAATAGCTGTATATGCCAGTAGCCCCCGAGACTTAAAGTAGTTATATTAACTGATTTAAGGATCATATGAAACGTAGGATCTTACCGAGAAGAATACCCAACTGTCTCAGGAGCTGCAAGAGTGCAAGGCCCAACTTGAGGCCGC
This sequence comes from Triticum aestivum, assembly GCF_018294505.1. NCBI lineage: Eukaryota > Viridiplantae > Streptophyta > Magnoliopsida > Poales > Poaceae > Triticum > Triticum aestivum. The sequence continues at coordinate 151,057,899 of NC_057810.1, forward strand.
TCTCTCTGGCGCAGGAGGAAACACAGGGACCTCTCCTGGTAACGCATTATTTTAGAAAGATAAGTAGCGTTTGGCCTTTGCGCAAGTCTAAAAAATGACGTTGCAGGTGCTGCCGGACAAGATCTGGACAGGCAAGAACTTCTGCGCCAACTAAAGGCCGGCGAGAGGGTGCTGCATAAGGTGCAGCATGAAAGGAACAAGCTCCAGGATGCCCATGCCCAGCTTGGAGAAGAGCTGAAAGGCGTTCGGGCCGAGCTGTCGGGCTCTGTTAAGGAGAATTAGCGGCTTCGTCGCGGCATCTATAGTAAGTGCTTGAGCAAACTCCTTTGAAAAGAAGAGTTCAGTGAGGAAGTCAATTTGACAGAATATGTCTGCAGGTATGCTCACAGGTCGCCCTGCGGAGGACATGCCCGTATCAACGGGTGATCAACTTCCCGAATTGTTGCAACTGATCGAACGAGTTTGGCAGGCAATGAGCGGCGTCATCCAGGCTTTATGGCCAGCCTTCTCCTTACCCGAGGGTCTTGGGGAGCTTGCGGAGAAGCTTCAGGGAGTGCGACAGCGCTTCCATTTATGGAAGATTTCGGCCTGCCACCAAGGTGCCAGGGAGGCCTGGGCCATGGTAAAGACGCGGTACAAGAAGGCGGATCCCAACCACATGGCCGAAGTCGGACCTGTGGGGCCCGATGGGAAGGAGATCCCTGTGAGTTTAGTATACGGCCAAGTAGAGTTGGCTGCTAAATTTTCCCAACATGACTGTAAATTAGACAACCTGTTAGACGGGATTGAGGAAGAATACAATCAGTCGATTTGACAATGTATTATAAAATGACATATAAAATTCCTTCTAGCCGGATTGTAGATCGTTTGTCTTTGCCGACCTTTTCGCTTCGACCTCGGGACCCTAGAGTCCGGAGTGTGTCCGAGTACCTTCTCGGTTATGAAACAACCGGGGTATGCATGGAGACCAGGCGTAGGGGTCATTAGTGCTTTATCAGACAAGTGCCCAACTAGTTATGTTATATTACATGGGTAGTAAGAAACATCTTCCAGGGAGAATAGTTCCGTTAAGGGTTCCTTTCCTCTGGGGGTGGCATGCCCTAAAGTGCATGTCCGGACTGCGAAAAAAGCAGAAAAACATCTGGGGGCAGATAAATAAGTGGGTAAAAAAATCATCTTTTAAGTCACCGACCGAATATTCCCTTAAGAACGCTAGCTTTCGGCTTCACCCAGTCTGAGGTACACATCCGGCTGACCCGGCAGTAACAATCGCAGAGGTGCTCCCTTTACCTCCTAGCCGAACAATCGGGAACGTAGGGGTAAGCACAGGAGCCAGGCAACCCAGCTTGGCCAAAACTTAAGTCATATCGATGCATATAATGGTGAATAAAAGGTACATGTGGAGGCTTGACACATGTGCTGGGCATGAAGCCCTTATAATAGAGCTTCTGGTAAAGAAGCCCCCAGGTATAATGAGTGTGGATAGCACATCAATTGCGCGCGAACGATGCGCAAGTAGGCCTTTTAAGGCTTTGATGAATAGGGTTGAGAAGAAAAAGATAAACAAAAGGCAGCTGAAGTAAAAAAAAATTTTGACGGGGGGAAAGGGACGAACTCTTAGTCCGGCGCTAGGCATAGAATCTTCGGAGGCGGGCTGCGTTCCATGGGTTCGGCTCGAGTCGGTTATCCGACGCATTTCGTAGACGGTACGCTCCGCCAGTCAAGACTTTATCGATGATGAAGGGGCCTTCCCATTTGGGCTTGAGCTTGTCCTTTTTCTTGTCCGGCAGGCATAGAACCAGTTCGCCAATGTTGTAAGTCTTGGCCCGTACTTCTCTGCTTTGGTATCTTCGAGCCTGCTGCTGATAGAATGCGGAACGAGCCTTGGCGACATCGCGTTCTTCCTCCAATGCGTCCAAGATGTCCTGCCGATCCAACTCGGCTTCTCTTTCTTCGTACATGCGCACTCGAGGCGAGTCATGAATTATGTCGCAGGGCAAAACTGCTTCTGCGCCGTATACCATAAAAAATGGTGTGAATCTGGTAGTACGGTTAGGCGTTGTCCGCAGCCCCCAGAGAATGGAGTCGAGCTCCTCTACCGAGTGCGTGTCAGATTTCGTAAGGGACCACACTAGTCTAGGTTTGATGCCGCTTATTATTAGACCATTTGCTCGTTCCACTTGACCGTTGGTTTGAGGATGATAGACTGAAGCGTAATCGAGCTTGATGCCCATATTTTTGCACCATGATTTAACCTTATCGGCCGTGAAGTTCGTGCCGTTATCGGTGATGATGCTGTGGGGGACACCATAACGGTGTACTACCCCGGATATAAAGTCTATCACTGGTTCGGACTCTGCCGTTTTAACTGGCTTGGCCTCTATCCATTTGGTGAATTTATCCACCATGACCAATAGGTACCTTTGCTTGTGGGTTCCCCCTTTAAGTGGTCCAACCATGTCAAGCCCCCAGACCACGAACGGCCAGGTAATGGGTATAGTTTTGAGGGCGGTGGGTGGCATGTGGCTCTGATTAGCAAAGAGCTGACAACCGACGCATCTTTGGACTAAGTCCTGAGCATCTGCCCGGGCCGTCGGCCAATAAAATCCTGTACGGAATGCCTTTCCTACAAGGGCCCGGGCTGCAGCGTGGTGTCCGCCTAGTCCGGCGTGAATTTCAGCCAGAAGGTCTCGCCCTTCCTCTTCGGAGATACACCTTTGAAGGACTCCGGTTGTGCTTTTCTTATAGAGTTCTCCCTCATGGACCTTGTAGGCTTTAGATTGCCGGACTACGCAGCGGGCCTCATTATGGTCTTCGGGGAGTTCTTGCCTAAGCAAGTAGGCTAGGAACGGCTCTGTCCATGGGGCGATTACTGCCATTATGTCGTGAGCTGAGGGTGTTGTTTGGTCGGCTGGATCGCTGGTTATGTCAGATTGCTCTGCGGCTGCCTCCGGTTTGTTATTTCTGGACTCCTCTTCCCATAGTACGGATGGCTTGAACAGCCGTTCCAGGAAGATATTTGGAGGGACATCGTCACGTTTTGCGCCAATGCGTGCCAATACGTCGGCCGCTTGGTTATTATCTCTGGCTACGTGGTGGAATTCAAGTCCTTCGAACCGAGCTGACATTTTAAGGATGGCGTTGCGATAGACTGCCATTTTTGGATCCTTGGCGTCAAAGTCTCCATTTACTTGGGATATTGCGAGGTTTGAGTCCCCGCGCACCTCTAGGCGTTGGATGCCCATGGAGATTGCCATCCGGAGGCCATGTAAGAGGGCCTCGTATTCGGCTGCGTTGTTGGAGTCCGTGTACATTATCTGAAGTACGTATTGGACTCTGTCCCCGGTTGGGGACGTTAGTATGATGCCAGCCCCCAATCCGGCCAACATTTTGGAGCCGTCAAAATGCATAATCCAATTGGAGTATGCGCCGTACTCTTTAGGGAGTTCGGCTTCAGTCCACTCAGCGACAAAGTCAGCCAAAACTTGCGACTTTATAGCTCGCCGGGGTTTGTAAGTTGTGTCGAATGGTAAGAGCTCAATGGCCCATTTTGCAATCCTGCCCGTTGCGTCGCGGTTATTTATAATGTCATTGAGGGGTACTTCGGAGGCCACTGTTATCGAACACTCTTGAAAGTAGTGTCGGAGCTTCCGGGATGCCATGAACACCGCATACGCTATCTTTTGATAGTGCGGGTAACGGGACTTGCAGGGGGTTAAAACAGTGGATACGTAGTACACTGGTTTTTGAAGAGGGAATTTATGCCCTTCTGTCTCTCGTTCTACGACGAGCACAGCGCTTACTACTTGATGTGTTGCCGCGATGTATAGCAACATAGGTTCGCCTAGGTTGGGCGCAGCCAGGACCGGATTCGTTGCCAATATGGCCTTTATTTCTTTGAGTCCGGCAGTGGCAGCATCCGTCCACTCGAAGTGTTCGGTGTGCCTGAGGAGGCGATAGAGGGGCAATGCCTTTTCTCCTAGGCGGGAGATAAAGCGGCTGAGAGCCGCCACGCATCCAGTCAATTTCTGGATCTGTTTGAGGTTTTTTGGAATATCCAACTATGATAGGGCTCGGATTTTGGCCGGATTTGCTTCAATTCCTCTACCGGATACAATGAAGCCCAAGAGCTTTCCGGCTGGTACGCCGAAAACGCATTTTTCCGGATTCAGCTTGATGTCATATGCTTGGAGGTTGTCTAATGTGACCCTCAAGTCATCTACTAGAGTTTCGACGTGTTTGGTTTTGACGACTACGTCGTCTACGTATGCCTCTACTGTTTTGCTGATCTAGGTAGCCAGACATGTCTGAATCATGTGCTGATATGTTGCGCCAGCGTTTTTAAGTCCGAAGGGCATCGTGTTGAAGCAGAATGGTCCATATGGAGTAATGAACGCCGTTGCGGCTTGATCCGCTTCTGCCATCTTGATTTGATGATAGCCGGAGTATGCGTCCAGGAAGCACAATGAATCGTGCCCTGCGGTGGCATCGATGATTTGGTCGATGTGGGGGAGGGGGAAGGGATCCTTTGGGCAGGCTTAATTTAGGTCTTTGAAATTGACACATAGGCGCCAGGATCTGTCCTTCTTTGGTACCATTACCAGGTTTGCTAGCCAATCCGGATGTTTGATGTCTCTGATGAATCCGGCTTCCAATAGTTTGGCTAGTTCTTCTCCCATTGCCTGTCTTTTGGGTTCGGAAAATCGTCGAAGAGCCTGTTTGATTGGCTTGAACCCTTTTAGGATGTTTAGGCTATGCTCTGCCAGCCTGCGAGGGATTCCTGGCATATCTGAAGGATGCTAGGCGAAAATGTCCCAATTTTCCCGAAGGAATTTTCGCAGCGCGGCGTCTACATCAGGGTTCAACTGTGCCCCGATGGAAGCCGTCTTTGTCGGGTCCGTTGGGTGGACCTGGAATTTTATAATTTCGTCCGCTGGTTTAAAGGAGGTGGACTTGGATCTCTTATCGAGTATCACGTCGTCTCTGTGCACCGTAGCGCGTAGCACGGTGAGTTCCTCTGCCGCTAGGGCTTCGGATAGTGCCTCCAGGGCTAATGCGGCTGTTTTGTTTTCGGCGCGGAGTGCTATGTCTGGATCACTAACGAGAGTGATTATCCCGCCGGGCCCAGGCATTTTGAGCTTCATGTACCCGTAATGGGGTACGGCTTGGAAAATTGTGAATGCCTCTCGTCCTAATATAGCATGGTAATTGTCACTTGTAATTGTCACCTGCTGAGCGGGGCCACTTGGAACGTGATTTCTTCGGACCTGTAATTGTCCGGTGAGCCGAACACCACATCGAGTGTGATTTTTCCGGTGCAGCGTGCTTCCCGGCTAGGGATTATTCCTCTGAAGGTTGTGCTGCTTCGCTCAATGTGGCTCCAGTCTATTTCCATTTTTTGAAGAGTTTCCACGTAAATGAGGTTCAATCCGCTGCCGCCATCCATGAGTACCTTGGTAAGTCGAAAGCCGTCCACTATTGGACTGAGGACCAATGTGGCTGGTGCTCGGGCTGTTCGGAATTTAGGTTTGTCGCTGGCGTTGAAGGTGATGGCTGTGTCGCTCCAAGTATTTGTTGTTTCTACTTGGTAGACTTCGGCAAGGCTGTGGATCGTTCGTTTCCGCATATTGTTTGATGCGAAAGTCTCGAAGACTGTTGATACCGTACCGGTATTGTTGGTGTGGTTTCGCGGGGCTAGAAGCTCCTCGCCACTTTTGGCCACCTGCCGTAATATCCAACATGCATGAAGGCTATGTGTTGGGGTGGCGCCCTTGGTACTGTGAATTGTACAGGGTTTGCCGAGCCATCCCTCCAGTACGGTTCCGTTCCCTTTAAGGGGCTTCTGCTTTTTGGTTCTTGTACTTGGTGCCCGAGTGTAATGCACCCTTTTGTTGTGGACTGGGGCTATGTTCGGGGCCGGATTATCCCAAAACCTATCTTCGGTTTTCCGGAGACTTTCTATGGCACAGTACTTTCGCACTATGGATGCCAAGTCGGCGAAACGTGTGATTTCACGATGGCTGACGGCGTTCAAGATTCCCCTGTCCGTACAATTGTTGCAAAAGATCGAGATTGCGTTTTCCTCTCGGCAGTCCTTTATCCGGTCCATGACCAGGAGGAATCTGGCCCAGTAATGATGTACTGTTTCGGCTGGCTCTTGCCGGATTAGAGATAGATCGCATATATCTAGACGGGCGGGCCTAATTGAGTCCGGGACCCTGCCCATCTCGAGGCTTAAGGGCCGAGAAGTTTCCGAATTTGGAAGCTTGGAAAGTGGAACGTTGTCCAACGAGTCCGGTCCGATGCCTGACTTTATGTTCAGTGCTTGATCGGAATCCGCTCCTCCACGGGAATCCGGCATGGAGGGTTTGGTAGCCCGGACACGACTAGTTTTCAATATGGGAGAAGGATCGTCGCGAAGTTCCTCTACCACCGTGACGTGGTGGGTAACCTGGGGAGAGTTAATCTCTCTCAGATCGGTTTTAAGCCCGATCCGATTGTAGTCTGTAGCGACTCCCAGGGCGGCGATCCGATCCAAGAGTTCGTTTACAGACGAGAGCTCTGCTGGATCTAACTGCTCGGCGAATTCCGAGTTGACGTGAAGATTGCTCTCGATGACACGAGAGGTCATCGTTGAAGCGGTGGCCGGACAGGCGGTCATAAGAAAACCTCCTAGCCGGATAGTTTGGCCGGCGGCCAAGGCTCCATCGGCGAAGATGCCGTCCTTGAAGACGGGAAGAGGCATCCTTCCTATCGGTGATGACACAGAGGAACTCTCAATGAAAGCACCAATGTCGGTGTCAAAACCGGCGGATCTCGGGTAGGGGGTCCCGAACTGTGCGTCTAGGCGGATGGTAACAGGAGACAAGGGACATGATGTTTTACCCAGGTTCGAGCCCTCTTGATGGAGGTAAAACCCTACGTCCTGCTTGATTGATATTGATATTGTGGATGTTTACAAGAATGGATCTACCACGAGATCAAGGAGGCTAAATCCTAGAAGCTAGCCTATGGTATGATTGTAATGGTTGTTGTTCTACGGACTAGAGCCATCCGGTTTATATAGACACCGGAGAGGGCTAGGGTTACATAGAGTCGGTTACAATGGTAGGAGATCTACGTATCCGTATCGCCAAGCTTGCCTTCCACGCCAAGGAAAGTCCCTTCCGGACACGGGACGAAGTCTTCAATCTTGTATCTTCATAGTCTTGGAGTCCGGTCGATGATGATAGTGCGGCCGATGATAGTGCGGCCGATGATGGTAGTCCGGCTATCCGTACACCCCCTAATCCGGGACTCCCTCACGGACCTTTACAAACAAGATTGGGGCAATATCCACAACACTTGGAGGCTCCCAACAATACCGCGAAGCTTCACCACAATGGAGTATGGCTTGGAGGCGACCTCAACCGTCTAGGGTGCTCAACACCCAAGAGTAACAAGATCCGCTAGGGATAAGTGGGGGGAATCAAATATCCTGTGGTGGAAGTGTAGATCGGGCCCTTGTCACCCAATCCCGAGCAAATCAACAAGTTTGATTGGCTAGGGAGAGAGATCGAGCGAAAATGGAGCTTGGAGCAACAATGGAGCTTAGAGAGAGAAGAGGTAGTCAACTAGAGGTAGAAGACACCCCTTATATAGTGGTGGAAAAAATCCAACCGTTATCCACATGTTCAGCCTGCGACACATGGTACTACCGCTCCAGGGGCGCGGTACTACCGCGAGGCTGTGCGGTACTACCGTGGCTGACCACAGTACTACCGCGACAGCAGCACATGCCGAAACTAGCCTGACAAGGGGGCAGTACTACCGCTTGCGCGGTACTACCGCACCCACTTGCGGTACTACCGCAAGGCAGGAAAGTCACGACCTGGGAAGGGCGCAGATGAAATAAATTACATCCGTGCCTACTTCCGCTGAAACTGAGGTGGTACAAAAATCCAACGCGGTACTACCGCTCGTGAGGCGCGGTACTACCGTTGCGGGCGCGGATGTAAAAAATTACATCCGCGCCTACTACCGTGACACTGCGGTACTAGGTAGGAGGGCCACGGTACTACGACTCCTAGGGAGCGGTACTACCATGGGCCCCCGTGGTACTACCGCGCTGGACGAGCGGTACTACCGTCGAGGGTGCGGATGTAAAAAATTACATCTGCCCCTACTACCGCACCAGAGCGGCACAAGGCCTGGGAGCCGCGGTACTACCGCTCCAGATGAGCGGTACTACCGTGACACACATCGGTACTACCGCTTGTACTTGCGGTACTACCGCAAGTACAACAGTAGTCGTCAGATTTCCGCATAACCAAGATAACAAAGGGAAGCTCCAAAATGCAGGGAAAGGAGGAACAAGTGTACGTGTTGATTCCACCCAAACCTTTCCGACGCGGACCCCCTCTTAATAGTACGGCTCTCCTACGACTCAAATCCACCAAAGAGAAACGTAGAACAACGCCAACTTCAATAGTCTCCGAGGGGCACCGAATCGTCTCGTGCCTAGAGATGAAGAATCTGAGAAACTCAAGGCACACGATTAGTCCGCAAATGCATTGTCATCAATCACCAAAACACCTGAGGGATAAATATGCCCTTACAATCTCCCCCTTTTTGGTGGATTGATGACAACACGGGATTTGCATATAGATAAGATAACTTAGAGCAGGGGCAAACCCTACCTCTCTAAAATATAGACGGGCTCCCCCTAGATGTGTGCACTTTAGATGAATGCTTTGGACTGCATAGCACACAGACTAGGATCAACACTCCCCCTATATTTTAGAGACCAAGGCATGATAATAAGCATAGCATAGCATAAAGATAGCACAATATAACACAAGCTCGCTAGGATAGATAGAGTGCATATGTCTTACACCATACGAAGTAAAGCTACCGAGGTTCAAACGAGAAAGCAGCAAATAGTTCAAACGAGAAAGCAGCAAACACACGACACACTCGCAAATCCCTACACTCTCTCCCCCTTTGGCATCGAGACGCCAAAAGGCAGAGAGGACACCTACACACAAGAGGTGGCTCAAGCAGAGAAATCGTCCCAAGCCTCTCCATCGGTCTCCTCAGCAGCAGGGATGGTCTCCTCGACATCCTCCTCAGACTCAGTCCACCTGTAGCCCTGCTTCTCCATCCACTCGGCCTCTGGAGTGATGTGCTCCTCAGACCCTCCAGACACTGCCTCACCATAGAGCTGCAAGATCTTGTTGTCCCGGTGACGACTCTCCTTGGACGCCACGTGAGTCCTGTACTACCCCTTGGCTTGCATGCAGAACAGAGTCTTCATCTTGTCCTTCACCTTCTTGGCCCATGATGGCATAGTGGCACTCTGGGAAGGCCTAGCAGCACGGCCCTCAGCACGGCGCCAGCATCCTCCTCATCAACAGCAGCCCTAGCAGCAGTCGCCTCGGCACGAGTAGTGGTGTTGGCCCAGTTGGATTTGATACGCAGGTAGATGGGCTCATGGCGAACCCAGTCTAGAGCAAGAAACTCCTCATCAGGGAACATCTTCTCCCAAGTCTTCGAAATCAGCAGAAACAGATAGGGCCCATAGATAGGCACCTTGCGGTTGAACACTGCAAACCGGAGCTCACACCACATGATGTGTGAGACATCAAGTGGCTGAGACTGAGACGAACGAGCCTCCTCGCAGATGAGCATCATGTCCACCATATAGGCATGAACCTTGTCTTTGTCACCGATGCGAGGGAACAAGGAGTTGCGGAAGATGCGATACATGATAGCCAGAAAAGAGTTGAGCACCAAAGTTGTCTTGCCATTGGCGAGCGCCTTCTCAACCATGAATGGTGCAAGCCTGTCCTTGTTGGCAGACTCAGCATTGGCATGGGGGCGAACACCCACTGGAGAGTTGAGCCCATCATCAGGAACCTGGAGAAGATCCACGAACTCCTTCCAGGTAGCAGACAACTTATGGCCATTGGTCATCCAGGTCATCCTCCGTTCCTCATCGGAGTGAAAGTAGACTGAGGCAAAGAACTGACAGATGAGCTCAGGGTCATAGTCGAGGTGGAAGGTTAACACATGCTCAATGCCAAACTGCTCCACCAAGTCCAGAGCCTCTCCAAAGTAGTCACGGAACTTGTCCTTCCTCATGTGATGCATATCAATCCACTTCACCTCCACATAGGTATTCTGCTTGTTCTTGATGACATCCAGATAGATGTTGGTCTGTTGCTTGTTCCAGAACAGCTCACAACCTCTGACAGTGGAACGCGGGTGCACATAAGGGTGAAGCTGCCTGAGACGGACATAATCAGCTTGGGCTATCTCATCCATGCCCTTAGCGGGCTCCTGGTGCTTGCTAGCTGAGTGCTTGACATTGCGCTTGGAGGCAGACGAGCCCTCTGGAACTTCACCTGGGTTGCGCAGACGTTTGGAGCCAGTGTCACGATTGGGGTTGGACCGGCGAGAGCCACCACCTGAGACACACACACGCAAAACACCAAAGACGCGAAAAGATCAATGCAAAGGCCATGAAAAAGCACAAGAAACACATAGAAGGCATACGAGAAAGTTGGCATGCGATAGATGAGAGCCACGGTAGAACTGCCACTGTCTGCGGTACTAAAATATTAGTATCGCTCCAAACGCGGTAGTACTGTGCGAGGTCACAGTAGTACCGTGATTGGAGCGGAAGTAGAATTTTAGTACCGCACAGAGCGCGGTAGTACTGTGCAGACGGTAGTACCGCGCCATACGGGTGGTAGTACCGCGTCGCGTCAGATCTAACTGGTGATTTGAATCTGAAAAGAACCGCGAAACAACGGCGGTGCTACGGTGATCAGATCTAGCGCAAGACGACAATACAAGTATAAATCCTATGCAATACCACGCTCCTTCATCCTACTCTTGCAGAGATTAAGCCTATGAATCTCAAGAACACACAAGCCTCCCCAAAACCTAGAAACACCAAACACAATCAACACGGAGAGGGAGTTGGGGAAAAACCTTGGTCCATAGCAAGAGCACGTGGTGGGGAACGATCCCACCGGTTGGAATCACGGGAGGGCAGCCGGTGGAGGAGATCCGGCGACGAACGCCGGCTCCGTTCTTGAGCGAGGGAGAGAAGGAGGCGACATGGAGAGAGAGGACAGCGAATGGGTATGGGGAGTTAACCTCCCCCTGCTCGTCCTTATCCCCACGTGCTCGAACCGGCGCAGTAGTACCGCGTATCATCGCGGTAGTACCGCTCAGGCGGAAGTACCGCTCTGAGGCGGTAGTACTGCTCAACCAGGCGGCAGTAAAAAATTACTGCCACGTGGTGACGGTAGTACCATGCTCCCGCAAGCGGTAGTACCGTGACTGGCTGCGGTAGTACCGTAGCTGGCCGCGGTAGTACCGTGAGCTCAAGTCACCGCAAGTTTCAACACAAGAAGAAAAAGCCTTTGCACAGAAACTTTTCACACACAAGAAACCACAAGAACACGCACAAACTAGAGGCAAAAAGACAACAAGAAACCACCAAGCGACAAAGCCTCTCGAGGAGAGAGGGCGGTGGCCGAAGCCACCTATGTTTGAGTTGGATGGTATGGCACCACGAAGAATTATCCTTGGGCCCATGACCAAAACTCGTCTTTGAAGCACAAGTACCATTAAAAATGGCTAATGTGAAAGAGGTGATCGATTTATGCATAATGGGGGGAAGGAGAGTTCATTGAGAGAACAACACTCCCCCTATGTCCATGCCTACAGCTAAACTAGACAACACGTTGAGTGTGGTGGGGGGTGTACGGGTTCAAGTCACATTGCTCAAATCAATGATATTTAGCTCATGCCTTAACTCGCGAAATCTTGCTTCATCCAAGGGCTTCGTGAAAATATCTGCAAGGTTATCATGAGTGTTGACATACTTGAGCTCGATCTCCCCTCGCCTAATGTGATCCCGGATGAAGTGATACCGAATCTCAATGTGCTTCGTCTTGAAGTGTTGTACCAGGTTGAGAGAAATCTTGATGGCACTTTCATTATCACACCAAAGAGGCACTTTGTCACAAATGACACCGTACTCCTTTAAAGTTTGCCTCATCCATAGGAGTTGAGCACAACAACTACCGGCCGCCACATACTCCGCTTCGGTGGATGAGAGAGATACACAACTTTGCTTCTTGGAAGACCAACTTACCAAAGAGCAACCAAGAAATTGGCACCCTCCGGAAGTGGACTTCCTATCCACTTTGTCCCCCGCCCAATCAGAATCCGTGAAACCTTCAAGCTTGAAATTTGCTCCTCTTGGGTACCATAAGCCAAAGTTTGGGGTATGAGCCAAATATCGAAAGATTCTCTTGACCGCCACATAGTGACTTTCCTTTGGTGCGGCTTGAAACCGTGCACACATCCCCACACTCAACATGATATCCGGTCTAGATGCACAAAGGTAAAGCAAGGAGCCAATCATGGAGCGATATACCTTTTGATCCACCGCTTTACCATTGGGATCGATGTCAAGTTGGCACTTGGTAGGCATTGGTGTAGAAGCCGGCTTGACATCACTTAGCTTGAATCTTTTAAGCATGTCTTGAGTGTATTTGGCTTGGTTGATGAAGGTTCCTTCTCTTCGTTGTTTGATGTCAAAACCAAGGAAGAACTTCAACTCTCCCATCGAAGACATCTTGAACTTGGAGGTCATGAGAGCGGCAAATTCCTCATTGAAAGCTTTGTTAGGAGAACCAAAGATAATATCATCAACATATAGTTGGCATACAAACAACTCCCCTTTGACCTTCTTAGTAAAAGGAGTGGGATCGATTTGTCCTACTTCAAATCCACGATCTTGTAGCAACTCGGTAAGGTGGTCATACCACGCACGTGGGGCTTGTTTAAGGCCATAGAGTGCCTTATCGAGTTGATACACATGATCCGGGAAGAAGGGGTCCTCGAACCCGGGGGGTTGCTTGACATAAACCAACTCATTAATGGGACCATTAAGAAAAGCACTTTTCACATCCATTTGTTGCAACTTAAAGTTGTGATGGGAAGCATAAGCAATCAACAAACAAATGGATTCAAGACGAGCAACGGGAGCAAAGGTTTCACCGTAGTCGATGCCCTCGACTTGGGAGTAGCCTTGTGCTACCAATCTTGCCTTGTTGCGAATGATGTTCCCATGAGCATCTTGCTTGTTCTTGAAGATCCACTTTGTTCCAATGACGTTGTGGTTCCCTGAAGTTCTTGGCACCAATCTCCACACCTTGTTGTACTCAAAGTTGTTGAGTTCTTCATGCATGGCATTGAGCCAATCCGAGTCTTCGAGCGCCTCATAGACCTTTTGGGGTTCAACACAAGAGACAAACGCATGATGTTCACAATAGTTAGCTAATTGTCTACGAGTGCTTACCCACTTTCTTAGGCTTCCAACCACGTTTTCCATGAGATGGCCTTGGGTGGTGGTTTTGGAAGCAATCTTCGCGGCACGACGCTCTAATTCCTCCTCGGGTGTGGAAGGAGGAAGGTTAACTTGATCATCTTGAGCGCTGTCTTGAGCTTGCTCATGATCTTGAACTTGCTCGAGGGGGAGAACTTGACCTTGGGCATCATTTAGAGGTTCACCACCATCTTGAGGTTGATCTTGCCCTTGGTCTTGTTCATGAAGGTGAGGGCCTTCACTTTGTTCTTCGGAAGCGTGTGGGTCTTGGGGAGGTGATGGCTCCACTTGAGTGGAGCATTGTCCTTCTCCTTCGGCCACAAGGGGTTCCTCAATGGGTAGGATATGACCAATACCCATTCTTCTTATGGTTTGGGGAGGAATTTCATCACCTACATCACAAGTACCACTTTGCTCCACTTGGGAGCCGTTATTTTCATCAAACTCTACATTACACGTCTCCTCAATGAGTCTGTTGGACTTGTTGAGAACACGGTAAGCATGAGAGTTTGTAGCATAACCAACAAATATGCCCTCATGAGCTCTAGCTTCGAATTTAGACAAACGAACACCTTTCTTGAGAATGAAACACTTACACCCGAACACCCGGAAGTACTTGAGATTGGGATTGTTCCCGGTGAGTATCTCATACGGAGTCTTGTTCAAGCCTTTGCGGAGATAGAGCCGATTGGATGCATGACAAGCTGTGTTGATGGCTTCGGCCCAGAAGTTGTATGGAGACTTGAACTCCGCCATCATGGTCCTTGCCGCATCCATCAACGTCCGGTTCTTCCTCTCCGCAACACCATTTTGTTGAGGGGTATATGGTGCAGAATATTGATGCTTGATCCCTTCATCACTAAGAAACTCATCCAAGGTGTAGTTCTTGAACTCGGTGCCGTTGTCACTTCTTATTGTCAAGATCTTTGCATTGTGTTGACGTTGAGCTTCATTTGCAAAGTCGATGACGGTTTGTTGAGTCTCACTCTTCCTCTTGAAGAAGTATACCTAAGTGTATCTTGAATAATCATCCACTATCACCAAGCAATACTTTCTACCCCCAAGACTATCAAAGGATGGGGGCCCAAAGAGGTCCATGTGGAGGAGCTCCAAGGGTCTCTTCGAGTAGATGATAGTCGTGGGAGGGTGAGCCGTCTCATGAAGCTTTCCTTGGATACAAGCACTGCAAACATGATCTTTGGCAAAACTAACATTCGTTAGTCCATGAACATGGTCCCCCTTGAGAAGACTTTGCAAAGATCTCATATTGACGTGGGCTAAACGGCGATGCCAAAGCCATCCCACATCAACTTTAGCCATTAGGCATGTCACGGTCTTAGTGGGTTGCTCCGAGAAGTTAACCACATAGAGACCATTCTCGACATGCCCAACAAAGGCTACTTTAAGAGTCTTGCTCCACAAGTGGGCCATGGTATCAATATCAAAGAAGGTGGCAAAACCCATGAGTGCGAGTTGACGAACGGAAAGTAAATTGAACGCAAGGGACTCAACAAGCATGACTTTCTCGATCGTTAGATCATGAGAAATGACAACCTTGCCAAGACCCAATACCTTAGAATGTGAGGCATCACCCCATTCAACATTGGTGGGCATAGATGGGATCTTGTGCACGTCCACCACCAAGTCCTTGCTCCCGGTCATATGATTTGTTGCTCCACTATCGAGCAACCATGATCCCCCACCGGAAGCAAACACCTACAAGAGATCAATGCTTGGTTTTAGGTACCCATTGAGTAATGGGTCCTTTGATGTTAGTAACAAGGGTCTTAGGAACCCAAATAGACCATTCAATGTACTCATAAGGAGAACCAACAAATTTAGCATAAACATGTCCATCACTAGCACGGCACAACACATAAGAGGGGTTAAAGTCGCCGGCTTTGTTGGGAGAGATGGCGTTGCGCTCTTTGGCTTCACCACTCTTCCCATTGTTCTTCTTCTCCTTAGGAGCACCTTCTCCCTCCTTCACAAAGGTTTGCGTGAGCGGAGGAGGTCGATTGGTCTTGCTCTTCTTCTCCTTGGTCTTCTTCTTGTTCTTGGACTTGGGTGCGAACCCAACTCCCTCCTTGCCCACAACTTCCTTTTGATTGCTCAAAATGTCATTTAGGTTCTTCTCGCCTTGTATGCATGACACAAGACCTTTCTCGAGTTGTTCCTTCAACTTGGCATTTTCCTCCACAAGATGCACATGCTCACAACATGGGTTAGTTGCATTTGCATTATCAATTAAGACCATGTGAGGAAATGTGGCCTTTTACTTGGTTAGCTTAACTTGGAGTTGAGCATGAGACTCCTTGAGGGTGGCATGAGCACCTTTCAAGACCTTGTGGGCCTTGTCAAGTACATCAAACTCCTCCGTGAGTCTAACATGATCAACCCCAAGTTTAGCCTTCTCGGAAGCTAGAACACGAGACACAACAAGAGCATGATCAAGATCTTTCTTTAGTTTAGCATGACCATCATTGTGTGACTCCTCAAGAGCCAAACGATGCCCACACTCTTCCTCAAGAGCATTAGAGAGATCCGATATCTCATCGGCATAGTCACGACTATGACTTTCCATCTTAGTGATGGTTTCTTCATGAGCCTCGATCATGTCATTGGCTTCACCAAGTTGTTCCAAGAGAGCAACGAAATGCTTCTTGGATTTGCCCTTGAGCTTACTCATGAAGGACTCAAATTCATTGATCTCCTCATTAGAACCCTTACCATTATCAAAGTCATCCATTGAAGGAGGGTTAGGAATAATGGTGGTTTTGATGTTGGGGGTTACCTTGTTGGTGGCCTTAGCCATGAGGCACTTGGCGGTGATGTTCTCGTTAGGTGCATCGAAGAGAGACACCCGAGGAGTTGTGACAATGGCAATGGATGCCATGGCCATTGTTTCACCATCTTCATCATCATCGTCATCCTCATGGTATTCTCCTTGAACCACCAACCCGCGAGAAGGAGTCTTCTTGGTGAAGTTGTTCTTGTTGGGGAAGGACTTGGCTTTGTCTTTTTGAATGAACTTGCCACCATTGTCTTCCCGCTTCTCATATGGACAATCCGCAACGAAATGGCTAACATTGCCACAGTTGAAACAAGTTCTAACTCATTGCTTCCCCTTGAGGCCACTTGAGTTGTTCTTGTTGAAGTTGGGTCTTGTAGTCTTCTTACTCCAAAACTGTCTTGAGGCAAGAGCCATGTGCTCATGATAATCATACTTCGTGTCCTCGGGGCTGCTCTCCTCATCTTCCTCTTCTTCTTCTTCTTCCACACTAACCTTGGCCTTCAAGGCAAGATTGGGCTTCTTTGCCCTTTGGGAAGGAGCACCGCATTGTCGGCGGTCTTGTCCAAGATGCTCATTGCAACAAACTCATCCAACACTTCACTAGAGGTCATGGAGTGGAAGTCCGGTCTTTGGTGAATGACGGAGGACATGGCCTTGTTGTAGGGCATCATGGCCTTGAGGAACTTGCGCTTGATCCAGTTGTCATCCGTGTCCTTGCTTCCATGATCTCGGAGTGCGACCGCGAGTTTGGTCACTCTTCGAAAGAGCTCACGAGGTTCTTCATCCTCTCTCATTGCAAACTCATCGGCTTCATCTTGCACCACTTCATAGTTGGAGCGTTGAATGCTAGCACTTCCTCGATAGAGACGCTCGACACATTTCCATGCTTCTTTAGCCATGGCATGAGGTCGAAGATGAGGGAGATCTTCGGGAAGGATTGCATCTTGGATGATGAAGAGAGCACTTTCATTGAATTGATTGTCCACTTCTTCTTGAGGGGTGAAGTTGCTTGGATCATGAGGATAGAAACCTTCTTCAATAATTCTCCAAAGGTTAGTGTTCACATGTTTTAAGTGACGCTTGAAGCGATAGAGCCAAGCATCAAAATCTTCATTTTTCACATATTTAGGAGGAGGACCGGCATGATTCAAATGAGTAGAGGGGATCAGTCCTCTATACACCGGGGGTTCCACATTGGCAAAGATGCCGGTGCCATTTCTACCACTAGTAGACGGACTCTTTTCACTATTAGCTTCCCCCTTGTCGGGGTTAGCATCCGTCACCTTGTTAATGGGATCACCCACTTTCATTGGCGAGGTAGATAGTTTGAGTCCCTCTAGGAATTCAGAAAACATGCTTTTAACCTCGGCCGTCATGGAGGTTTTCAATGTGTCTAAAGCCACATTGAATTCCTCACGAGAGACCGAGGTTCCCCCTTCGGCCGAAGACGAGACGGGATTCACACCGGAGTGCTCCTCCGCACCGTCGTTGTTGTCAACCATACTCTTCGGACGACAAAGTCCTTAATAAAGAGACGAGGCTCTGATACCAATTGAAAGGATCGATATGGTTGACTAGAGGGGGGGGGGGTGAATAGGCAACTAACAATTTTTAGACTTTTCTTTAACAATTTAAACCTTGCAATGAAATAGGTTGTCTAGATGTGCAACTACGTGGACAACCTATATGATGCAGAGACAATAAGCACACAAGCAAGCAATGGATATAGCACAAGTAAGCTTGCAAAAGTAAAGGGATAAGATAACCAAGAGTGGAGCCGGTGAAGACGAGGATGTGTTACCGAAGTTCCTTCCTTTTAAAGGGAAGTACGTCTCCGTTAGAGCGGTGTGGAGGCACAATGCTCCCCAAGAAGCCACTAGGGCCACCGTAATCTCCTCACGCCCTCACACAGTGCGAGATGCCATGATTCCACTATTGGAGCCGTTGAAGGCGGCAACCGGACCTTTACAAACAAGATTGGGGCAATCTCCACAACACTTGGAGTCTCCCAACAATACCGCGAAGCTTCACCACAATGGAGTATGGCTTCGAGGTGACCTCAACCGTCTAGGGTGCTCAACACCCAAGAGTAACAAGATCCGCTAGGGATAAGTGGGGGGAATCAAATATCCTGTGGTGGAAGTGTAGATCGTGCCCTTGTCACCCAATCCCGAGCAAATCAACAAGTTTGATTGGCTAGGGAGAGAGATCGAGCGAAAATGGAGCTTGGAGCAACAATGGAGCTTAGAGAGAGAAGAGGTAGTCAACTAGAGGTAGAAGACACCCCTTATATTGTCGTGGAAAAAATCCAACCGTTATCCACATGTTCAGCTCGCGACACACAGTACTACCGCTCCAGGGGCGCGGTACTACGGCGAGGCTGTGCGGTACTACCGTGGCTGACCACAGTACTACCACGACAGCAGCACATGCCGGAACTAGCCTGACAAGGGGGCAGTACTACCGCTTGCGCGGTACTACCGCACCCACTTGCGGTACTACCGCAAGGCAGGAAAGTCACGGCCTGGGAAGGGCGCGGATGAAATAAATTACATACGTGCCTACTTCCGCTAAAACTGAGGTGGTACAAAAATCCGACGCGGTACTACCACTCGCGAGGCGCGGTACTAGCGTTGCGGGCGCGGATGTAAAAAATTACATCCGCGCCTACTACCGTGACACTGCGGTACTAGGTAGGAGGGCCACGGTACTACGACTCCTAGGGAGCGGTACTACCGTGGGCCCCCGCGGTACTACCGCGCTGGACGAGCAGTACTACCGTGGAGGGCGCGGATGTAAAAAATTACATCCGCCCCTACTACCGCACCGGAGCGGCACAAGGCCTGGGAGCCACGGTACTACCGCTGCAGATGAGTGGTACTATCGTGACACACAGCGGCACTACCGCTTGTACTTGCGGTACTACCGCAAGTACATCAGTAGTCGTCAGATTTCTGCACAACCAAGATAACAAAGGGAAGCTCCAATATGCAGGGAAAGGAGGAACAAGTGTACGTGTTGATTCCACCCAAACCTTTCCGATGCGGACCCCCTGTTAATAGTACGGCTCTCCTACGACTCAAATCCACCAAAGAGAAACGTAGAACAACGCCGACTTCAATAGTCTCCGAGGGGCACCGAATCGTCTCGTGCCTAGAGATGAAGAATCTGAGAAACTCAAGGCACACGATTAGTCCGCAAATGCATTGTCATCAATCACCAAAACACCTGAGGGATAAATTTGCCCTTACACCGACTCTGTATAGCCCTAGCCGTCTCCGGTGTCTATATAAACCGGATGGCTTTAGTCCATAGGACGAACAACAATCATACCATAGGCTAGCTTCTAGGGTTTAGCCTCCTTGATCTCGTGGTAGATCTACTCTTGTAATACCCACATCATCAATATCAATCAAGCAGGACGTAGGGTTTTACCTCCATCAAGAGGGCCCGAACCTGGGTAAAACATCGTGTCCCTTGTCTCCTGTTACCATCCGCCTAGACGCACAGTTCGGGACCCCCTACCCGAGATCCGCCGGTTTTGACACCGACAGCGGTGGATAAGGATACCGAGTTTTGTTTCTTGGAGGACCAAGACACAAAAGATCTACCATGAAATTGACAAGTACCCGAAGTGGACTTTCTGTCAACCTTGTCACCGGCATAGTCCGAGTCGGAGTAGCCAACAAGATTAAAAGAGGCCCTTTTTGGATACCAAAAGCCAAAGTTTGGTGTATGGATTAAGTATGTCACTATCCTTTTCATGACCTTAAGATGACATTCTTTAGGGGCCGCTTGATATCGTGCACACATGCACACACTTAGCATAATATCGGGACATGAAGCACATAGATATAACAATGAACCAATCATGGAGCGGTAAACCTTTTCATCAACTGGTTCACCATCTTTGGTCAAATCAAGATGTCCACTAGTAGGCATGGGTGTAGTCATACCTTTGCATTCTTGCATATTGAACTTCTTGAATAAGTCCTTGGTGTACTTTGTTTGAGAGATAAAGGTACCTTCCTTAGTTTGCTTTATTTGCAAACCGAGAAAGAATTTGAGTTCACTCATCATCGACATCTCAAACTTCTCCGACATTAGCTTTCCAAACTTTTCACTAAAGTGAGGGTTAGTCAAACCAAATATTATATCATCAACATAGATTTGGCACACAAATAGTTCTCCATTAACCCTTTTAGTAAAAAGAGTAGAATCAATCTTTCCAATTTCAAAGCCTTTTTCAATAAGGAACTTGGTCAAGCATTTATACCACGCTCTAGGAGCTTGTTTAATACCATAAAGAGCTTTGTGAAGTTTGTAAACATGATTAGGTTTCTTAGGATTGACTAAGCTAGGAGGTTGCTTAACATAAACTTCCTCCTCTATTTCACCATTTAGAAAAGCACTTTTAATGTCCATTTGGTACAAGGTGATATCATGGCGATTAGCATAGGCAAGTAAGATGCGAATGGACTCAAGTCTAGCAACGGGGGCATACGTCTCACCATAGTCCATACCTTCGACTTGAGTGTAGCCTTGGGCGACGAGACGTGCTTTGTTTTGAACTACTTGTCCATATTCATCTTGCTTGTTGCGAAACACCCATTTGGTACCGATGATGTTGTGGTTGTTGTCAGGCTTCTCAACCAATGTCCACACTTGGTTTCTCTCAAAGTTGTGTAGTTCTTCATGCATGGAGTTTATCCAATCCGGATCTTCCAATGCGTCTTCAACCTTCATAGGTTCAATGCTAGAGATGAATGAATAATATTCACAAAAGTTAGCCAAACGAGTTTTAGAGCGAGTGATTCTCCCGGTTTGGACATCATTGTAGATTTGCTCGACGGGATGGTCTTTAGCAACTCTTGTCGAACTGGTGAAAGCCTTTGCTTGGATCTTGGTAGAACATCTTCATCTTGTTCTTCTTCTTGGCCTTGTTTGTTGTTGACGTTGTTGTTCTCTTGTCGTGGTGGAGAAGGAGGTTGTTGACGTTCATCTTGGTGTACTTCCTCGTTTTCTTCGTCTTGGTGTGTCCCACTTGTGGATGCTTCCGTATCAACTCTTGGTTCACCTTGTTGGGAGGTGGAGCTTCCACTTGGACGGACGAGGTACTCTCCTTCACCTCCATTGGACGAATCTTGCCAATAGACAAGTCTTGGATTGCTTCCAAAGGGTCTTTGTCTCCTACATCAATTGGCAATTGTTCTACTTGCGAGCCGTTAGATTCATCAAACTTCACATCTACCGTCTCTTCAACCTTTCGGGTGAAATTATTGTAGACACGGTAAGTGTGAGAGTTTGAGCCATAACCAAGTAGGAAACCTTCATGAGACTTAGGAGCAAATTTAGAACGACGATGCTTATCAAGAATGTAGCACTTTGAGCCGAATACTCGAAAGTATCCAACTTGGGGTTTGTTACCGGTGAGGAGCTCGTATGCCGTCTTGCCGAGTAGCTTGTGAAGATACAAGCGATTTGTTCCATGACAAGCTGTCTCAACCGCTTCCACCCAAAAGTGCTTTGGAGTCTTGTACTCATCAAGCATCGTTCTCGCCATTTCGATGAGTGTCCAATTCTTCCTCTCAACAACTCCTTTTTGTTGAGGTGTGTACGTAGCCGAGAACTCGTGTGAAATCCCTTCTTCGTCAAGAAAGGTGTCCACATTTGGATTCTTGAACTCCGTTCCGTTGTCACTGCGAACCTTCTTGATCTTCACTTCAAATTGAAGGAAATATGCCCTAGAGGCAATAATAAAGTTATTATTTATTTCCTTATATCATGATAAATGTTTATTATTCATGCTAGAATTGTATTAACCGGAAACATAATACATGTGTGAATACATAGACAAACATAGTGTCACTAGTATGCCTCTACTTGACTAGCTCGTTTATCAAAGATGGTTATGTTTCCTAACCATAGACAAAATAGTTGCCATTTGATTAACGGGATCACATCATTAGGAGAATGATGTGATTGACTTGACCCATTCCGTTAGCTTAGCACTTGATCGTTTAGTATGTTGCTGTTGCTTTCTTCATGACTTATACATGTTCCTGTAACTATGAGATTATGCAACTCCCGTTTACCGGAGGAACACTTTGGGTGCTACCAAACGTCACAATGTAACTGGGTGATTATAAAGGAGTACTATAGGTGTCTCCAAAGGTACATGTTGGGTTGGCGTATTTCGAGATTAGGTTTTGTCACTCCGATTGTCGGAGAGGTATCTCTGGGCCCACTCGGTAGTGCACATCACTATAAGCCTTGCAAGCATTGCAATTAATGAGTTAGTTGCGAGATGATGTATTACAGAACGAGTAAAGAGACTTGCCAGTAACGAGATTGAACTAGGTATTGGATACCGACGATCGAATCTCGGGCAAGTAACATACCGATGACAAAGGGAACAACATATGTTGTTATGCGGTTTGACCGATAAAGATCTTCGTAGAATATGTGGGAGCCAATATGAGCATCCAGGTTCCGTTATTGGTTATTGACCGTAAACGTGTTTCGGTCATGTCTACATTGTTCTCGAACCCGTAGGGTCCACACGCTTAAGGTTTCGATGACAATTATATTATGAGTTTATGAGTTTTGATGTACCGAAGGAGTTCGGAGTCTCGGATGAGATTGGGGACATGACGAGGAGTCTCGAAATGGTCAAGACGTAAAGATCGATATATTGGACGACTGTATTCGGACTTCGGAAAGGTTCCGAGTGATTCGGGTATTTTTCAGAGTACCGGAGAGTTACGGGAATTCGCCGGGGAGTATATGGGCCTTATTGGGCCATACAGGAATAGAGGAGAGAGGCCAAAAGGAAGGAGGCCTGCACCCCCCCTCTGGTCCGAATTGGACAAGGGGGCCGGCCCCCTTTTCCTTCTCCCTCTCCTTCTCTTTCCTTCTCCAACAAGGAAAGGAGGAGTCCTACTCCTCTTTCCTTCTCCAACAAGGAAAGGAGGAGTCCTACTCCTCCTCTTTCCTTCTCCAACAAGGAAAGGAGGAGTCCTACTCCCGGTGGGGGGACTCCCCCCTTGGTGCGCCTCCTTCATAGGCCGGCCACCTCCCCCCTTGCTCCTATATATATGGGGGCAGGGGGGCACCCCAAAGACACAACAACAATTGATCCTTGAGATCTATTAGCCGTGTGCGGTGCCCCCCTCCACCATAGTCCTCCTCGATAATATTGTAGCGGTGCTTAGGCGAAGCCCTGTGACGGTAGAACATCAAGATCGTCACCACACTGTCGTGCTGACGGAACTCTCCGTCGACACTTGGCTGGATCGGAGTTCGAGGGACGTCATCAAGCTGAACGTGTGCTAGAACTCGGAGGTGCCGTAGTTTCGGTGCTTGATCGGTCGGGCCGTGAAGACGTACGACTACATCAACCGCGTTGTGCTAATGCTTCCGCTTACGGTCTACAAGGGTATGTAGACAACACTCTTCCCTCTCGTTGCTATGCATCACCATGATCTTGCGTGTGCGTAGGAAATTTTTGAAATTACTACGTTCCCCAACAGTGGCATCCGAGCCTAGGTTTTATGCGTTGATGTTATTTGCACGAGTAGAACACAAGTGAGTTGTGGGCGATACAAGTCATACTGCTTACCACCATGTCATACTTTGGTTCAGCAGTATTGTTGGATGAAGCGGCCCGGACCGACATTACGCGTACACTTACGCGAGACTGGTTTTACCGCCGTGCTTCGCACACAGGTGACTAGCGGGTGTCTGTTTCTCCAACTTTAGTTGAACCGAGTGTGGCTACGCCCGGTCCTTGAGAAGGTTAAAACAACACTAACTTGACGAACTATCGTTGTGGTTTTGATGCATAGGTAAGAATGGTTCTTGCTAAGCCCGTAGCAGCCACGTAAAAATTTGCAACAACAAAGTAGAGGACGTCTAACTTGTTTTTGCAGGGCATGTTGTGATGTGATATGGTCAAGATGTGATGCTATATTTTATTGTATGAGATGATCATGTTTTGTAACCGAAGTTATCGGCAACTGGCAGGAGCCATATGGTTGTCGCTTTATTGTATGAAATACAAACGCCCTGTAATTGCTTTACTTTATCACTAAGCGGTAGCGATAGTCGTAGAAGCAATAGATGGCGTAACGACAACGATGCTACGATGGAGATCAAGGTGTCGCGCCGGTGACGATGGTGATCACGACGGTGCTTCGAAGATGGAGATCACAAGCACAAGATGATGATGGCCATATCATATCACTTATATTGATTGCATGTGATGTTTATCCTTTATGCATCTTATCTTGCTTTGATAGACGGTAGCATTTTAAGATGATCTCTCACGAAAATTTTCAAGAAGTGTTCTCCCTGAGTATGCACCGTTGTGAAAGTTCTTCATGCTGAGACACCACGTGATGATCGGGTGTGATAGGCTCTACGTTCAAATACAACGGGTGCAAAACAGTTGCACACGCGGAATACTCAGGTTAAACTTGACGAGCCTAGCATATAACAGATATGGCCTCGGAACACGGAGACCGAAAGGTCGAGCGTGAATCATATAGTAGATATGATCAACATATTGATGTTCACTGTTGAAACTACTCCATCTCACATGACGATCGGACATGGTGTAGTTGA
Source organism: Triticum aestivum (assembly GCF_018294505.1). Taxonomy (NCBI): domain Eukaryota; kingdom Viridiplantae; phylum Streptophyta; class Magnoliopsida; order Poales; family Poaceae; genus Triticum; species Triticum aestivum. Next base: position 151,082,708 of record NC_057810.1, read on the forward strand.
TATGGATCACGTAATCACTTAGAGGATTAGAGGGATGTCTATCTAAGTGGGAGTTCTTAAGTAATATGATTAATTGAACTTATATTTATCATGAACTTAGTCCTGGTAGTATTTTGCAAATTATGTTGTAGATCAATAGCTTGCATTGTAGCTTTCATATGTTTATTTTGATGTTCCTAGAGAAAATTATGTTGAAAGATGTTAGTAGCAATGATGCGGATTGGATCCATGATCTGAGGTTTATCCTCATTGCTGCATAGAAGAATTATGTCCTTAATGCACCGCTAGGTGACAGACCTACTGCAGGAGCAGATGCAGATGTTATGAACGTTTGGCTAGCTCAATATGATGACTACTTGATAGTTTAGTGCACCATGCTTAACGACTTAGAATCGGGACTTCAAAGACGTTTTGAACGTCATGGACCATATGAGATGTTCCAGGAGTTGAAGTTAATATTTCAAGCAAATACCCGAGTTGAGAGATATGAAGTCTCCAACAAGTTCTATGGCTAAAAGATGGAGGAGAATCGCTCAACTAGTGAGCATGTGCTCAGATTGTCTGGATACTACAATCACTTGAATCAAGTGGGAGTTAATCTTCCAGATAAGATAGTGATTGACAGAGTTCTCTAGTCACCATCACCAAGTTAGTAGAACTTTGTGATGAACTACAGTATGCAAGGGATGACGAAAATGATTCCCGAGCTCTTCGTGATGTTGAAATCGACGAAGGTAGAAATCAAGAAAGAGCATCAAGTGTTGATGGTTGACAAGATCACTAGTTTCAAGAAAAGGGCAAAGGGAAAGAAAGGGAAACTTCAAGTAGAATGACAAGCAAGTTGTCACTCCCGCGAAGAAGCCCAAAGCTGGACCAAAGCCTGAAACTGAATGATTATACTGCAAAGGAAATGGTCACTGGAAGTGGAAATGCCCTGAATATTTGGTGGATAAGAAGGATGGCAAAGTGAACAAGGGTATATTTGATATACAGGTTATTGATGTGTACCTTACTAGTGTTTATAGTAGCCCCTGAGTATTTGATACTTGTTCGGTTGCTAAATATTAGTAACTCGAAACAGGAGTTACAGAATAAACAGAGACTAGTTGAGGGTGAAGTGATGATGTGTGTTGGAAGTGGTTCCAAGATTGATATGATCATCATCGCACACTCCCTATACTTTCGGGATTAGTGTTAAACCTAAATAAATGTTATTTGGCGTTTGCGTTGAGCATGAATATGATTTGATCATGTTTATTGCGATACGGTTATTCATTTAAAGTCAAAGAATAATTGTTGTTCTATTTACATGAATAAAACCTTCGATGGTCATACACCCAATGAAAATAGTTTGTTGGATCTCGATCGTAGTAATACACATATTCATAATATTGATGCCAAAAGATGCAAAGTTGATAATGATAGTGCAACTTATTTGTGGCACTGCCGTTTGGGTCATATCGGTGTAAAGCGCATGAAGAAACTCCATAAAGATGGATTTTTGGAATCTCTTGGTTATGAATCATTTGATGCTTGCGAACCGTGCCTTTTGGGCAAGATGACTAAAACTCCATTCTCTGGAACAATGGAACGAGCTACTGACTTGATGGAAATAATACATATTGATGTATACGGTCCAATGAGTGTTGATGCTCGTGGCGGGTATCGTTATTTTCTGACCTTCATAAGATGAATTGAGCAGATATGAGTATATCTACTTAATGAAGCACAAGTCTGAAACATTTCGAAAGTTCAAAGAATTTCAGAGTGAAGTGGAGAATGATCGTAACAAGAAAATAAAGTTTCTGCAATTTGATCGCGGAGACAAATATTTGAGTTACGAGTTTGGTCTTCAATTAAAACAATGTGGAATAGTTTCACAAACTCATGCCACCTGGAACACCACAGCTTAATGGTGTGTCCGAACGTCATAACAGTACTTTATTGGATATAGTGCGATCTATGATGTATCTTACCAATTTACCACTATCATTTTGGGGTTATGCATTAGAGACAGTTGCACTCACTTTAAAAAGGGCACCATCAAGATCCGTTGAGACGACGCCTTATGAACTGTGGTTTGGCGAGAACCAAAGTTGTCGTTTCTTAAAGTTTGGGGCTGCGATGCTTATGTGAAAAATTTTTCACCTGATAAGCTCGAACCCAAATCGGAGAAGTGCGTCTTCATAGAATACCCAAAGGTAACTATTGGGTACACCTTCTATCACAGATCTGAAAGCAAGATTCGTTGCTCAGATGGATCCTTTCTAGAGAAGGAGTTTCTCTCGAAAGAAGTGAGTGGGAGGAAAGTAGAACTTGATAAGGTAATTGTACCTTCTCCCAAATTGGAAAGCAGTTCATCACAGAAATCAGTTCCAGTGATGCCTACACTGATTAGTGAGGAAGTTAATGATGATGATCATGAAGCTTCAGATCAAGTTACTACCGAACCTCGTAGGTCTTCCAGAATAAGATCCGCACCAAAGTGGTACGGTAATCCCGTTCTAGAAGTCATGTTACTAGACCATGATGAACCTCCGAACTATTAGGAAGCAATGATGAGCCCAGATTCCGCGAAATGGCTTGAGGCCATGAAATCTGAGATAGGATCCATGTATGAGAACAAAGTATGGACTTTGATTGACTTGCTCGATGATCAGCAGGCCATGTTAAATAAATGGATCTTCAAGAGGAAGACATGACACTGATAGTAGTGTTACTATCTACAAAGCTCGACTTGTCACAAAAAGGTTTTCGACAAGTTCAAGGTGTTGACTACAATGAGATTTTCTCAACTGTAGCGATGCTTAAGTCTGTCTGAATCATGTTAGCAATTGTCACATGTTATGAAATCTGGCAAATGGATGTCAAAAACTACATTCTTTAATGGATTTATTAAAGAAGAGTTGTATATGATGCAACCAGAAGGTTTTGTTAATCCTAAAGGTACTAACAAAATGTGCAAGCTCCAACGATCCATCAATGGACTGGTGCAAGCATCTCGGAGTTGGAATATACGCTTTGATGAGTTGATCAAAGCATATGATTTTATACAGACTTTTGGAAAGGCCTGTATTTACAAGAAAGTGAGTGGGAGCTCTGTAGCATTTCTGATATTATATGTGCAAGACATATTGTTGATTGGAAATGATATAGAATTTCTGGATAGCATAAAAGGATACTTGAATAAAAGGTTTTTCAATGAAAGACCTCGGTGAAGCTGCTTACATATTGAGCATCAAGATCTATTGAGATAGATCAAGACGCTTGATAAGTTTTTCAATAAGTACATACCTTGTCAAGATTTTGAAATAGTTCAAAATGGAACAGTCAAAGAAAGAGTTCTTGCCGGTGTTGCAAAGGTGTGAAATTGAGTAAGACTCAAGTCCCGACCATGGCAGAAAATAGAAAGAGAATGAAAGTCATTCCCTATGCATCAGTCATAGGTTCTATAAAAGTATGCCATGCTATGGACCAGACCTATTGTATACTCTACCCTGGTTTGGCAAGGGAGTACAATAGTGATCTAGGAGTAGATCACTGGACATTGGTCAAAATTATCCTTAGTAGAATAAGGATATGTTTCTCGATTATGGAGGTGATAAAAGAGTTCGTCGTAAAGAGTTACATCGATGCAAGCTTTTAAACCGATCCAGATGACTCTAAGTCTCAATCTGGATACATATTGAAAGTGGGAGCAATTAGCTAGAGTAGCTCCATGCAAAGCATTGTAGACATAGAATATTTGCAAAATACATACGACTCTGTAATATGACAGACCCGTTGACTAAACTTCTCTCACGAGCAAAACATGATCATACCTTAGTACTCTTTGGGAGTTAATCACATAGCGATGTGAACTAGATTATTGACTCTAGTGAACCCTTTGGGTGTTGATCACATGACGATGTGAACTATGGGTATTAATCACATACAGATGTGAATATTGGTGTTAAATCACATGATGATGTGAACTAGATTATTGACTCTAGTGCAAGTGGGAGACTGAAGGAAATAAGCCCTAGAGGCAATAATAAAGTTATTATTTATTTCCTTATATCATGATAAATGTTTATTATTCATGCTAGAATTGTATTAACCGGAAACATAATACATGTGTGAATACATAGACAAACATAGTGTCACTAGTATGCCTCTACTTGACTAGCTCATTTATCAAAGATGGTTATGTTTCCTAACCATAGACAAAAGAGTTGTCATTTGATTAACGGGATCACATCATTAGGAGAATGATGTGATTGACTTGACCCATTCCGTTAGCTTAGCACTTGATCGTTTAGTATGTTGCTGTTGCTTTCTTCATGACTTATACATGTTCCTGTAACTATGAGATTATGCAACTCCCGTTTACCGGAGGAACACTTTGGGTGCTACCAAACGTCACAACGTAACTGGGTGATTATAAAGGAGTACTACAGGTGTCTCCAAAGGTACATGTTGGGTTGGCGTATTTCGAGATTAGGTTTTGTCACTCCGATTGTCGGAGAGGTATCTCTGGGCCCACTCGGTAGTGCACATCACTATAAGCCTTGCAAGCATTGCAATTAATGAGTTAGTTGCGAGATGATGTATTACAGAACGAGTAAAGAGACTTGCCAGTAACGAGATTGAACTAGGTATTGGATACCGACGATCGAATCTCAGGAAAGTAACATACCGATGACAAAGGGAACAACGTATGTTGTTATGCGGTTTGACCGATAAAGATCTTTATAGAATATGTGGGAGCCAATATGAGCATCCAGGTTCCGCTATTGGTTATTGACCGTAAACGTGTTTCGGTCATGTCTACATTGTTCTCGAACCCGTAGGGTCCGCACGCTTAAGGTTTCGATGACAGTTATATTATGAGTTTATGAGTTTTGATGTACCGAAGGAGTTCGGAGTCTCGGATGAGATCGGGGACATGACGAGGAGTCTCGAAATGGTCAAGATGTAAAGATCGATATATTGGACGACTGTATTCGGACTTCAGAAAGGTTCCGAGTGATTCGGGTATTTTTCGGAGTACCGGAGAGTTACGGGAATTCGCCGGGGAGTATATGGGCCTTATTGGGCCATACGGGAATAGAGGAGAGAGGCCAAAAGGAAGGAGGCCTGCGCCCCCCATCTGGTCCGAATTGGACAAGGGGGGCGGCCCCCTTTTCCTTCTCCCTCTCCTCCTCTTTCCTTCTCCAACAAGGAAAGGAGGAGTCCTACTCCTCCTCTTTCCTTCTCCAACAAGGAAAGGAGGAGTCCTACTCCCGGTGGGAGTAGGACTCCCCCCTTGGTGCGCCTCCTCCATAGGCCGGCCACCTCCCCCTTGCTCCTATATATATGGGGGCAGGGGGCACCCCAAAGACACAACAACAATTGATCCTTGAGATCTATTAGCCGTGTGCGGTGCCCCCCTCCACCATAGTCCTCCTCGATAATATTGTAGTGGTGCTTAGGCAAAGCCCTACGACGGTAGTACATAAAGATCGTCACCACGCCGTCGTGCTGACGGAACTCTCCCTCGACACTCAGCTGGATCGGAGTTCGAGGGACGTCATCGAGCTGAACGTGTGCTAGAACTCAGAGGTGCCGTAGTTTCGGTGCTTGATCGGTCGGGCCATGAAGACGTACGACTACATCAACCGCGTTGTGCTAATGCTTCCTCTTACGGTCTACAAGGGTATGTAGACAACACTCTTCCCTCTCGTTGCTATGCATCACCATGATCTTGCGTGTGCGTAGGAAATTTTTGAAATTACTATGTTCCCCAACACAAATTGATTTTGGGCCTTCCTAGCGAAGTTTTTGAAGATCTTTTGGACCTACGATTTATCATCGAGAAAGAACACCCACGTAAATCTTGAAAAATCATCAACTATAACTAGACCAAAAGAATTTCCATCGAGACTTTTGTAAGCGTTGGGACCGAAAAGATCCATGTGAAGTTGCTCGAGTGGCCTCCTTGTGGTCATGATGTTCTTCACGGGATGCCTTACTCTAACCTGTTTACCTTCTTGACAAGCGCTGCAAAGTCTATCCTTATCAAATATGACATCGTTAACACCAAGGATATGATTACCTTGAATAAGCTTGTCAAGGTTTCGCGTGCCCACATGACCTAATCGTCTATGCCATAACCAGCCTTTAGAGGATTTAGCAATTAAGCAAGTTCTAGGTTGAGCCTTTTTAGTGAAATCAACAATGTAAAGATCACCTCTACATATACCGGTAAAGACCATTTTATGATTATCTCTACGAAACACTTGGCAATTTACTTCAGTAAATAGGACATTGAAACCGAAATCAGCAAGTCTAGATACTGAAAGTAAATTGTACCCAAGAGATTCAACGATCATGACATTTTGTATGGAGCTATCATGTGAGATGGCCACCTTACCAAGGCCAACCACCTTACCCTTTGAGTTGTCACCAAAAGTGACATACTTTCGAGGCTGTCGTTTTCAGCTAGCTCATGAAACATATCTTTATCTCTGGTCATGTGATCGGTACATCCACTATCAAGAACGCATTCCTTTCCTCCTGCCATGTATCCCCGAAGATTTGTCATAAGACCAAAGTGTCTCATGCATTATCAAGATCAAAGTCACAATCATCATCCTCATCATAGTATCCATGTTCAACATCGTCATGTGATGGATCAATTCCTAGAGAGGGTGATTCGTTAGAGTGAGTTTGACAATGATCTTCTTTATGAATTCTAATAGCTTCGGAAATAATATCACTAATAATCCCAACATCTCCTTTGACATGCATAAGATTTGTAAGCTCAAATAGGCAATCACCAAACTTAGGATCATTGGAATTCATCTTACTCAAGGCAATAGACTTATGGAGAATTTCATCTAGATTTTTCAAGGAATAATTTGGAAAATGTTGCTCAAGAAATTTCCATATGGTGTAGGCACACTTAAGAGTAAGCAAGCAACCTATCAAGTTTCTAGGCAAACCTCTAGTGATAAGATCAATAGTTCTAAGATTGCGAATCATGTCAATTGACTCATCAAGGGTAGGATGCATAGGATCAACATGAGGTGCACAAGGGCTAGTAATGTAATTATTCAAGTGATATTCATTGAAAATCGCAAGCATCTCATTTTTTCACTCATGAAAGTATTCTCCATCAAGTATGGGCACTCTATGTCTAAGACTCCCCAAAGTAGACTCATCCATCTTCCTCCAATGTTGTTTAAACCAAAGCAATGGAGACCAAAGCTCTGATACCAATTGAAAGGATCGAGTAGAGGTGTCTAGAGGGGGGTGAATAGACTCTAAGTGAGAAAAGTTGCAGTTTTTAATTTCTTTAAGTTGAAGTGGAGTTTTGGCACAAGTTTAACATTCACAATACATATCAAGCAAGCATGCAAAGAGTATATGAGCAGCGGAAAGTAAAGCATGCAAATTGCAAGAATGTAAAGGGATGGGATTGGAGTGTGCAAACGCAATTTGGAGACACAGAGATTTTTGAGCCGTGGTTCCGATAGGTGGTGCTATTGTACATCCATGTTGATGGAGACTTCAACCCACGAAGGGTAATGGTTGCGCGAGTCCACGGAGGGCTCCACCTACGAAGGGTCCACGAAGAAGCAACCTTGTCTATCCCACCATGGCCGTCGCCCACGAAGGACTTGCCTCACTAGGGTAGATCTTCACGAAGTAGGCGATCTCCTTGCCCTTACAAACTCCTTGGTTCAACTCCACAATGTTGACGGAGGCTCCCAAATGACACCTAGCCAATCTAGGAGACACCACTCTCCAAGAAGTAACAAATGGTGTGTTGATGATGAACTCCTTGCTCTTGTGCTTCAAATGATAGTCTCCCCAACACTCAACTCTCTCTCATAGGATTTTGATTTGGTGGAAATAAGATTTGAGTGGAAAACAACTTGGGGAAGGCTAGATATCAAGATTTATGTGGTAGGAATGGAATATCTTGACCTCAACACAAGTGTAGGTGGTTCTCTCTCAGAAAATGTAAGTTGGAAGTGTAGGCATGTTCTGATGGCTCTCTCCACGAATGAAGAGTGGGTGGAGGGGTATATATAACCGTTACACACAACTTACCAAACTCGGTGGGGCCGAATCCTAAAACTCGGTCGAACCGATTTAGTAAATAATGTGACCATTAGGATTTTTGGTGGGACCGACATGTCAACTCGGTTGGACCGATACAGTTAGGGTTAGGGCATAACGTAATCTCTGTGAGACCGATTACACAAACTCGGTGAGACCGATTTTGGTAATAGACACACAGAGGGTTGGTCAGGCAAACTCAGTGTGACCAATTCGCTCATCTCGCTTGGACCGAAATGTTACAAAGGGGAACATAGAGTTTGCATTGTAATCTCGGTAGGACTGATTACACAAACTCAGCGAGACCGATTTTGGTAATGGACGCACACAGAGAGATTACAATCCCATCTCAGTGAGACCGAGATCCCTATCGGTGAGACCGAAAGGGTTTGTGGTAGTGGCTATGTCATCTGAACTCGGTGGCGCCGGATAGAAAGATTCGGTGGGGCCGAGTTTGACTTTTGGTTTGGGACATATGTGGATATGGGAAAGTGGTTGAGGGCTTTGGAGCATATCACTAAGAACTTTGAGCAAGCAAGCCATTAAGCAACACCTCATCCCCTCTTAATAGTATTGGCTTTCCTATGGACTCAATGTGATCTTGGATCACTAAAAGAAACTGTAGAGTCTTGTGCTTTGAGCTTGGGCCAATCCTTTGTCCTTAGCATCTTGAAGGGGTTCCACATCCTCTAGTCCATGCCACTCCATTGTTGAACTTATCTGAAACATACTAGGTGAAAGTAGTCCAACAAGAGATATGTTGGCACTAAAAACCCAGATCACCCAGGGAGCACTTGTGCTTTCACCTAAGAATGCTGACAAGGTATGCAAGCTCCAGCACATCTATGGGCTGGTGCAAGCATCTCGGAGTTGGAACATTCACTTTCATGAAATGATCAAAGCGTTTGGGTTTATACAGATTTATGGAGAAGCCTGTATTTACAAGAAAGTGAGTGGGAGCTCTGTAGCTTTTCTCATACTATATGTGGATGACATACTATTGATGGGAAATGATATGGAGCTTTTGGAAAGCATGAAGGCCTACTTGAATAAGTGTTTTTCTATGAAGGACCTTGGAGAAGCTGCTTACATATGAGGCATCAAGATCTATAGAGATAGACCGAGACACCTCATTGGTCTTTCACAAAGCACATACCTTGACAAGATATTAAAGAAGTTCAATATGGATTAGTCCAAGAAGGGGTTCTTGCCTGTATTGCAAGGTGTGAGATTGAGCATAGCTCAACGCCCGACCTTGGCAGCAGAAAGAGAAAATATGAGTGTCATCCCCTATGCCTCGGTCGTAGGCTCTATTATGTATGCCATGCTGTGTACCAGACCTGATGTGAACCTTGCCATAAGTTTGGTAGGGAGGTACCAAAGTGATCCCGGTATGGAACACTAGACAACGGTCAAGAATATCCTGAAGTACCTAAAAAGGACTAAGGATATGTTTCTCGTTTATGGAGGTGCCGAAGAGCTCGTCGAGGGTTACGTCGACGCTAGCTTTGACACAGATCTGGATGACTCCAAGTCACAAACTAGATACGTGTATATTTTGAATGGTGGGGCAGTTAGCTGCTACAGTTCCAAGCAAAGCATCATGGCGGGATCTACATGTGAAGTGGAGTACATAGCTACTTCGGAAGCAGCGCAGGAAGGAGTCTGGATGAAGGAGTTTATCACCGAGCTAGGAGTGATTCCCAATGTGTCAGGCCCGATGACTCTCTTCTGTGGCAACACTGCAGCTATTGCCATTGCCAAGGAGCCCAGGTTTCACAAGAAGACCAAGCACATCAACCACCACTTCAACTCCATTCGTGAATATATTCAAAATGGAGACATAGATATTTGTAAAGTACATACAGATCTGAATGTCGCAGATCCGTTAACTAAACCTCTTCCACGAGCAAAACATGATCATCACAAGAACTCTATGGGTGTTCGATTCATCACAATGTAACTAGATTATTGACTCTAGTGCAAGTGGGAGACTGTTGAAAATATGCCCTACAGGCAATAATAAATGGTTATTATTATATTTCCTTGTTCATGATAATTGTCTATTGTTCATGCTATAATTGTATTAACCAGAAGCCGTAATACATGTGTGAATACATAGACCACAACATGTCCCTAGTGAGCCTCTAGTTGACTAGCTCGTTGATCAATAGATGGTTATGGTTTCCTAACCATGGACATTGGATGTCATTGATAACGAGATCACATCATTAGGAGAATGATGTGATGGACAAGACCCAATCATAAGCATACCACAAGATCGTGTAGTTCGTTTGCTAGTGCTTTTCTCATGTCAGGTATCTTTCCTTAGACCATGAGATTGTGCAACTCCCGGATGCCGTAGGAATGCTTTGGGTGTATCAAATGTCACAACGTAACTGGGTGACCATAAAGGTGCACTACAGGTATCTCCGAAAGTGTCTGTTGAGTTGGCACGAATCGAGACTGGGATTTGTCACTCCATATGACGGAGAGGTATCTGTGGGGCCACTCGGTAATGCATCATCATAATGAGCTCAATGTGACTAAGGAGTTAGCTACGGGATCATGCGTTACGGAATGAGTAAAGAGACTTGCCGGTAACAAGATTGAACAAGGTACAGGGATACCGATGATCGAATCTCGGGCAAGTAACATACCGATGGACAAAGGGAATTGTATACGGGATTGATTGAATCCCCGACATCATGGTTCATCCGATGAGATCATCATGGAACATGTGGGAGCCAATATGGGTATCCAGATCCTGCTATTAGTTATTGGCCGGAGAGATGTCTCGGTCATGTCTGCATGGTTCCTGAACCCCTAGGGCCTACACACTTAAGGTTCGGTGATGCTAGAGTTGTAATGGGAAATTGTATGTGGTTACCGAAAGTTGTTTGGAGCCCCGGATGAGATCCCGGATGTCATGAGGAGTTCCGGAATTGTCTGGAGGTGAAGATTCATATATGGGAAGTCCAGTTTCAGTCGTCGAAAAGGTTTTGGGGGTTATCGGTATTGTACTGGGACCACCGAAAGGTGTCCGGGGGTCCACCGGGTGGAGCCACCTACCCCGGGGGACCAAGTGGGCTGAATATGGGTGGGTACCAAGGTGCCTAGGGTTGGAAACCCTAGGGGTGGGGGTGCCTCCCATATGCTTGGGGGGCAAGTCTCCCCCCCTTGGCCGTCGCACCACCCTCTAGATGCATCTAGGGGGGTCGGCCCCCTTTCCCCTTCACCCTATAAATGGAGAGGGTGGGAGGGCAGCCGCACCCTTCCCCTGGCACAATCGTCCCCCTCCTACACCTCCTCCTCCGTTGAGCTTGGCGAAGCTCTGCCGGAGAACCACGAGCTCCACCACCACGCCGTCATGCTGCCAGAGTTCTCCCTCAACTTCTCCTTCCCTCTTGCTGGATCAAGAACGAGGAGACGTCCCCGGGCTGTACGTGTGTTGAACGCGGAGGCGCCGTTAGTTCGGCGCTTGGATTGGATCTTCCGCGATTTGAATCGCCGCGAGTACGACTCCATCAACCGTGTTCTTTTAACGCTTCTGCTTAGCGATCTTCAAGGGTATGAAGATGCACTCCCTCTCTCTCTCATTGCTAGCATCTCTTAGATTGATCTTGGTGACACGTAGGATTTTTTTTGAATTATTACTACGTTCCCCAACACAAACATTACTATGAATTAACTCAAATGGGTATGATGCGAAATGCGATGAAGTGCTAAAAGGAAGACGAACATGTTTGCCGAGACGACATGCATGACAAGTGTGATCATCGATCTTATTACATGTGAAAGAAAAAATCCGAAGAATATGATGAAGTGTGGCTGGATTGGGATGTCCTAAGCGATCATGCCAAAGGTCCACTCCGGTGGAAAGCGCCACGGGTGCAACGGCGGAGGAGGCGGACAAGTGGACTGAGTAGAGCTCGTCCTGGCTGTTACATCGGTGGAGCACCATCCGTGTACGGGCATCCTTAACAGAAAAGCCAAACATGTCAACTTCGACAGTGACGGGATTTTCACGTGTAAAAGAACGAACGAAAACAAGATTTTTATGAGGTCAGGAGAGACAAGTATGTTAGATAGCGATAATGGCTTGGAATTAGATGGAAAAGCAGCATGACCAAGATGTGTAATGGGAAGTGTTGGGGATATAACTATTGGTATGACCCGCCCAGGAGGGGCCGGGTCATACTTGCAAATACTCGTGAAGCCCAAGACCTAGGTTATGGAGGGTGGTTTAGTTAAAGGCCCATGGCCCAGAGGCAACTTAAGGCCCGTAGTGATAAACCGCCATGTATGCGTGACTTGTATTGTAAGGCAAGAATAGTTAAGAGACCAAGCCAGACACTGTTTATGAGCCGGCCGGGACTCTGTAGAGCCGCTGGGCGTCGGCCTCTATATATAAAGGGACAACCCGGTGGCGGTTCAGGGCAAGTAACATCAACTCGAGAGCTAGGCCAGCGATTCACTTCCTGGTTATCAAGACATAAGCAATCCCACTCAAAACTGGACCGTAGGCTTTTACCTTCACCGTAAGGGGCCGAACCAGTATAAACCTCGTGTCCTTTGTCCCGATTAACCCCTTCAAGCTTCCTAGTTGCGATGGCTCCACGACTAAGTCCTTTCACTAGGACATCTGCTGTGACAATTCCACGACAGTTGCCGTCCACCATGGGGCCAGCGCACGGTGGATTTGAGTTCTTGAAGGGCAGCATCGAAGGGCTCAAGGGATACGCTGTGGGCCGAATGACCAAGAGTCGTCGCGACAAGCTCTATATTGACGACGCATGCTGGGGTCCCGAGGCCGTCTCAATGTAGTATGGGTACCGGGTCCCCTTTGATGGAATTCATGTCTTCATCGGCAAGATCGGCGAGCCGGGACCTGAGCCGGACATCTGCATCGACCTTGTCGAAACGGTTCAGCGTGCGAAACCCACTCGGGCCCCGCCTGCTTTGAAGCATGCCTTTGTGGGATGCATCCATGAAGGGCTCTCGGAAGGATCCGCATCTGGCGGCGAGACGACCATCTACTCTGATGGCGGGTCATCCACATGTGAGACAGATTCGTTGTATCAACTACAAGATGGCGGGCTCGGGGGCTGTTCCGATGGCAGCAGTTCCAGATTGCTCCGAGCCGCCGAGCAGAGTTGGGATCTTCATGGCCGGCACACAACCTATCCAAGACTCCACAACTGCGGCAGCCATGACCTCCGGGTCAGCAGCAGGCAGGGCAGGAGGCCTTGTGCGCTCGCCGGCTTAGGTGTTGATGGATCTCATAGATAAGCTAACCACTCTGTTAACCGCCATGGTCAACCTGGCGGATCAAGCTCGCCATGATGCGGAGGTGGCACAGTTAAAATTGGATATGGTGCAGGCTAAGGAAGACCTGGCAGCGGAAGATGTCAGGATAACCGCAGAGCGGGCGACACTGGATGTTCAGGCTCAGTAGATTCAAGCACAAACTTTCCGGCTCATGCAAGACCAGAACGCGTCTAATGAGGTCATGAGGAGAAGGCATCAGAAGACTCAGTCAGGACTCCCCCTGGTTTATGATCCTCGAAACCTCTTTCACACATCGGGGGCAGGGCCTAGTAACCCGCCGTGGCTCTCCCCGCGTACAAGTAACCCGCCGTGGCTCGCCCCACGTACAGGGGCGGACCGGGTTGCAATGCCCGAGGACGTCGTGCCGGTTCAACCACAGGTGATGGGACCTCCCCGCATAACCACGACTCCACCTCAGTATGTACCAACACCTCCGGGTCACTATTCTAACCTGTTGGAGAGCATGATAGTGGCAGCGGCACGGTTGGCGGCTCTCCCAATTGATGGTGACTCTCCGGCGGCGGTTGAAACCCGCCGGGTCAGAGAACTTCTTCAGACAGCCTTAGCACAGCAGGAGGCGTACTCATATAGCCGGGACATGATCCATTCGACCCCTTGTCCAAGTCGAAGCCCGAGTTATAGCAGACACATGGATTCAGCGGCCGTTTCGAGCAACGTCCGACGCCGTAACCAGCCAGGTGGGCATGACCCGGCACGCCATGAGGCCTTTAACTTGGTAGATCAAGACAGAATACGTCAAGAGGCTGAGCGGGCGGCTCAACAGGCGGCTGAGCAGGCGGCTCAGTTGACGGCCTACCAGCCATATCCGGCTTATCCGACGACTTCTATCGAAGCAGGTGTGGCCACCAGGACTGGAAGAGTCCCTTGTCTGGAGCCGGCTCTACGCAACGAGCATTTACCCAAAGATTTTAAGGGACCTAGGAAGGTGCCGAATTACACGACCGACTTACAGCCTGGGGCATGGATCGAAATCTACGAGATGGCTATGGAGTTATTGGAGGTCAGTGATGCTGCAATGGCTAAGTACTTTTCTATGATGTTGGATGGGACCGCCTGCACTTGGTTGAAAGGCCTGCCACCTAATTCAATCAGTTCATGGGCGGAGCTAAAGGCCCGGTTCATCCAGAATTTCAAAGATACGTGCAAGCAGCCCATGTCGATTGTGGATCTGATGAATTGCAAGCAAGAGAAGGGCGAGTCTACAACCCATTGGGTGTGCCGGGTTAAAGCCATAATACATTCATCTGATAAGATGGATGCCGGCTCTGTAGTCCTAATGTTGGAGAAAAAAAAATGCCATTTTTTGCCTCTGAAACCAAAGCTGGGGCGGCTCAAGCGTGATTGTAATGATATGGGCACGCTAATGGCGGCTCTGGTCAAGTACGCCGACTCTGATAGTACCAAGGATCCCGAGTCTGATGATGACAAAGCAGGGAAGGGAAAGAAGAATGACAATGGCAAGGGCCCTCAGCACAACCCGACAAATCAAGGAGGTAATAAACATAAGGCTGACGGTAGTTTGGATTTTGTGGCTAACACTAGTGCACAGGGTAACAACCAACGACGCAAAGGGAGGCCACCTCCCCGGTCTGGCGGGTCAGGCCCCACACTTGAGCAATTGTTGAATGAGCCCTGTCCGAGACACGACACCTAGCAGAAGCCGGCTACCCATCTGTGGAAGGACTGTACGATCATGAAGGCTTTCAAAAATTCCAACATGTTCGATGGTAACAATGGGTAGGGCGGCGGCTCAGGCGGCGGCGGCTTTCATGGCCAGGGCGGCGGTTCAAATCTGAATTTTCAAAATTCTCAAGGCAACCAAGAGGGGTATAACCAACAATCTGGTCAGTGCAGTCAGCAACAACAGCAAGGTGGATACAAGAGCAATCCAAAGTAGCTGAATAGCGGGCAATATCATGTGTTTACCACCAGTTTATGTAAACGAGACCAGAAGCTTCATAAGAGGGTTGTGAATGCTGTTGAGCCGGCAGTTCCTCGTTACTTGAGATGGTCTGAACAACCTATTTTATGGAGTAGGGAGGATCACCCTCTCTGGGTTGATAATCCGGGTCACTTAGCCCTGGTGGTGACCCCTCAGGTGGGTGGATATAAATTCACCAATGTACTCATGGATGGAGGCAGCACCATCAATATCCTCTATTATGAGACCTTTCGTCGCATGGGGCTAACTGATAAGAGCCTTAAGCAGTCTGTCAGCGTTCTGGGAATGGGGGTACCTAGACTTGCCTGTCTGCGACCTGCGGCGTGGCTCAGGGAGTGGCCCAGTATGGCCCATCTTCATCAACACATGCTCAAGACCCTCGCGAGGGGCCCAGCCTCGCGGGGCGGACGACAGGAAGCTTCCTCGAGCACAGCCTCGTCATGCTGGCTCGCGAGGAGGCAGAGAGATCAAGGCAAGGTACCTCATGACGTGCCCATGACGCAAGCCATGACGACCAAAGCCAGGCGGGCACCAGGCGGGCGCCGGCCTGCACAGAGTCCTTGTTTCCTCTTTGGTGCAGAGGGGGCAAGCACAGGCAAGAGTATCAAGCAAAGGCAACCATTTCGGTGCAACAAGACCAAGACCAGCAGAACGGCAGGATGGAGGTCATCGTGGAGCCCAAGCCGGCGTCACCGTCAGAGTCTTTGGCAGGCGAGGACCGACTTTAGCCAGGATAATTGTACTAGATGTTCCCCTTCAAAATGGCCAATTGTTGGCGCCCTTCGCGCTCAATATTTGGGAAGAGGACCAAGGCCTCGCTCTATAAATAGGACTAGCCACCACAGAAAAAGGGGACCCGGATCCGGATCCAATCCTTCCCAAGAGGCATCACCTCCACAAGAACTCCTCCCCTCGTGAGGCAGTTCTTCCTTTGTATTGTTCATTACCAGCCCCTGAGGCAATCTACCACACCACAAACTAGAGTAGGGTATTACACCACAATGGTGGCCCGAACTAGTATAAACCTCATGTCCCTTGTGTTGTTCTTCGTGTAGTTTAGATCCTTACCAGGCAACGAGACGTGAGTAGGTGGGAGGTGTGATCTCCGTGCGCACCCCAGAGTTCGAACATTGAGGGTCTGCCGGAACCCGAAATCCGACATTTGGCGCGCCAGGTAGGGGTGCGCCGGAGCTTTCTCTTCCACTGACCCGCTCTCCGCCAACACCACGATTCGCCCTCATGATGGGCAACGCGCCGACCGCTCTGGTTGCCAGCGCCAGCACGGGGGCCAGGGGGCTCCGAGCCTTGGCGCCCGCCTTGCGGCAGGTGTAGTGGCCGAACAAGTTCAAGCTGGAGATGCCACTGTGCTACAATGGCACGACCGATCCGCTGGCTTTCCTGCTGGCGTACGAGGGGGCCGTCCTCAAGGCTGGGGGCGACGACACGGTCATAGCTAACTGGTTTCCCATGGCCCTCACCGGAGTCCCGCGCATGTGGCTGCTCCACCTGCCAACGGCTTCCATGGCCTCTTGGGGGAGCTGTGCGGCTTCTTCCTCGCCCAGTACGCTACACCGGCGCCCCCGGTCGTCGCAACTCTCCTAGGTGGCTCGCAGGCGCCACCTTCAGGCCGCCACATCAAGCCATTCGTCCTCCAGATCGGCGCTGCTTCCGCACAACATGGGGCTCCTCCGGGTTGGGCGGCGCCTAAAGCCGATCTGGCCTTCAGCTCGGATGATCACCCCTCCAACTCAGCCTGCTCAAGCACGCTCCCAATGCTGTGCACCCCCACCAACTGCCAGGTGGCCGTCACCAGGACCCTCATCGACGGCGGTGCTGGCCTCAGCGTGCTCTCGGTGGAAGCCTTCAGCCGCCTCCACATACCGCCGGAGCGGCTTCAACCCAGCATGCCCTTCTTGGGCGTCGGAGGCGGTTCCACCGACTCCCTGGGGCAGATCCGCCTTCCGGTGACCTTCGGCACCTACGACAACTTCCGCACGGAGCTAATCAACTTCGACATCGCCCCCATCGGCCTCCCATACAACGCCATCCTCGGCTACCCGGCACTAGCCCGATTCATGGCCGTAACTCACCCAATGTACAACCTCATGAAGATGCCCGGGAGTAGTGGCATCCTCACCATGTCCGGAGACACCGGGGATGCGTTGCAAGCGCTCAAGCTTGCCTTCAAGACTGCGGCGGTGGTGCAGCCCGCCGGCTCAGACGCCCCTGAGCCCAAGGGGGCTGCCCCGGCCAAGAAGAAGCAGCTATTCACCCAAGACAAGGCAGAAACCAAGCAGGTACTTGTCGACAAGGACAGATCCACTAATGCCACCTTCACCATAGGCGCCAACCTCGAGCCCGAGCAGGAGGAGGCCTTGGTGAAGTTCCTACGCGCGAACAAGAAGGTGTTCGCGTGGGAACCTGATCAGCTAGCAGGGGTCCCGAGGGGCGTAATTGAGCATCACCTCAACGTGTGCCCCAACGTGCGCCCCATGAAGCAGAAAGCGAGGCAGCAGTCCACTGAGAAGCAAGCTTTCATCGTCCAAGAGACCCGCAAGCTAGAGGGGCAGGTGTCATTCGCGAGGGCTGCTACCCAGATTTGTTGGCTAACCCGGTTGTCGTGGCGAAGAAGGGGGGAAAGGAACGCATGTGTGTCGACTTCACCAACCTCAACAAGGCTTGCCCGCAGGATCCATTCCCGCTCCCTCGCATCGACCAGATCGTCGACTCCACCGCTGAGTGCGACCTGTTATGCTTCCTGGATGCCTTCTCCGGCTATCACCAGATTAAGATGGCAGTAGAGGACGTGGAAAAGATGGCTTTCCTGACCCCGTGTGGAGTGTACTGCTATACATGCATGCTGTTCGGGCTGCGCAATGCAGGTGCGACCTTTCAGTGGTTGATGCACATCGCCTTGGGTCGGCAGCTCGGGAGGAATGCTGAGGCTTACGTTGATGACATTGTGGTGAAGTCTCAGGAGGCAAAAACCCTGATACAAGACTTGGAGGAAACCTTCACGAGCCTCAATGAAGTGGACCTGCGGCTCAACCCGGAGAAGTGTGTGTTTGGAGTCCCCTCGGGCAAGCTGCTGGGCTTCCTCGTGTCCCACCAGGGCATCGAGGCCAACCCAGAAAAGGTCAAAGCAGTCGAGGACATGAGCCCGCCGAAGACCCTCAGAGAGATGCAGAAGCTCACCGGGCGTGTGACCGCACTAGGACGCTTCATCTCCAAGCTGGGGGAACGAGCGTTGCCCTTCTTCAAGCTGATGAAGAAGAAGGGCCCCTTTGAATGGACTGAAGAGGCCGACAAGGTGTTCCAGGATCTCAAAAGGTACTTAACTAGCCCTCTGGTGATGGTGGCTCTGCGTCCTCAAGAGCCCCTGGTGGTCTACCTTGCAGCCGCCCCTACTCTGCCAGTGCAGCCCTGGTGGCGGTTAGGGAGGAGCGTTGGACCAAGGCCACAGCAACTGTCCGGGTCGAAGCAAAGCAGGACCAAGAGGGCCTCACAGAGACCGCGACCGCAACCAAGAAGGATCAGCCGCTGCAGGGAAGCACACCCGGAACAGAAGAGGCTCCCCCCCAAGCGACCAGCCGCTGGGGGCTCCGTTGTATCAGGAGGCGCCCCGGCCTCCGGAAGACGCTAGCAGCACCAGCACTCCCAACCTCATCGAGCACCCTGTGTACTTCGTCAGCACGGTGTTACGGGATGCGAGGGCGCGGTACCTCATGCCTCAGAAACTCCTCCTCGCGCTATTGGTTGCCTCACGCAAGCTGCGGCACTATTTCCAAGGCCATTCCATCAAGGTCGTCTTAGCGTACCCCTTGGAAAGGGTGCTCAGGAGCCCCAACTCAGCTAGAAGAGTCGCTGAGTGGAACATCGAGCTGCAAGCGTTTCAGCTAGAATTCAGCACAACCAGAGTCATCAAGGGGGCCGCGCTTGCGGACTTCGTGGTGGAATGGGCAGAGGCGCCAGGCCTCGAGGCTGGCGAGGATCGATCACTCTCCCCGGGAAGCGAGGCACCGGACGGTTGGGTCATGTACTTTGACGGGGCATTCTCCCGACACGGCGCGGGGGCTGGTGCGGTGCTCGTATCTTCCACTCAAGACAAGCTCTACTACGCCGTGCAACTCTGTTTCCAGCATGGAGAAAAGGTCTCCAACAACATAGCAGAATACGAAGGCCTGATAGCAGGCCTGAAAGCCGCAGTCGCCCTGGGGGTGAAGCGCCTCACCATCAAGGGTGATTTGCAGCTCCTCATCAACTTCTCCAACAAAGTATACGAGCCGAAGGACGAGCACATGGAAGCCTACCTTGCGGAGGTCCGCAGGATGGAGAAGCAGTTCTGGGGGCTGGAGTTGCAGCATGTGCCTCGCGGCACCAATCAAGAGGCTGATGACATCGCCAAAATAGCATCCAGGCGGCTACCTCAGGAGCCTGGCATCTTCGAGGAGCGGCTCTTCAAGCCCTCGGCGACGCCATCACTGTCAAGCACGGTACAGCCTCGGGAGGAGCTCCCCCAGCCCCTGCCTTGGGAGCCCCGGTCTGCGATCTGACCTCAGGAGCGCGCCTGCTCCTGGCGCTGGAGCCTCAGGAAGGGTGCTGGATCACAGAGCTCAGGAGCTACCTGGCACAAGGGACCTTGCCGGAAAAGGAGGAGGAATGGGAGCGTGTGGCACGGCAGGCCACGGCATACTACATCAAGGATGGAGAACTCTACCGGAGACGACCAAATGATGTGTCCCTACGTTGCATTTCCAAAGAGCAAGGGAAGGAGCTGCTGGCAGACATACACGGTGGAGATTGTGGGCATCACTCGTCATCACGGACCCTCGTGGGCAAGGTGTTCCGCAGCAGGTTCTATTGCCCACGGCACTCAATGATGCCGTGGAACTGGTGAAAGCTTGCGAGGCCTGCCAATTCCATGCCAAGCAGATCCATCAGCTGGCGGGAGGTCTGCAGACTATACCCCTCTCATGGCCATTGGCAGTCTGGGGGCTGGATATCCTGGGCCTGTTCCCTCAGGCACTAGGAGGCTATCGCTACCTCTACGTCGCCGTGGACAAGTTCACCAAGTGGGCCGAGGTGGAAGCTGTCCGCACCATCCCCGCAGGCTCCGCGGTCAAGTTCATCAAGGGCCTCGTGAGCCGATTTGGGGTGCCGAACCGTATCATCACCGACAATGGTTCGCAGTTCACCAGTAACCTCTTCAAAACATACTGTGCTAACCTTGGAACGCAGATATGCTACGCTTCGGTAGCGCACCCGCGGAGCAATGGTCAGGCCGAGCGAGCCAACGTAGAGGTCCCGAGGGGCCTCAAAACTAGGACCTTCAAGAAGAATCTGGAGGCCTACGGCAGGGGCTGGTACGACGAGCTCCAATCTGTGCTATGGTCTATCCGCACGACCGCGACCAAGCCGACTGGCGAGACCCCGTTCTTTCTGGTTTATGGAGCTAAAGCTGTTCTCCCTCACGAGGTCAGACGTCATTCCACACGGGTCCTGGCGTTCGACGAGGCGCAGCAGGACGCCACGCGGGGGACGGATCTCATGCTGGGGGAGGAGCATCGCCGAGAAGCCGCGCTATGAGCAGCAAGGTACCAACAAGCACTACGGCGATACCACTGCTGCAACATCCGCCCTAGGACTCTTGAGGTAGGGGACCTCATGCTCAGACGGGTTCTCTCCAGGGAGGACAACATAAGCTCTCTCCCATGTGGGAGGGACCATTCAAGGTTGTTCATGTTTCCATGCCCGGCTCCGCGCGCTTGGAGACCCAGGAGGGGGTGCCCGTCCAGAACGCGTGGAACATTCAACATCTCCGAAGATTTTACCCCTGAAAAAGGCCCGGTGCCTGTGAAGAAGGCGAATGCCTGTGAAGTAGCCGCATTTTGGAAAAGGCCCGGTGCCTGTGAAGAAGGTGAATGCCTATGAAGTAGCCGCGTTTTGGAAAAGGCCCGGTGCCTGTGAAGAAGGTGAATGCTTTTGAAGTAGCCGCGTTTTGGAAAAGGCCCGGTGCCTGTGAAGAAGGCGAATGCCTATGAAGTTGATGCATTTGGGAAAAGGCCGGGTGCCCGTGAAGAAGGCAAATGCCTGTGAAGCTCACCGCCCGTGACACTCTCACATAATAATGAGTGGGGTTGTACATGCCCCGGAGTCTCCGGAGTGCCGCCCTCGGGCCTCGGGGGCTCCCGCCCACGCGCAGTGGTAGCACTTAGCTCCGCGCTGGTGAGAAGACGTCGAAGACTAGATTAGGTGCCAGACGCGGCTTCTCTCATTTGCTTTCCGCAGTTGGCTTGTTTATTTCTATTTGAAGTTTTACTGAAGCTGTTACCATTTCGAGCTCGCGACCCTTCGTCCATTTCACTTATTTGTTTCGTTTTCTCTCGTGCAAAGTCTCACGAGGGAGGAACTTGGGCACCCTCGCAAGTGTTTTCTGCCCCGGTGGTTTGGAACTTTCCTATCCGAGTCTGCTGCGGGAGCACCCCTCCCAGTCCGTGCCCCATGGGCATCGCGACACGATCATGGGACTTGGGTTGGTTGTCCCCACTACCAGGGCTGGAGACTACCCCAACTGACTAACCCCTGCAAGACACAAGGCGCACGACGAGGCCCTAGCCTCGGGAGGCGAGGACCGCAATGAGCTTCCCCCCAAGTTAAGTGATTTCCATGCATAAACACGCAGAACGAAACATAGCGCAGAAACAGTAGAAACAGCGCGCCAATTAAACAGCAACAGTTCAACATGCCCCCGTGGGGCACCAGACTACACTCTTTTGTGCAGGAAAGAAAGGAAAGCAAAATGGGCATGACTTGCCCGGCATCAACTCTCGGCAAGGGCCCGTACTGCCTCCGGAGCTCAGCTGGATTTCGCCTCCCGCTTCACCGAGGCACGGTGTCGGGCCGACCCACTGCCCTCTACCAGGCAAGCGCGACAACGAGGGGGCTGGTCGCGACCACCGCTGGAGGAGCTGCCGTCCGATGGGGAGTCACCAAAGCTTGGCGGGCCTCGGGCACTGCTGCCCGCGCGCCTCCCACCACCTTCATCCCGACCAATGTCGGGGCTGGGCGCACGGCCGCGATCATCGTCTTCGAGGCAGCATCCGGCGCGGCGGCCGTCTTCCCCGAACACCCGCACGTAGAGGGTGGCATCGCCATCGAACTCAAAGTGTAGAGTGCACCGTCGGCCCAGGCCGCGCGCGCGGGCAAACGTTTTCCAGCCGCGGGTCAGGGATGCCTCCCCGGCGGTGGATACCTCCAGAGTAGCCCAGGAGGCCCTGCTGCAGCAACCATTTGCCTGAAGCCAAAGGCCGCCCGGGGCACCAGCCGGAAGTTCACCTACAAAGAAGCGGGGGAGCTGGAGCCAGGTGCCGGTCAGGTCTGTCGACCACACGATGAACTCAGGCAGCACCTCCGCCGAGCGAGAACGCGGCCTTGGGGGTCGCGCAGCCCCAGCGTACCTCTCATTGGCAGCCGAGCACCCACCGCCGCGCAGAGGGCTGCTTTCCCGGCCACGGGAGGCCGCAACGGGAGCCGTAGGGTGCTTGCGAGGGCGGCCCCGGCTATGCTTGGCCGGAGAAGAGCCGAGCCCTTCCTAGCGAGCCTTTTCTTTCTCCGCGTCCGAGAACCTCTTCGGCGGGGCCATGGGGATGGCGAGCGACCAAGAAGAAGAAGGGGAGTAGCAGGAATGGATGGACTGGAAGGGCTCGCGCCGTTCCGTACATATAGCCGGGGGAGGCCAACCGCTAGCCTCCACAATCACAGGTAATCATGACCCGTTTTGCATGCAGGGACTTGTCAAGTCATGCAGTTATCGAGGCATCGTGGGGGAGCAAGGACGCCCACGTCCAATCAACCGCCACGCGGCGCCCAAGGCCGCAGGCTGTTGGGACCCGTGGCGCTTCGTACTTGCCCTTTCGCTTCTCTGCTAAGCCAAGTCCATGCGCGCCTTGGGCCCAGGGGCTGCTGTCGGCGTTCTGGGAACGGGGGTACCCAGACTTGCCTGCCTGCGGCCTGTGGCGTGACTCAGGGAGTGGCCCAGTACGTCCCATCTTCATCAACACATGCTCAAGACCCTCGCGAGGGGCCCAGCCTCGCGGGGCGGACGACAGGAAGCTTCCTCGGGCACATCCTCGTCAGGCTGGCTCACAAGGAGGCAGAGAGATCAAGGCAGGGTACCTCACGAGGTGCCCATGACGCAAGCCATGACGACCAAAGCCAGGCGGGCGCCAGGCGGGTGCTGGCCTGCGCAGAGTCCTTGTTTCCTCTTTGGTGCAAAGGGGGCAAGCGCAGGCAAGAGTATCAAGCAAAGGCAACCATTTCGGTGCAACAATACCAAGACCAGCAGAATGGCAGGATGGAGGTCATCGTGGAGCCCAAGCCGGCGTCACCGTCAGAGTCTTTGGCAGGCGAGGACCGACTTTAGCCAGGATAAGTGTACTAGATGTTCCCCTTCAAAATGGCCAATTGTTGGCGCCCTTCCCGCTCAATATTTGGGAAGAGGACCAAGGCCTCGCTCTATAAATTGGACTAGCCACCACAGAAGAAGGGGACCCGGATCCGGATCCAATCCTTCCCAAGAGGCATCACCTCCACAAGAACTCCTCCCCTCGCGAGGCAGTTCTTCCTTTGTATTGTTCATCACCAGCCCCTGAGGCAATCTACCACACCACAAACTAGAGTAGGGTATTAAACCACAATGGTGGCCCGAACTAGTATAAACCTCGTGTCCCTTGTGTTGTTCTTCGTGTAGTTTAGATCCTTGCGAGGCGACGAGACATGAGTAGGTGGGAGGTGTGATCTCCGTGCGCACCCAGAGTTTGAACCTTGAGGGTCTGCCAGAACCCAAAATCCGACACAGTCCAACACTGTCTTCCATGGAGTTGTACCCGGTAAATTAGCGTATCCAGTCGGTAAGATCGAATTGGAGGTAGCTTTTGGGGATGAATATCACTCCAGAGCCGAGAAATTGACGTTTGAAGTAGTCAAGATCAAGAGCCCGTATCATGCTCTGTTTGGGCGGCCGGCTTATGCCAAATTCATGGCACGACCGTGTTATGTGTATTTGCAGCTCAAGATGCCGGGTCATACGGGAACCATTACGGTGCATGGGAACCGGAAGGTGGCCTTGGAATGTGAAGAAGGTGACGCGGCTTATGCTGAGTCGGTGTGTGCGACAGAAGATTTGAAATTCTACAAAGACAATGTTGACCCGGTGAATATGACATCCTTAAAGAAGCCAACCACAGAACATGAGTCAATCATGAAGTTTAAACGGCTGATGATACTAAGCTTGTTGATTTTGTTCCAGGTGACTCATCCAAACAGTTCAGTATCAGTGCTAATTTGGATCCCAAATAGGAAAGCGCGCTCATCGAGTTCATCCGTGATAACCGGGACATTTTTGCATGGAAACCTTCTGACATGCCAGGTGTACTGAGAGAACTCGCTGAGCACACTCTTAATATTGATCCAAAGTTTAAACCAGTCAAGCAGTTACTTCAGCGATTCAACAAAGAGAGGCGGAAGGCCATTGGTGAGGAGGTAGCCCGACTCTTAGCAGCTGGGTTCATCATTGAAGTGTTTCATCCAGAGTGGTTGGCTAACCCGGTGCTCATGCTTAAGAAAAACGGCACTTGGCGCATGCGTGTGGATTACACGGATTTAAACAAGGCTTGTCCAGCCGATCCTTTTGCTCTCCCTTGTATTGATCAAATCATTGATGCTACGGCGGGTTTTGAGCGTTTGAGTTTTTTGGATGCTGACTCTGGTTATCATCAGATCAAGATGGCAGTTAAGGACCAGGAGAAGACGGCGTTCATTACTCCGTTTGGAGCCTTATGCTATGTATCAATGCCTTTTGGGCTCAAGAGTGCCCAGGCGACTTACCAGCGATGTGTGCAGAATTGTCTTCATAATCAAATTGGGCCCAACGTTCATGCTTATGTGGATGACATAGTGGTGAAATCCAGAGAGAAGGAGACCTTGATTGATGATCTTAAGGAAACCTTTGACAATCTTCGGGTTTACAAGATGATGCTTAACCCGGCCTAGTGTGTCTTTGGTGTGCCTGCAGGTAAGCTTTTGGGTTTCCTGGTTTCTAATAGGGGTATCGAGGCTAACCCGGAGAAGATCAAGGCCATCACCTCTCTGGCCAAAGCAGCGTGTATCAATGACATTCAGCGTTTGGCGGGTCGTATCGCTGCTCTAAGCCAGTTCATAAGCCGGTTAGGGAAGAAGGCCATACCACTGTATCAAATGATGAAGAAGACAGATAACTTCACCTGGAGTGATGCTGCCAACGCTGCTTTTGAAGACCTGAAGAGACAGCTGGCTAAGCCGCCAATTCTGGCTGCTCCCATTGATAAGGAGCCCTTATTATTATATGTGGCTGCTAACATGCGTGCCGTCAGCGTGGCCATCGTGGTGGAGCGCAAGGAGGCTGGCAAGGAACACCCGATTCAACGGCCGGTTTACTACATCAGCGAGGTGCTTATTGAGTCCAAGCAACGATATCCGCATTGGCAGAAGCTCGTTTATGGGGTGTTCATGGCAAGCCAGAAGCTTAAGCAATACTTCTTGGGCCACCCCATCACTGTGGTTAGTTCTGCTCCTTTGGGGGTGTCACACCCTGATTTTCATGCCACTACACTTAAGCTAACAATCATGATAAAATGTGGTTTGACAAAAACTTTTGAGTGTTTTGGACCTTGCCTTGATTGGTTTTTATCTGTTGTTTGCAAGTGCTCTAAAAATAAAATAAATCCTCCAACTCTTATACTCCTTCTCCTTGATCCAAAAACCTTTCCCAATGATCATGCCATGTGTATAGGACATAAAAATAATTTCTTGCAAAAATAATTTGGCCAAATAGTATTTTCAAAAATTAGTTTTCCAAAAACCCCTAAGTTGAGGTTTGCACTGCAAGTACTTAATTAAGGGCAGTAAAAATCTTTCCAAAAATATATTTGACTCCAATTAGATATAGGATACCCAGAAACCACAAAAATATAATTTTAGAAGTCATTTCCCTATTTTATTTAAAAGCTTTTTCTTAAGGCCGGAAATGGTCTTTAATAGGTAAAAATTATTTTATTGTTTTAAAAATATTTGACAAAAATCAGGGAAACTCAGTGGGCATATATTTCCCATATATAAGAGTTTCAACACATGGTCATGTTCATAATATTGGACAAAACCTCCCAAAACCATTTCTGCCAATTTCAAGGATTTGATATATTTCTACAGGAAATATTTTCATAAAAATCCAAGAAAATTCCATCATGTCACAAATGCCTTATTTGGTGATCTTGACAAGTCTCATGTCTTGGAGAACAAGATAACATCATCAAATCCCCTCAAAACCATTTCTATCCATTTTGAAGTTTGAGCAACTTTACATCTACAAACATTCCCAAATGTTCTCAAACCTTGTGAACATGCTCAAATGTTCTAATTATACATCTAGACCAAGTGGCACAAGTTGGAGAGCAAGTTAACTTGATCAAAGGGCCCCAAAACCCTTCCTATCTAGAACCAAATTTGAACAACTCTACATTGGCAACTTTCTCCTTTTGATCTCAACTTTTGTGGACATGTTCATACCCTCAAATGATGACACTACACCAAGTGGTGCATCAAGGAGAATATATTTGCATGACTAAATCTTGGAGAGTCCATTTCTGCTGATTTCTAGGGTTTACAAAAGTTGCATTGGCAACTTTTCCCAAATGAACTCAATCTTGGTGGAACCTCTTATTTTCTCATACCATTTGACCCTGTCAAGCCTCATGACAAATGGAGATAACTACTTGCCCCAAACCAATATCAAACACCTTCTGCCATTTTACTAAAACCCCTGTTTTGACCACTTCCACTCTTCTCCATGGCCTCAACTTTTTAGCACAGCTCCTCCAAGTCCTCCTCTACCCCCAGTTACAATGGCTGCATCTCAACTCAATGATTGAGGGGTGAAACCTCCTCATTTACCCCTCTGGACAGCCACAACACCTTTCTCTCTCACCCCTCCTCTCTCACCAGAGCCCCTCCAGAGCATCCAAGGCTCCCTCTGCTTTCTTTACTCTCTCCAACACCTGCTAGACACCAATGGACGTGCCCACTGTGCATATAAAATGGCATGCCGGCCATTTGCATGCTCTGGAGCGCGCTACAGTGCGCTACCGCACTGTAGCCGCCCCCTGCCAAGCACCTCCGGCCACCTCGGCTCTCCTCCTCACGCCAACCGATGCTCCTCGACGTCCGCAGCACGCCAAGCCTCTGTCCCCCTCCTCCTGCTCCCTCCTGCTGCCCTTGCTCGCACGCGCGCCGGCCGCCCGAGAGCTCCAATGAGCGGCCTCACACGCGTGAAGCTCTGGCCCTTCCCCGCTCCTTCTCTCCCTTCCCCTGGTCGTAGACCTCCTCCACTAATGCCCCGGACATGCCCACATGAGCCCCCGTGACCTGCAGTAACGGCAACAGCCTCACCGGCGCACTGGACCACGGTGAGCCACGGGCTGGCTATATAAAGCCGCCCCAGCCCCCCTATGGATCTCCTTCGCGCTCTCTCCCTCCCAGAGACCCCATAGACCAAGCCACTCCCCTGCTTGTGCCCTCCATAGCCCCCCATGGCTGGAGAGCCGCCGTTGGCACCGGGCTAAATTCACGACGCCCGAGCCCCATCCCCTCCACCTACGCGTCTCAATGCATCTCCACCGACCCCCCGAATCTCCCCTGCACTCTGGTTACTCCTCCCGGTGGCCGTAGTGTCGTGCCCCCCATCACCGCCGGCCTCGTCCGCCGCGGCCAACACCCTGCTCAACCCGGTGCCCTTGGGTGATCGTGCCACCCATGGTTGGACGCGTTCGGGTCCCCTGAGCACGCTGGTGGGCGGAGCATCGCCGGAGACGCCCTGTAGCACCAGCGGCCGGCGTCGAACGCCTCCTCTGTCTCCCTTCACGCCCGCGCGGGAGGTTGAGGACGAACCTGCAGGCGAGCCCCGCTCATCAGTGGCCCAGCCACCGGGCCACGCTGGCAAGTGGAGGCGCGTTCGGCTTCTCCCGCGTCCCCGCAGCGAAGGCGTACTCCGGCAGGGCGCCTTCGACATCACCCTGTCGCCCGCGTGGCCGAGCCGCTAGGCCGGCCCAGTGCACTGCGGCGCTATGCTGCGCTCGGTGCACGGTATAGGTATATGATACGTCTCCAAAGTATCTATAATTTTTGATTGCTCCATGCTACTTTATCTACTGTTTTAGGCACTATTGGGCTTTATTATCCACTTTTATATTATTTTTGGGACCAACCTATTAACCGAAGGCCCAGCCCAGATTTGCTGTTTTTATGCCTATTTCAGTGTTCCGAGGAAAAGGAATATCAAACGGAGTCAAAATAGAACGAAATCAACTGGAGAAGTTATTTTTGGAAGGAAACCCACCTGATGGACTTGGACCCCACGTCAGAAGATACAGGAGGTGATCACGAGGGTGGGGGTGCGCCCTCCCCCCAGGGCGCGCCCCCCTGCCCCATGGGGCCCCGTAGCTCCACCGACGTTCTCCCCGCACCCATATATACCTACGTACCCTAAAACTTCCAGAACAGAAAATAGATCGGGAGTTCCGCCGCCGCAAGCCTCTGTAGCCACCAAAAACCAATCGGGACCCTGTTCCGGCACCCTGCCGGAGGGGGATCCCATCACCGGAGGCCATCTTCATCATCCTGGCGCTATCCATGATGAGGAGGGAGTAGTTCACCCTCGGGGCTGAGGGTATGTACCAGTAGCTATGTGTTTGATCTCTCTCTCTTGTGTTCTCTCTCGTGTTCTTCTATGGCACGATCTTGATGTATCCCGAGCTTTGCTATTGTAGTTGGATCTTATGATGTTCCTCCCCCACTACTCTCTTGTGATGAATTGAGTTTCCCCTTTTGAAGTTATTTTATCGGATTGAGTCTTTATGAGAACACTTGATGTATGTCTTGCCGTGATTATCTGTGGTGACAATGGGATATCATGTGCCCCTTGATGTTTGTTTTGGTGATCAACTTGCGGGTTTCGTGACACTTGGGAACCTATGCATAGGGGTTGGCACGCGTTCTTGACTCTCCGGTAGTAGCTTTGGGGCACTCTTTGAAGTACTTTTATGTTGGTTGGATGAATCTGAGATTGTGTGATGCATATCGTATAATCATGCCCACGGATACTTGAGGTGACAATGGAGTATCTAGGTGACATTAGGGTTTTGGTTGATTTGTATCTTAAGGTGTTATTCTAGTATGAACTCTTTTATAGATTGATCCAAAAGAATAGCTTTGTGGTGGTTTCGTACCCGAACATAATCTCTACGTTTGTTCTCCGCTATTAGTGGCTTTGGAGTGACTCATTGTTGCATGTTGAGGGCTTGTCATATGTTCTATCTATGTTATTATTGTTGAGAGAACTTACACTAGTGAAAGTATGAACCCTAGGCCTTGTTTCCTACCATTGCAATACCGTTTACGCTCACTTTTATCGCTCGTTACCTTGCTGTTTTTATTATTTCAGATTACAAAAACCTATATCTACTATCTATTTTGCACTTGTATCTTCATCTCTTCGCCGAACTAGTGCACCTATACAATTTACCATTGTATTGGGTGTGTTGGGGACACAAGAGACTCTTTGTTATTTGGTTGCAGGGTTGTTTGAGAGAGACCATCTTCATCCTACGCCTCCTACGGAATGCTAAACCTTAGGTCATCCACCTGAGGGAAATTTGCTACTGTCCTACAAACCTGTGCACTTGCAGGCCCAACAACGTCTACAAGAAGAAGGTTGTGTAGTAGACATCAGTATAACCCCCACTTCCTTTGTCTTTTTCTTTTTCCAGAAATTGTAAAATCTCCCAAATATTCATATTACCTCCAAATTTTATGATTCAAATTCCTAGTGACCCCATAAATAATTCTCTACCTCAAGGAGTAACTTACACACTTTTCCAGAATACTTTCTTTCACACATATTTCACAAAACCCCATTTCCCTATTTAAGTGATTGACTTTGGAAAATCACAGAGAGATCATCTTTGATCCAAATGCCATGATTCAAATTTCTAGATGCTTCTAAGTTCATAACTTAGTTTATGAACATTTTTCTTAATACTTTTTGTGCCACACAATATAATGAGCCATTTCTTCATATTTGTCAACTTTGCAAATTCATAGGAAATTCATTCGAACTCCAAATCCAGTGAAACCAACTCCTAGATGCTTCTAAAATCATGGTTTGTTAAATGGGCGCCTTTGCTCATTTTTAAAAAATATATTTCTGTACACTTCTTGCAAATCCATAAACCCCTTGATTCCATCATATCAAAATGTTTAGAAATATCCACTGACCCAATTCCAATGAAACCAGTCTGGTTATTTTTCATATAACCAGTGGTGTCCTAGAAAAGTCAAATTATTATTTTTAGAGCACTTTTATTTCCTGCCTTGTTGTGTTGCTTATTACGGTTGCTTTCGACGATAGTTGACGAAATAGATGAAATGCTCGGAGTTGGACCAGAGATATTTGAAGACCTCGAAGACTTTGTTAAAACAGGCAAGCAGCCCTTTGACCATGTCTATGAAACCCTTTTTATGCATGTCATATAGCACCATATTGTTGTTGCAACAGAATCATGATGAGGTGGTAACCACTTTGATAATTTGCCACCGTACTTCCTTGTTGATACTTGCATTGTGTATGACCCTACCTTCTTATGAGGGTTATGCCGGTGGGGGTAGATAGGATGCTAAAGTAGTGCTACGCAAAAAGGGACGGGAATATGCATGGTGATGGAGACAAAGTATTTTCAAAAGACTTTTCGAAAACCCCGTCGGGTGCCACTTATGCCCGAGGGAGATGATGAGTTGGGTAGCCACTTGATGACGAAGTGGTGTACCGAGGCGAGTGTGTGTTGTTTTCAAAACGGATTGGTTTAAGTTGCGACCATTATTCCAACCTTACATGTGCAACCACTCTACCCTTGTATTGGAAAGGGCATTATTGATTACCTAGGCCGATACTAGCTTGGAGCCCGCATTACTAGTGACGGGGGACAGTTGGTGCTCTCTCTCAGGACGGGGTCGTGCCAGGTAGGGCGTCCATGACTATTTTTACAGGGCACCGAATACACCGTTACGTCCCCTCTCGGATGTTACGATCTCGAGTGAGTCCCGTATGATGTACATCGTGAGGATACAGAACAACGAGTGGACTCCTTGTTAGTGTCGTATAGGGAAAGATAGTGATGAGGTGCTTACCCCGGGTACTTGAGGTATCACGGGTCGTGGATGACACGGAAGTTCCCCGGATCTTGTGGGTAAAGTGTGCAACCTCTGTAGAGTGTAAAACTATTCGAATAGCCGTGTCCACGATCAAGGACAGTTGGGTAACCGCTCTTGGGCTACGTCCACATGTCTACAAACCAGTCTGTGTGTTTGGATAAGTGGGGAGAACTACTTGGGTCAAGTCAAAGGACTTGACGTGATTGAGTTGGGTTGATGCCCACTCTATTTATGTTGATATCTGTAACCTGTTCTCATGGTTAATTGAATTCTCCCGATGCATGACTTACAAGTTGTTGAACATGTCATTGCACTCAAAGCTAGCTTTTTGCAAAAAATTACCTATATCATGCATTGTTGTATCTTGAACCAAAACATGGGTTGCTTGCGAGTGCATTCAATGTACTCATTGGCTTGCCACTGGTTATTTTATTGGCCACGCATGAAAGAACAAGATATAATGAAGAGTACCTTGGTGACGAACATGCGAGCTAGGACGCTTCCCAGTCAGAATGCTTGTAGGGTTAAGGCAGATGGCACGGGTCCAAGTTGTTATTGAAGATTTCCGCTGCGATGATACACTCAAGACTTGACCATAATGGTCCTACTTGTGTAAAACCGTATGTATGGATGTAAGACTCTTGTTATTCAGCTTCCGTGTGTTCAGTGAGCATTGATCTCTGGGATCACTGTACACGTGCATTCAGTGATCTCGACTTATGAGTCGGGGTCCCCACAGAGCTGGTATCAGAGCCATCCTGATTGTAGGAAGCCTTAGTTAGCATGGTCGTTAGTTAGGGTAAAACTATTTCCAAAACTATTACAAGTTTTCAAAACTATCTATACTTCTCTTCCCTTTTCAGTTTTTCAAAAACTGAGGTATACTTTCCCCATCAATCTCTTCCCTTCAAAACTATTGCAAACGGGCGCTAGCACCCTCAAGCCCTTGACCACGGGATTCCTTGTAATCCTCGTGGATGGCCTAGAAGGAGTACACCTTGCCAAACACTCACCCACCTCTTTTTAACCCAAGATTCATGACAGCACGACAAGACAATGCCAACAGAATATACACCTTTGAAGAATGAGGACATGAAGACCCAGAGGATGGTGACACCTTTGAATTTGCCCCAGGATGATGCAACCTTGTCCTCTGACGATCAGGGTGTAAGATATGCAAGACCATGATAGACATCGCTAATAGAGCAATCATGTCCTTACCATTGTTGTATTGGCAACCACTGGTGGATGAGAACCTCGCCATTTGGCCCGCCTCACTATAGTGAGCAGGAAAACGGTTCTCTTCATCCCCCGCTCTTGGTGTTGATGTTTTCATCAACGTAACCTACATGTTGGACCTCTACTATGCCTTGTTAATATCATTGCATAAGGGATTACCTACCTGGTACCATCGACGCCTTAGAAGGCAGAAGGGGTCTTCATGATTAAGAAGACAACAGAAGACCGAGTCAATGCCTGCTATGAGGAGCCACCTTCACCCCATCACTTCAACAGGCGAGAAGTTGTTGAAGAATCTTCAGGCTCAACCCGGGATTGTTTCATCGAACAACTACAAGAGACGTAGCAACACCTGAGGAAAACCCAAAAGACTACATGAGGCACGAAGTAAAGCACGACTACTTAGTCCGAGAACCCCTAGGGTAGGATGAGTCATGTACCCCCTATGCGCAGTCGAGTCTGTATGATGGTTCAAATAGAACCATGACTGTGTGTTGCTTGTTTTTATTTGTTTGTGTTTTGATATAGGTCGCACTTTTGCCCTAGGCGACAAGTATGCGACTATATCACCTTCCTTACCTTGCTTCTTCTGTTTGGCCCTTTTTCCACCTGTTTGGTTGCACTTGCACTATAGAACCCCCTTTAGGCGTTCCCCTCCTCTATGCTACTTTTACCTCTCATCTCTCTCCTCAACTGAAGACAAGCAAGACAATATGCACCAAGGATTCCACCTCGGCGACCAACAAGCACTGAAGACTTTTGCTACAACCTCCTCGACCAAGTACAACCCCGTACGTTTATACCTCAAGACTAGAACCCTATTCCTAGACCCTTCAAGACTTCACGAGATACTCCAACACGAACCCTTAATCATGTGCTTAATAACCATGCACAACAATGGGTTCATTATGGAACTAGTGGACATAATGAACGAGCACATTATCATCCTAAGATAGTACCAGAACTGGCAATGCCATAGGGTAGATCAAATTGAGGATATATGAACAGAGGACAAATGACTTGATGAGTTTATATCATTGACCTTGAGGAGTTATGGAGACTTTGGTAGATCATGAGGCTTCCATGTTGGCAGATGAACTTGGTGGGATCAGTTAATAGAATAGCGTAACTTTCAATGCCCCTGAGTAAAATGGATTTAATAGGACAATTATGATCGCAAGCTGAAATTCTTGGAAGTATTTGGATTTAACTTAGCCATGGGATTTTTATAGGAGACAACTGATATTGCGTAAATGACTTGGGGGAACATGTAGGAATTCTCGTTGGACAAGAGATTTGGATTTAAGTAGGTGATTCTAGTTGAATATAGATGCTGAGTATGTCTACATGGTTCGGAGTAAATTGGATTTAGACTGATGATCTCGATCATGATACCATGTTTCTCGGTGGACGATAAACTAGGAGATTGGACTAATTGTCGGAGTTTATTTAGGTATCTTTATGAGCTTGACCTTGGAGTATTACTAGATCACAATAACGGGAATTGGTGGACTGACTATAGTAAGGCAGCCCTTTCAAGTATTGGGGATTATAAGGACTTTAGGAGATCATGTGGAACACCAGCATAGGCGTTGGATTTGTAGAATTAATGGATTATGTAGTGATTAATGAAAGTTAACGGGTTGTTGGAGTTGATTCATAGAAAAGGAAACAAGATTTTGGAGTGTCATACGACGTGTTTCCTTAGGATAGAGATGCACTAGCATGGACCTTGGAAGAATAGGATGAGCACTTGGATTGTCCTGTTTTATTCCAGCTTGGAAGCTTGTATGCTCTACCCATGGATTTTTAGGGGTAGCCACACACATGAGTTTGGGGATCGTAGACATATATGATTTTGTTAGACCTCCTCTTGGGAGTCATGAGGATATGAATAGCATGAGTGATGATTGGAGTTGACCTATACGAAATGATGCTTTTAGTAGTATAAGGTGATCTATTTGGAGGACTAAGTAGAACAATTGGCATCTCAGGAATTGTGCTCAAGGATAAACGTTCACTCGCACCCTAGAATCCTTGAAACCCTTAAGCCCTACCAAGCTACAACATGGTCGGACCATGACCGTGGGTCTTGACTCTAGATCAAGAACACCTTGGACCATACTCAACTCTGACCACCACCAATACCCCCATCCTACTTTATGTACCTCATGAACAAAGTCTTCATTGAGTACTTGGACAAGTTGGTTGTCATCTTTATTTTGGTAACATACTTGTCTACCTGAAGGCGGAAGAAGAATCACTGATCTGGTCAAGGAGCATCTGAAGATTGCCATGTCCAGGAGGAAGAACTACACCAACCACCATCGTCAAGAAGTAAACCTCCGCATCAAAGACCAGGCATATCTGCAAGCCACTTCTCTCAAAGGAACCAAGCATTTCCGTGTCAAAGGGAAGCTCACACCAAGGTTTATCGGCCCCCTTCGAGATCACTCCAAGATTTAACAACCTCCTCTGAGATCACTACGAGATGAAGAGAAGACAGTTACCAGCTGGAGTTGCCACCTGAGTTACGTGATGTGCACAACACTTTCCATGCATCACAACCCCGGAAGTGTTTCCAACTTCCTAACTTGCCCGATCTCTACGAGGGTATTGACCACCAAGCCATCGACCCCTAGCCCAATCTAACCTACCGCGAGCTACACATTAGCAACCTGGATCAAGCAGAACGTCATACATGAAGCCATGCCATCGAGTACTTCAAGGTTCAGTGGGGCACCAAACGGAAGCAGATGCAGTATGAAGACGTGAAGACTACCCCGGATCCAAGTTCTCGTATTCCTTTCCACGCCTAGTTTAGGAATCTCGGGGACGAGATTCTTGTAAGGGGGTAGGTCTGTCACACCCTGATTTTCATGCCACTACACTTAAGCTAACAATCATGATAAAATGTGGTTTGACAAAAACTTTTGAGTGTTTTGGACCTTGCCTTGATTGGTTTTGTCTGTTGTTTGCAAGTGCTCTAAAAATAAAATAAATCCTCCAACTCTTATACTCCTTCTCCTTGATCCAAAAACCATTCCCAATGATCATGCCATGTGTATAGGACATAAAAATAATTTCTTGCAAAAATAATTTGGCCAAATAGTATTTTCAAAAATTAGTTTTTCAAAAACCCCTGAATTGAGGTTTGCACTACAAGTACTTAATTAAGGGCAGTAAAAATCTTTCCAAAAATATATTTGACTCCTATTAGATATAGGATACCCAGAAACCACAAAAATATAATTTTAGAAGTTATTTTCCTATTTTATTTAAAAGCTTTTTCTTAAGGCCAGAAATGGTCTTTAATAGGGAAAAATTATTTTATTGTTTTAAAAATATTTGACAAAAATCAGGGAAACTCAGTGGGCATATATTTCCCATATATAAGAGTTTCAACACATGGTCATGTTCAAAATATTGGACAAAACCTCCCAAAACCATTTCTGCCAATTTCAAGGATTTGAAATATTTCTACAGGAAATATTTTCATAAAAATACAAGAAAATTCCATCTTGTCACAAATGCCCTATTTGGTGATCTTGCCAAGTCTCATGTCTTGGAGAACAAGATAACATCATCAAATCCCCTCAAAACCATTTCTGTCCATTTTGAAGTTTGAGCAACTTTACATTTCCAAACATTCCCAAATGTTCTCAAACCTTGTGAACATGCTCAAATGTTCTAATTATACATCTAGACCAAGTGGCACAAGTTGGAGAACAAGTTAACTTGATCAAAGGGCCCCAAAACCCTTCCTGTCCAGAACCAAATTTGAACAACTCTACATTGGCAACTTTCTCCTTTTGATCTCAACTTTTATGGACATGTTCATACCCTCAAATGATGACACTACACCAAGTGGTGCATCAAGGAGAATAGATTTGCATCAATAAATCTTGGAGAGTCCATTTCTGCTGATTTCTAGGGTTTACAGAAGTTGCATTGGCAACTTTTCCCAAATGAACTCAATCTTGGTGGAACCTCTTATTTTCTCATACCATTTGACCCTGTCAAGCCTCATGACAAATGGAGATAACTACTTGCCCCAAACCAATATGAAACACCTTCTGCCATTTTACTAAAACCCCTGTTTTGACCACTTCCACTCTTCTCCATGGCCTCAACTTTTTAGCACAGCTCCTCCAAGTCCTCCTCTACCCCGAGTAACAATGGCTGCATCTCAGCTCAATGATTGAGGGGTGAAACCTCCTCATTTACCCCTCTGGACAGCCACAACACCCTTCTCTCTCACCCCTCCTCTCTCACCAGAGCCCCTCCAGAGCATCCAAGGCTCCCTCTCCTTTCTTTACTCTCTCCCACACCTGCTAGACACCAATGGATGTGCCCACTATGCATATAAAATGGCATGCCAGCCATTTGCAAGCTCTGGAGCACGCTACAGTGCGCTACCGCACTATAGCCGCCCCCTGCCAAGCACCTCCGGCCACCTCGGCTCTCCCCCTCACGCCAGCCGATGCTCCTCGACGTCCGCAGCACGCCAAGCCTCTGTCCCCCTCCTGCTGCTCCCTCCTGCTGCCCTTGCTCGCACGCGCGCCGGCCGCCCGAGAGCTCCAATGAGCGGCCTCACATGCGCGAAGCTCTGGCCCTTCCCCGCTCCTTCTCTCCCTTCCCCTGGTCGTAGACCTCCTCCACTAATGCCCCGGACATGCCCACATGAGCCCCCGTGACCCGCAGCAACGAAAACAGCCTCGCCGGCGCACTAGACCACGGTGAGCCACGGGCCGGCTATATAAAGCCGCCCCAGGCCCCCTATGGATCTCCTTCGCTCTCTCTCCCTCCCAGAGACCCCCTAGACCAAGCCACTCCCCTCCTTGTGCCCTCCATAGCCCCCCATGGCCGGGGAGCCGCCGTTGGCAACGGGCTAAATTCGCGACGCCCGAGCCCCGTCCCCTCCACCTATGCGTCTCAATGCATCTCCATCGACCCCCCGAACCTCCCCTACACTTCGGTTACTCCTCCCGGTGGCCGTAGTGCCGTGCCCCCCATCACTGCTGGCCTCGTCCGCCGCGTCCAACACCCTGCTCAACCCGGTGCCCCTGGGAAATCGTGCCACCCATGGTTGGACGCGTCCGGGTCCCCTGAGCACGCTAGTGGGCGGAGCATCGCCGGAGACGCCCTGTAGCGCCGGCGGCCGGTGTCGAACGCCTCCTCTGTCTCCCTTCGCGCCCGTGCGGGAGGTTGAGGACGAACCTGCAGGCGGGCCCCGCTCATCAGTGGCCCAGCCACCGGGCCACGCTGGCAAGTGGAGGCACGTTCGGCTTCTCCTGCGTCCCCGCAGCGAAGGCGTACTCCGGCTGGGCACCTTCGACATCGCCCTGTCGTCCACGTGGCCGAGCCGCTAGGCCGACCCAGTGCGCTGCAGCGCTATGCTGCGCTCGGTGCGCGGTATAGGTATAACCCCCACTTCCTTTGTCTTTTTCTTTTTCCAAAAACTTGTAAAATCTCCCAAATATTCATATTACCTCCAAATTTGATGATTCAAATTCCTAGTGACCCCATAAATAATTCTCCACCTCAAGGAGTAACTTACACACTTTTCCAGAATACTTTCTTTCACACATATTTCACAAAACCCCATTTCCCTATTTAAGTGATGGACTTTGGAAAATCACAGAGAGATTATCTTTGATCCAAATGCCATGATTCAAATTTCTAGATTCTTCTAAGTTCATAACTTAGTTTATGAAAATTTTTCTTAATACTTTCTGTGCCACACAATATAATTAGCCATTTCTTCATATTTGTCAACTTTGCAAATTCATAGGAAATTCATTTGAACTCCAAATCCAGTGAAACCAACTCCTAGATGCTTCTAAAATCATGGTTTGTTAAATGGGTGCCTTTGCTCATTTTTCAAAAATATATTTCTATACACTTCTTGCAAATCCATAAACCCCTTGATTCCATCATATCAAAATGTTTAGAAATATCCACTGATCCAATTCCAATGAAACCAGTCTGGTTATTTTTCATATAACCAGTGATGTCCTAGAAAATTCAAATTAATATTTTTACAGCACTTTTATTTCCTGCCTTGTTGTGTTGCTTATTATGGTTGCTTTCGACGATAGTTGACGAAATAGACGAAATGCTCGGTGTTGGACCAGAGATATTTGAAGACCTCGAAGACTTTGTTAAAACAGGCAAGCAACCCTTTGACCATGTCTATGAAACCCTTTTTATGCGTGTCATATAGCACCATATTGTTGTTGCAACAGAATCATGATGAGGTGGTAACCACTTTGATGGTTTTCCACCGTACTTCCTCGTTGATACTTGCATTGTGTATGACCCTACCTTCTTATGAGGGTGATGCCGGTGGGGGTAGATAGGATGCTCAAGTAGTGCTACGCAAAAAGGGACGGGAATATGCATGGTGATGGAGACAAAGTATTTTCAAAAGGCTTTTTGAAAACCCCATCGGGTGCCACTTATGCCTGAGGGAGATGATGAGTTGGGTAGACACTTGATGACGAAGTGGTGTACCGAGGCAAGTGTGTGTTGTTTTCAAAATGGATTGGTTTAAGTTGCGACCGTTATTCCAACCTTACTTGCACAACCACTCTACCCTTGTATGGGAAAGGGCATTATTGATTACCTAGGCCGATACTAGCTTGGAGCCCGCATTACTAGTGATGGGGGAGAGTTTGTGCTCTCTCTTAGGACGGGGTCGTGCCAGGTAGGGCGGCCATGACTGTTTTTACAGGGCACCGGATACACCGTTGCGTCCCCTCTTGGATGTTACGATCTCGAGTGAGTCTTGTATGATGTACATCGTGAGGATACGGAACAACGAGTGGACTCCTTTTTAGTGTCGTCTAGGGAAAGATAGTGATCGGGTGCTTACCCCGGGTACTTGAGGTATCGCGGGTCGTGGATGACACGGAAGTTCCCCGGATCTTGTGGGTAAAGTGTGCAACCTTTGCAGAGTGTAAAACTATTCGAATAGCCGTGTCCACGGTCAAGGACAGTTGGGTAACCGCTCTTGGGCTACGTCCACATGTTTACAAACCAGTGTGTGTGTTTGGATAAGTGGGGAGAACTACTTGGGTCAAGTCAAAGGACTTGACATGATTGAGTTGGGTTGATGCCCACTCTATTTATGTTTATATCTGTAACCTGTCCTCATGGTTAATTGAATTCTCCTGATGCATATCTTACAAGTTGTTGAACATGTCATTGCACTCAAAACTAGCTTTCTGCAAAAATTTACCTATATCATGCATTGTTATATCTTGAACCAAAACATGGGTTGCTTGCGAGTGCATTCAATGTACTCATTGGCTTGCCACTGGTTATTTTATTGGCCACGCATGAAAGAACATGATATAATGAAGAGTACCTTGGTGACGAACATGCGAGCTAGGACGCTTCCCAGTCAGAATGCTTGTAGGGTTAAGGCAGATGGCACGGGTCCAAGTTGTTATTGAAGATTTCCGCTGCAATGATACACTTGAGACTTGACCATAATGGTCCTACTTGTGTAAAACCGTATGTATGGATGTAAGACTCTTGTTATTCAACTTCTGTGTGTTCAGTGAGCATTGATCCCTCGGATCACTGTACACGTGCATTCGGTGATCTTGATTTATGAGTCGGGGTCCCCACAGGGGGATATCATTCAAAACAGAGAGGCCATAGGATGAGTCGCCAAATGGGCCATTGAGCTTGGGCCTCATGGCCTAAAGTATGTGCCACACACAAGTATTAAATCTCAAGCACTAGTGGATTTCATCTATGATTGGACAGAGCTGCAGATGCCTGAAGAAAAGCCAGACAACACATATTGGACAGTTCATTTTGACGGGTCCAGGCAATTGGAGGGCTCGGGGGCTGGAGTTGTTTTGGCTTCCCCTCGAGGTGACAAATTTTGTTATGTGCTCCGGTTGATGTTTCCCTATACTAACAATGCAGCTGAGTATGGAGCCTTACTCCATGGTCTCCGGATGGCTAAGGAGATGAGCTTAAGCCGGGTAAGGTGCTTCAGCGACTCAGTTCTGGTGGCTCAACAGGTATCAGGCAAGTGGGATTCTAAGGATCCTCTCATGGCGGCTTATCGCCGTGAAGTTGATGCAATTGCGGGACACTTCAAGGGTTATCAGTTGGAGCACATTGACCGTAGAAAGAACGAGGCGGCTGATGCTTTAAGCCAGCTGGGATCTCAGCGTAAGCCGGTGCCGCCCAATACCTTCCTAGATATTCTGCATAACCCTTCTGTCAAGCTACCCACAGAGGAAGACTTGGCTATTCCTGACCCAGAAGCGCAATTGGTGGTGGCTCTTAATGTCATTCCAGATTGGACGGTGCCATACCTGGCTTATATGACTCGGGGTGAGTTACCTGAGGATGGAACCTTGGCCAGGCAGATAACCCGACGGTCTAAGTCTATGACGATTGTCAATGGCAAGTTGCATCATTGCAGTGTTACAGGGGCGTTTCAGCGTTGCATCTCTCCGGAATAAGGCCAAAAAATTCTTCGTGAGATTCATGAAGGGGATTGTGGTCAGCACGCCGGGTCAAAATCCCTCGTGGCTAAGGCTTTCCGTCATGGATTCTATTGGTTGACGGCTCATGCTGATGCAGAGGACTTGGTCAGTAATGTGGTGGTTGTCAGAAGTTCTCAAGACGGGCTCATGTGCCGGCTCAAGAATTGAGGATGATTCCAATTACATGGCCATTCGCAGTCTGGGGGCTTGACATGGTTGGGCCTTTTAAAAGGTCCAAAGATAAAAAGACCCACCTCTTGGTGGCGGTTGATAAATTTACAAAGTGGGTTGAGGCAGAGCCAGTCAGTAAGTGTGATGCAGCTACAACAGTTCAATTCATGAAGAAGGTGATATTTAGCTTCGGCTTTCCACACAACATTATAACTAACAATGGAACTAATCTGTCTAAAGGCGCCATGGAAGAATTTTTTCAACGGGAGCATATTCGACTTGATGTTTCATCAGTGGCTCACCCCCAATCCAACGATCAAGCCGAGAGAGCCAATCATGAGATCTTGAAAGGCATCAAGCCCCCGCTTTTTGTCCCTTTACAGTGGATGCCGGGTTGCTGGGTTAAGGAGTTACCCTCTGTGTTATGGAGCATTAACACTACCCCTAACAGATCTATGGGTTATACACCTTTCTTCATGGTCTATGGAGCTGAGGCAGTTCTCCCTAGCGACATCTGTCATGACTCGCCTCGCGTGGCGGCTTATGTTGAAGCGGACAATGAACAGGCATGTCAAGAGGCTTTGGACCTTTTAGATGAACAGCGGGACTTGGCAGCAGCTCGCTCGGCGATTTACCAGCAAGACTTGCGCCGATATCACAGCCGCCGGGTTAAGTCCAGAGCCTTTCAGGAAGGTGATCTGGTGCTCTGACTCATCCGGGATCAAACTGATGCGCACAAGCTATCACCACCTTGGGAAGGCCCCTTTGTGGTCAGCAAGAACTTGAACAACGGGTCATATTACCTTATCGATGTTCGAGCGTGCAAAGACTCACGTAAGTCGGAGGAAGAGACCCGTCGGCCGTGGAATATCGCTCATCTTCGGCCCTACTACACTTGAGCCATAGGCTCTCCTGATGTACATATTATGCCAATGTATATATTATGATAAATAATAAAGCAGGACCTCTGTCCTTTTTTCCTTCCCCCAAGGTAAATTTGTCATTATTATTTTCTCACATGATCACTTAGGGGCTGATCACATTTGATCCTGCTTAACCCGTTTGATCCAGTTTATGATCGTATTCGAATCCAGTCGTTAAAACTTATGATCACTAGGGGGCTTCCTGTTCAAACATAGGTCGTATTCGAACCAAAGAGAACACAGCTGTCGGCACCCTTTTGATTGGCACACTACCGAGCTCACTAGGGGGATCGTATTCGAATCATAGCTTAACCCCTTTTGGGAACCGACTTTGATCGTATTCGAATCAGAGTCATTAAAAAAACTCTCAAGGTCATTAGGGGGCTTCCTGTTCAAACATAGGTCGTATTCGAACCAAAGAGAACATAGCTGTCGGTACCCTCTTGATCGGCGCAACGCCAAAGCCATTGGGGGCTACATGATCATATTCGAATCCTAGCTTAAACCCCTCTAGAATGGTTTACTGGTCGTATTCGAATCAGTAGCCTTGAATTTTTTTATTCTCTTTCAATTTAAGTTTTCTTTGGAAACACCCTTTTGACTTGAGACTTTTTCTGAGGCTTACAAGTTTAGGTATGGTTGCTTTTTACCCGGCTCAATATTGACTAATGAGTCACCGATACATAAGCATCATTATACCTTTGAAATTTGGGCCATTTGCATTTCTGCCCCTAACTCGAACCACCTACTCATATTTGCCCCTAATTTCAAAGCATGCTCAAAATTTCCCCTCTACCGTTAAGTCACTACTCAAAAATGCCCTTCCGTCCAGTCAAAGGCCCATGTGTACTATAGCAGATGGAAAGTGCTACAGTATTGGACGGAAAGTGCTACAGTACTGTATGAAAGGGCATTTCTGAGTAGTGACTTAACGGCGGAGGGGCACATTTGAGCATGCTTCAAAATTAGGGGCAAATCTGAGTAGTGGGTTCGAGTTAGGGGCACAGATGTAAATGTCCCTTGAAATTTTGGGTATCCAAAGACCGGGTAATCACCCTTACCGACCGGGTCATATAAACCGGCGGTACAAATCTGAGAAGTCATAAGCATAGGATCGTAGTTTTGTTTTTTACAACAAGCTAATCCATGACTCTTTTTAATTCCTTTTGACCCGCCTGGTGTTAAGATGCCAAGGGATTTTGCAGTCTGTTTTCATATACAGGACAATTTTCAAAATCTGTTCAAGCATATGGTAAGCATATGAAAAGTAACACGGATGGATACAACACGGCGGCTTAATGGTGCTAAGCATTAAAAAACATGTATGATGGCACGGCCAAAATAAAGTTGTTTCTATCCTATTACAGGACTCCTTGAGTCCACATAATTCACATTGTTTTTAGTACATCCCAGGTATAAGCCGCCACGGCCGGTTCACCTTCATGATTGGCCTGAAGCGTCCGGGTTAGCCCTCTTCGCGCTTTCGCCCTGCTCCCTTTCCTGGAAGGTTCACGATGACCAGTCAATGTTGTTCAAGGCTTAAAATTTAGCTTCAGCATTAACAAGGCCGGCCGGGTCAACTTCAGGAGCAAAGGTGTGCTTACAGAGTGGGGGAATCAGACTGGTCACTTCATAGTGAGGCGTTGGAATTCTCCGGTTCTCTTCATCATAACCCGCCTGGTACTTGGTAAGATCCACTTCATTTTCTATCAGAGTAGCCACGGAGCGTATCTCTTTGACACAGGCGAGAAAATCCGCGTCTTCAAAAGGAGTGCCATCTTCCTTCAGGCTTGGGTAGCCGACGGCAATGTCAGCCGGGTCTAATTCTGGTAACCAAGCCTTGGC
The DNA here is from genome assembly GCF_018294505.1 of Triticum aestivum. Classification (NCBI taxonomy): domain Eukaryota; kingdom Viridiplantae; phylum Streptophyta; class Magnoliopsida; order Poales; family Poaceae; genus Triticum; species Triticum aestivum. Next base: position 151,127,080 of record NC_057810.1, read on the forward strand.
CCGGCTTAAAGCGTTTACCGCTCCGGCTCTTGCAGCTGACCGCCTCAGTTCATTGAACCGTTGAGGGAGAACGGAAAGCTTCTTCAAAACCTCTGCCAGGAGGGTTGGCACTTCATTTGACAGAGCCACCGTGGCTAATGCATGTTGAGACCCGGTGTACAATTGTTCCACCAAAGTGTATACTGCCTTCAGTTTGGTCAGCATGTCTTGGTTCAAGTTTGAGCTTCTGGGGCCTGTATAAACATGATCAGGTGAGTTAATTCCAGTCTTATGACTAATTGAAAGGCTTAGATATTTAAAACACTTGCAGGGCGACTTACCAAAGATTGCTGAGACCATTTGAGAGACATGGCACTTTAAACCGGTTAATTCACCGGTGACTTCTTCCAGAGCCGCCTCTGCCTTTTCAGCTCGGTTAATCAGTGCAGTCTTTTCATCAGCCCAGGCTTTCTTTTCAGCTTCAAATTCTTTCTTCAGTTTTTCTTGTTCAGAAACACTGAATTTGAACTTGGTGTCGGCCTTTTCAATTTCCGACTCTTGGGTCTCGAGGCGGCTCTTCAGATCATTCACCTCAGATTCGAGTTGACTCGTGGTGGCCTATACAAGTACAGAGTCAAAATCAAGCCAATTGTTTATGCAATATTAAAGTCCCAAGCATTTTGCCAGCAACAAAACTTGGCACTTGGGGGCTAATGTTACCAAAGAGTTTTATTTTCAATGGTGGTTCATAAGATGGCGATTCATAAGAGTAAGTCCCAAGCATTTTGCAAGCAATAATGCTTGGCACTTGGGGGCTAATGCATATTGCTGTTCAAAGACCCATACAAATTTTTTATATAAGGACCGGCTCAACCATATTGGTTAACCCGCCCCTTGGGGACTACATGGTAAGCCGAAACTTTCATATATTTATTTCATTTATGTTGCTAATATCATTAAGTTTGTTTCAAAGTCTACACCATAAGCATCATAAGCAGTACACTTGGGGGCTAACATAGTAAATATTAATGAACAAAAGAGAACGGGTTATACCTTGAATTTTTGGTGCATCTGCTTCACCATATCAATCTCGAGGTTCCGGCTGCTGTGCACTTGGCTCATATAGCCAGAAAAGATGTCTCCAATACTCATATGAGCATAGTTGGCAATATCAATCTTGACCCGGCGCTGGTCCAGAAGTTCTTCCTTGGCGGGGCACTTGGCCAGTACAGTCAGCTTCCCGGCTCAACATAGCCGGTTCTGGTGATCTCTACATCAGCATTTGAAGGGTCATCAGTCCGGACCGGGCTAGGAACCTTTGGATTCTCTGACTCGTTGGCAGCTTGATCAGTGGGCAGGTCAGTAGCAGGAGTTGGTAAGTCTTGAGCTGGCTTAGATGGCGGCTCATGAGTGGTCGAGCCCGGCATGGCTGGTTCAAGAACCGGCTCAGTCGGAACTGTATCTTCAGCAGGTTTATTTTTCCTAACCCGTTTGCTGGGTTTGGCTTGACCACTACATCAAAATAAAGGTTAATACAGATGCAAGGGATTAAAATAAATGCAAGATGAGCAGGTCATCATACCCTGGTGCAGTCTTGAAAGCCGACAGGTTGGACTGTAGTGACTCGCCGGAGGAAGGGGAAGTATCCTGATAATCCGAGTCAGAAGGATTGAGTGGTTGACGAAAGAGACCCACCAAGGGGTAAAATCTATTTAAAACAGAAGTGACCTCATTCCGGGGCTTCCTTGGAGTGTTTGGTAAGCCGGAGGAGAGCTCCGCGTCCTTGCTGGTCCGGGTCTGCCTCCGGCTCTCATGAATTTGCCGCTTCAAAAGAAATTGAGGATCATGATGAGCTAAAGGATGAGAAAACCTTACTTTCTGGGTCACTCTGTGGATTTTCCATCTTGGCAAAGGCTCGAAGTTGGAGGAAAGGATAGTTACCTCATCAGCCTTGTTACGGCTTGGTCTCGTGTCCTCCTGCTGATAACCAGTGTTAATAAGATGGTTAAAAAATAAGCCAAGGGAAGCAAGGGCTACCTCCGACTCAGAAGAGTCCCCTAGCCGAAGCAGGTCATAAGCGGTGGCTTTCTTGCCCTTCTTTTTGACAGCTTCTTTCCTGGCGGCTTTCTTTTCTTTTCTAGCCTTCTTGGCGGCTTCATGATCATATTTAACTTTCCAAAATTTATCACCCGCCTGCAGAGATTAGCATATGCATGAGTATGGGTGAAACATTAAGAAATTAAGGTAGTCATTTCATATGGGCGGTTTACCTTTGGAGCCGGGTTAGCTTTGCAGAAGGGGGCCAGGCCCACCTTGCCGCAATCTGCCAGACTCTCATTCAGAAGAGACTTGGTCATGTCGTCAATGACATGGGCAGGTAAGTCGTTAGGGCTGTGATGTAGAGGATCATTCTTGGCGCCAGAGTATTCGCACATCAAGCCGGTGCGGCAGCTCAACGGAATAACCCGCCAGGCGAGCCAAACCCGGACCAGGTCAATGCCTGTCAGCCCGTTCCCGAGCAGAGCCTTGATCTTGGCCAAAGTAGGAGCAAGTGATTTATGTTCTGTGGCTGTAATCTTGTCAGGCAGAGGATGGTTGGTCTCAAGATGAAGGGCACGAAAGCCGGGCAGAGGGTTTTCATCAGCCGGAGAGGTATATTTGCAGTAAAACCATGTCATATTCCAATCTTTGGGGTGGCTTGGCGGGTTAGCATAAGGAAAGATCACATCCCTGCGGTGCTGGATCGAGACTCCGCCAAGTTCTAAGCTCTGGCTGCTGGCACATTCAGTCTGGCGGTTCAAATAGATCAGTTCTCTGAAAAGCATCAAATTGGGTTCTTCACCAAGGTATACTTCGCTGAATACTTGGAAGTTGCAGATATTAGACACAGAATTGGGTCTGATGTCTTGTGGGTGAAGATCAAAGAAATTCAGCACATCCCTAAAATTTTTTGAGCCGGGAGGAGTAAATCCCCGGTTCATATGATCTGTGAAAACAACAACCTCTCCGTCTTTGGGTTGAGGAAATTCTTCATCCGGGTTAGGAGCACGGTAAGGCATGACTTCTTTCTTCGGCAGATAGCCAGTCTTCACAAAGTCATCCAAGGTGCTGTAAGTGACAATGGATTTAACCCATTTGCAGGAGGTAGGTGCCTTGGGTGCCATTCTGATTGAAAGCCTAAGACATGCCGGTTCAAATTTAAGCTGGGCAGGACAAAAATATTACTATGCATATTCAAAATGGCGGCTTACGAAGGGGCCTAATGCTATAAGGATAATTATGTCCTGGTTAGTTAAGCCGCCATAAGCTCTATAAGCCATCAAGACTATTTAAACCGCCAGGGGTGGTTCAAGTTATTAATTAAACTTTGCCTCCTTAAAGCCGGTGATCAGAGTCGCCATGACTAGATAAATCTAACAAGTGCAGATTTTGCCTAAGTGTTGTACAATAAAGTTTCACAATTCACATCTATTATTTTGGATCAAACAGATGTTCAGAAAAGAAAATTTACTAGACCTAAAAACAGGGCACAGAGGAGTTCATGTGCTATAATGGGGTTTTCTTACATGGAAAGGAGATCTACTAGTACCCAAAATGGATGCGAAACATGTACCGCATAAGATCTATGTGGTTTTTGGATCGAAAGAAGCCATAGCAGGTGGAACACAAGAACTTGGATGAACTGCGCTCGATACAGAGGAACATGCTAGCCCTAGCATAGATCTATCGCGCGGAAAGGGGAAACACTTACTATAGAAGATCTGCGGAGGAGGGATGCTGCCATTCTCTGGTCAACATCAGGTCGATGCAGCGGCCAAGCTCGACGGAGACGAGGTGCACTGTGGCGACAGCGGCGGAGCTCCAGGAACAGATGGGGGCGAGAGGAAGAAGATGCGAAACAGGGAGAATGAAGGAAGACCTAGTCGGGTCTATTTATAAGGAAGGGCCACTAAAGAGCGCGAAAAACGAGGAGGCCGAAAACAAGAGTTATTCAACTGCAAGGGTGCCTCGATTTTCGGGATGGTCATCAGGACAAAGATCCGTTGGGACATATTGCATAAAATGCACTTTTATGATAGTTGACATCATGGCGGGTCACCACAAATCCAGAAGATGACGTCATGGTGGGTTACAATTTTTTTGCAAAGGCAAAGATTTTTTCCTTAAGTGTTGAAGATTGACATGAACCCGTTCAAATCAATCTGGGGCCTAATGTTGGGGATATGACTATTGGTATGACCCGCTCGGGAGGGGCTGGGTCATACTTGCAAATACTTGTGAAGCCCAAGACCCAGGTTATGGAGGGCGGTTTAGTTAAAGGCCCATGGCCCAGAGGCGAATTAAGGCCCGTAGTGATAAACCGCCATGTATGCGTGACTTGTATTGTAAGGTAAGAATAGTTAAGAGACCGAGTCAGACACTATTTATGAGCTGACTGGGACTCTGTAGAGCCGCTGGGTGTCGACCTCTGTATATAAAGGGACGACCCGGCGGCGGTTCAGGGCAAGTAACATCAACTCGAGAGCTAGGCCAGCGATTCGCTTCCTGGTTATCGAGACATAAGCAATCCCACTCAAAACTGGATCGTAGGCTTTTACCTTCACCATAAGGGGCCGAACCAGTATAATCCTCATGTCCTTTGTCCTGATTAACCCCTTCAAGCTTCTTAGTTGTGATGGCTCCACGACTAAGTCCTTTCACTAGGACATCTGCCGTGACAATTCCACGATTGGAAGGGTTGAACCATCACCAACGGTGATACGAGTGGGGGTGTTTGACGGGGTAATAAGTGGGGAGATTACCGGAGTTGGAAGCCATATGAGCCATAGCTCCAGTATCCATGCACCAATCGCCGCCTCCGGTGTAGTTTTGTGGCGTGGGAGCGGAGTGCAGGGCTGCTAACAGCGCAGGATCCCATGGCACCGGAGGAAGCGCCGGAGCTGATGGCTGTGGCTATGGTGGAGGCGCCGCGAGGGAAGGGGGAACCCGCCGGCCTGAGGCAGTGGCCCGTAGGACGCCTAGTAGCCGTAGGGCAGCGAGGGCGCATATGGGTGTGGAGCCGCGTGCAGGGCCTGATGGGCCGTCGGGTGGGCGTGAAGGTGCCGGGGACAGGGGCACGCGGGACGGGCATGGAGTAGGCATGGACGACTCCCATCCACGAGTTTTGCCCAGTGTGCCAGGGGGCCGGCTGGTATTGCGGTTGCGGGTACTATGGCTGCGGCTGGCGAGGCGCGCCTCCCTGGGTGCTGGCTACTGCTTGCGGCCACGGCAGCCGCCTTGGTGGCGATCAACGTGGGCCGGGTCTGCGGAAGGGGGAAGCCCAGCGGCGGCGGCGGCGGCTGGTAGGCGCGCGGGGCACCGCCATGGGTAGTCCCAATGGTGAGGGCAGTATGGGTAGCCCGAGTGCGCATCATCTTCATCCGTCGTTCCTCTAGTTTAAGGTATGCCACAACCTTAGGGAATGTCGGGTCGGGGATGAGGGTGAGGTTTTAGGCGGTGTTCCCGAAACCCTCGTTCAAGCCGGCGGTGAGCGTACTGAGAAGAAGCTCGTCGGAGACCTTCTCACCGAGGTCACATAGCTCATTGGAGAGCTTCTTGAGGCGCATGCAATAGTCGTCAATGGATGAGTTGTGCTGCTGACACCCAAAAAATTCGCCGTGCAAGAAAACCTTGTGTTGCAACTTGTTGTGGTGAAGAGCCGTTGAACTTTGTCCAGACGGCGTGAGCATCATCCTCATCAGAGACCATCGGGTGAAAGAGGTCCTTCGAGATGGTGGTGTAGAACCAGCGGATGAGAGTGGCGTCGATGGTCATCCACTCATCTTCGTTCACCATGAAGCGGGAGTCCACGGAGCCATCGATGTGATCCCGGAGATTGTACTCACGAAATACGAGGGAGAAGTACGTCTTCCGAGCATAGTAGGTGGAGGTGTGGTGGTCAAGGATGACAGGAACAGACCGAGGATATTGAGGTCGCAGATGAGGATGGGATCGAGACCGGCGAACAGGTTGGTGCGGTTGTAGATGGAGGGGTTAGGGGACGACATGGCGTAGCAGGAGGGAGGGAGGTACGGCGGTTGTATGAGGCGACAATGGCGACAAGAGGGATGGCGACGACTGCTAGGGAGGGCGACGTCAGGATGGGAAGGCGGTGGGAGCTATGGTGAACATGAGAACAACAGCCGTGCTAGGGTTAGATGGGTGGGCAGGCGGAAGCTAGGGTTTGGGTGGGAGGGCGGCGGCGGCGGCTACACGGGGCGGCGGCAACGGTGGCGTGGGGAAGACGCAGCGGCGGCGGGGGTGTGGTGTGGCAGCGGCGGCGGGGAGCGGCGACGGCGGTGGCTGAGAGTTAGGACATGAATCGAAGGTTGATACCATGTTGAGGAATAAGTTTTGGCAATGCAACTCTCAATGTGTTGATCGGGTGCATAAGCACGTATATATGGTGTACAATATGGGCCTCGACCTCTATTATACAAAGACTAGAAGGTGGACCAGGATATACAATATACATGCAAACCATATATTCAACAGTCATAATCGAGGTTGATCACCCCTGGTGGTCCACCGGAGGGGCATGCGTCCTCGTCATTGTGCTAGGCGGCTTCACATCCTCATCGTCATCGTCCCAACCCTCTCCGTCGAGCTCGCCGAAGAGCGCATCAACCTAGACGTTGATGCTGCGATCATGCTCATTGGTGTGTGCGTTGTGCCTCTACCCGATAGTATGGCTCCTCCTCGAGGGACACAATCCACACCAGATGAGCAAGGAACCGCGCCTCCTTGGTCGACTCAACCTCCAGGAAGTTAAGCTCAGAAAGAGTCCGGTTGTACCTCCATGCCACCGCTTCGTACCCGCACACGGCAAGCTCCGATATCTCAAAAGTGCCCAGGCATTTCCGCTCGCCTTCCCATGTGATCTACAGTGGCGAAGCCATGTTGTAGCTCTGTAACGCAGTGATTACATAGAGCAAAGAGAACCTTGGCTCAGTGGTTGAGCATGCGGTTGTGTAGCCTAACGACCCAAGTTCAATTCCTAGAATTGACAGGTGATGCACATGGGTTTTCCCCCATTTATTGAGGATCAAGTTTGGTGTGTGGTGAAACCACTCATCAAAAAATATCTTGATACTCATTTAAAAAATTATGAGGACCATGTTTATCTTGGTACTCCTACTAAAATGGCCGTATGCATCCCTAGTTGGTGCAGAGGCCGGGGAAGTGAAATTTCTCCCCCATTTTTTGGTAACATTCACTCTTTCTTACAAGGGCCTCTTTGGACTCCTCCTATGTCACCCCTGCACGGCGACCGAAGGGAACCCTAGTGCCGCCGCGTACTCGTCCCTCCCTTGACCTCTCCTCCTCGCCGCCGGGCAAAGCCCGGTCGGTGTCGGCGGCGGCGGGATCTCTTCTCCCACGGCTTGCTGGATCTGGCGCAGGCGGATCACGGCAGTGGTCGGCGGCGCGCTGGAGGCGGGCCGCGCTGGTGCGGGCTTGGGGGCGACGGCAATTTCCCCTGGTGTGCGTGAGAGTCCGCTCAAGGCGCGCGGCGGTGGCCCTCGACAAGCAGTGGCAGGCGCTAGGCTCTCGGCGGCGCTCCAGTGGGTGCAGGCGGCGGCGGTCCCTGTGCGTGGTCGGCGGCTCCGTCTCTGACCCTGACGACGCGGGGGATGGCGGTGGCGCAGCGTGACCGGCGATCTGGATGGGGTGGTGCCGGCGGCTCACTGATCTGCCGGTGCTCCAGGGTTCTGCCTGGTGGTGCTGGTGGTGACGGCGACCCGTGCACAAGAGTTAGATCACTTCGAACTGATCTCGGTGAAAACTTGCCTTTGGTGTCTGCTAAGGCCGGCGGTGGCGGCGCTATCTGCGCCATTCCCTTCTTGAAAGCATCGCCGTGGAGAAGTTCAAGGCCACTCTCTGCTATCTCTAGGGGAAACCCTAGATCGGATGATCGGATGGCGGCGGCGCTCTGGTGTCGTTCCTCCCTTGGGGGCGTCATTCTTGGAGGTACACATGTGATCGAGGGACCAGAGAACGGATTCTTTGGTGGAGCGGTGCTTCATCCTACACACTGATGGCGACGGGTCTTGACAGCGTGGCGCAGTGCAGATTCAGAGTTTGCTGTGGGAGGATGGGCTCACGCAGGAGGACAACGCTGTCGGGCGTCGTGGTGGCGTCGATGGCAGAGAGACCTGACACGGTACATGCAACAATACAACTCTGAAGATGGATTGATGGCAGGTGGCTGCGGCAGCCTCATACCCGACAGGCATCCTGGTTGAGGAGTGCGGCGGACTGGTAGGTGCCCCATACTCGACAGGCATCCTGGTTGGGACCTCAGGTCTTAGATGTTTAGGTTTGGCTGCGAAGTCTGTTTGTTATTAGGCCCAGACTATCTGCGCCCCTTCATCAATTGGATAGATGTAGCGACAATTGTTGCTTAGACGGTGGCTTTAGTCTTGCTATTTGTATGGCTTTGTAAGGTCTTGTGAGAATATAATTAATAAAGTGGCCGTATGCATCGCCCAGATGCAGAGGCCGGGGGTCATCCTCCTTTTCTAAAAAAAGTGATTACATAGAAATTTGGAAAACAGGAGAACCTCATGTATCCGTACACCATTACTGATCAAACCAATTTGGAAAATTCACTACACATATCCATGCATGACATCACGACATCTTGGTGTTGGCACCGTCACTGGTGATCTGGACGGTTAACTGGCCCGACTGCCAGAGCCGAATGCCGCGGTACGACGTGACCCTCGCGCCACAAGCCATAGATCGACCACCGAATCAGGATCTTGGCAATGGGTGGTGAGATGGGTAGGGGCGTTGGGGTGGGGAGGTGTATCGAATGTCGGGTGGGGCAGCCGAAATCAGTGGCGACGCCAACCGACGATGAAAGCGGCTGCGGACGGGGAAACTTCCATTGGCGGTTGCGGGTTTGCATGAGGCTGGTTGTAATGGAGAGTATCATATACTAGTATCATGCATATGATATTAGTATATGATACTACCTTTCCAATGCATAACATCATATATTAGTATTATGTAGTACTCTATTTATTGACATGCATGACAGAAAGTAGCTGTCACGCCCAATATGCGACCCTATCCAAAAGGAACTCGAAGGTCCCACCAAGGATAGACCCGCATATTGAAACGCTTTTGCAAGGTGGATATCATTACATCAACATTACATAATAGATGGGGATACATACAAGAGGCATACAATGCCACATGAATACAACATCACAATACATCTGAGCATCATCCGACTATGGATGAAACACAAACAAAAACTCAAACGACATCCACCCTGCTAGCCCAGGCTGCCGACCTGGAACCTATCCCCTGATCGAAGAAACAGAAAAAGAACTCAACGCAAGCAAGCATCGCTCTCGCGTCATGATCATCGCATGAACTTGTACCTGCAACTATTGTTGTAGTAATCTGTGAGCCACGAGGACTCAGCAATCCCATTACCATGGGTATCAAGACTAGCAAAGCTTAAAGGAAAGGAAGGGGTAAAGTGGTGAGGCTGCAGCAGCGACTAAGCATATATGGTGGCTAACATACGCAAATAAGAGCGAGAAGAGAGCAAGCGGAACGGTCGTGAAGCTAGCAATGATCAAGAAGTGATCCTGAACTCCTACTTACGTCAAACATAACCCAGAAACCGTGTTCACTTCCCGGACTCTGCCGAGAAGAGACCATCACGGCTACACACGCGGTTGATGCGTTTTATTTCGGATCTGGTGTCGAGTTATCTACAACCGGACATTAACAAATTCCCATCTGCCTATAACCGCAGGCACGGCTTTCGAAAGATTATACCCTGCAGGGGTGTCCCAACTTAGCCCATGACAAGCTCTCGCAGTCAACGAAGGAATAGACCTTCTCCCAGGAAGACCCGATCAGACTCGGAATCCCGGTTTACAAGACATTTCGACAATGGTAAAACAAGACCAGCAAAGCCGCCCGATGAGCCGACAATCCTGATAGGAGCTGCACATATCTCGTTCTCAGGGCAACACTGGATGAGCAATCCGTAAAACTAAAACCAGACCTCAAGTTTCCCTGAGGGGGCGCTGCAAAGGGCTCTAGTTTGGACCAACACTTAGACAAGCACTGGCCCGGGGGGCTATAATAAAGATGACCCTCGAGAGAGCGACTCCCAAGGGAAAAGTAGGTGGTGGTGAGGCAAATGGTAAAACCAAGGTTGGGCCTTGCTGGAGGAGTTTTATTCAAAGCGAACTGTCAAGGGGGTCCCATAAATCACCCGACCGCGTAAGGAACGCAAAATCCGGGAACATAACACTGGTATGACGGAAACTAGGGCGGCAAGAGTGGAACAAAACACTAGGCATAAGGCCGAGTCTTCCACCCTTTACCAAATATATAGATGCATTAATAATATAAGAGATATTGTGAAATCCCAACCAAAATCCTGTCCACCATGGAGAAATCTTCAACTTCACCTGCAACTAGCAACGCTATAAGAGGGGCTGAGCAAAAGCGGTAACATAGCCAAGCAATGGTTTGCATAGGAAAGGTGTCAAGGTTAGAGGTTCATGGCAATTTGGGATGGCTTGATAAACAGGTGATAGGTAGCGCAGCAAAGCGATAGAACGAAGCAACTAGCATAGCAATGATAGTAGTGAGATCCAGGGTAGCGGTCGTCTTGCCTGAGATCCCGCACGGAAGAAGAACGAGTCCATGAAGAAGACAAGCGGACGTAGTCGAATGAATCCTCACAATCGCAACATTACCGGAACTAAGAAGCAACACCGGAAAGAAACAAACAACATGGTAAATGCACAAGCATAAACATGGCATGATGCACAATCAAGTATGATGCATGTCCGGTTTAAAGAGGCATGGCATGGCAAACTGCAATGCACAATACTACAAATTAAGTGGAGCTCAATATGCAACGAGTTGCATATTGACGAAACACCACATCGAGTTATTTATTTGATCTCGTTTAAGCTACCAAACAATATTAAATGTTGTTAAACATGGCAAGAGGTGAAGCATAATTAAACTACCTATCTAGGCAAGTTTAGATGAGGCCGGAAGTAACAAACAACAATTCCGGAAAATCCTCATATGCAAAATATGTATTCGGTACTGTTCTGCCCTAAACACAATTTTAGAGTTGCTAAACAGTAAAACAAAGTGGACCATGTTAAACTAGGCATTTTTCCACCCCATTTACATATAAAGTTTATTAAAATCCGAGCTACGGTTATTTAGTTATGAAATAAATCATTTTAACAGGACATAGGAGCAAATTTAAGCAAACAACATGTTAAACATTTCAACATGGGATGAAAATGACATATTATTAATGTACACAATTTTCTGAGCATTTTACATATATAAATTATTTTAATCCGATGCACGGTTAATTAGTTATTACATGCATGAGGTTCAAGGGTTTTTCTGCAAAACTGGTAAATCACAGGATAAAAGCTAAACTCGCAGGTAGGAAAAAAAACACTATACGGGCCTAAACTGCAGGCTGGCCCAACAGGAGAAAAAAAAGGAGGGGCGATCTGGAGGGGCTGCTCACCCATGGGATTAGCCCAGACGGTGAGGAGGAGGCCGGGCAGGCTGGAAGGGGCCCTGGGCCTGGCTAGCTTCGGCTGGGCCTGGCACGCTGGGCGCTGCTGATCTGGGCTTGGCGCAAGAAGTGGCCCAGGGCGCTGGCTGCGGTCAACGGAAGCAGCGGACCGATCTGGACTTGGCGCTGGTCGAGGACGGGGTCAACGCGCGGGCGATGCGCTCGTCTCCTCGAAGCAGAGGATGGAGCGATGGCTTCATGCAGCTTGGGACTCCGGCGATGGCGCGATGGAGGCCGGGGCGGCATGGATCCAGGCGGTGGAGGGTGTCGAGGTTCCGTTCTCTGCTGAAACGAAGCGGAAGCGGAAGCGGCTCCAGGCGAAGCAGGCACGACAACAGGGCGATGTGGCTGGGTAGCGCGCCTCCTGGACCCGCGCGACGAGGAGGAAGACGAGGCGCGGGCGAGCTCATGCTCGAGCGCCTGAAGATGGCGCGGCGGCGGATCTTGTCGCGGAGGGGCGGCGCGGCAGTCCGTGGTGGTTGGAGACGAGGCGAGGCGAGGAGCATGGCCTGCGGGTGGCTCGCCGGAGCTCGGACAGCCGGAGGACACAGGAGGCGGGGAAGCTCGCACGGGCGTCCATGGCGCTCCTGCAGGTGGCGGCGGTTGGAAGGGGCTGAGGGTGCTGTTCACGGCGGCTCCTGCGGGCAACACACACCGAGAAAGAGAGAGGGATCAGAGAAGGGAAGGAGAAATGAGTTAGGGAGCAAGGGAAAGGACATGGCGCGCGACGGGGCTGGCCTTGCGATGGATCTGGAGCTGCTGCTCGCCGGTGGCTCGGCCGGACGGGGTGGCAAAATCGAGGAGGGGAAGGTGGAGGCTTGGCTGCGCTGGATCTGGCCAAGTGGAGGCAGGAGACTGGGTACGCGCGGATTGCGAGGAGAGAGCGGCAGCGGCTGCGGGATTGGAGGGAATTGGTCTGCCTAGGATCTAGGGTTTGACCCGATTTGGAATGAGGTAGGTTATATAGGGAAAGGGGATGGTTTAGGGTAGATTTGGGCCCTCCGATTAAATCGGACGGTCGAGTATAAAATGCTTCGGGAGTCCAAAAGAAAACGGAGATGTTTTCGGGACGTTTGGGGATGATTCGGATCCATCGGTAAGGACAGCTCGGGCCGGGTTCGGGGAAGTTTCGGACACGCACGCAAGGGGGGTTTGGTAGGTGGGCTAGTGGGCTGTGAAGAGGGCCTCGACTGAGAAGAGAGGGGAAGAAGTGCGACCCGCACGGTTTTCGGAGACCGAAAACATCCGACGAAGGTACCGACAGCGGTACCGCTAAGTTTAACGGTTGGGCTATCAAATGGACTCCGAATGCGATGAGACTTGGCAGGCACTCTGTCTACACTATAGTAAGACCGCACGACAAGTTGCAACCCATTCCGAGAACATTTTTATGCCGCTTATAAAATAATATTTCGGAGGTGCCGCGGGCGCGTGTGAGAGTGTCGGGGCTCAGAATGGACAACGGAGAGAACCGGCGGAACCCGAACGGATGCAAGTTTTATGAAAATGATGCCGATGCAATGCGAATGATGACATGATACGAGATGCATAACAAGAACAAAAGCAAAACAACAGACAAAACCCACCCATGGAGGAAAATAAATCACATAGCCGGAAATGGCAAGAGTCGGAGTTACGAATATGGAAAGTTGTATCCGGGACAACACTCCACCACTACGAGAGGATCTCGTCCCGAGATCTAGGATGGCACCGGAGGGAAAAGGAAGAGGAAGATAAGCGGTAAAACTAAGTTGCTTCTTCGACCAAAGAGTGAAACCAAAGAACCTTGAGAGGTTGAAAAGTTGAAAGAATGAACACAATGGAATTGAATACAATTGAGAGCACTGTGGTAGAGAATAGAAACAAGGGGCACCATGTGAACCTTGGAGGTTGCAAAGACACAAATCAGGAGTTTAATGGACAAGAAGGAATTGAAACCACTCTGGTTGAAACGATATAAGAATGAATAAGAATGATATAATTTGGACATCACTCCAACTGTAAATGGAAGGAATTGAACAAGAACTTGACAAGATGAGAGGATACTTGATGAAATCAACAACATACTGCCTCCGGAACTATTGAAAGAATGACATAATGGGTAAGAAGGATTTCAGACAGCACTCAGGTTGACAAAAAAGAGGCAAAACTTGATTAGATGAAAGAACTTGAAGAGATGACACAACACTCCGGTTAAATGGATAAGCACGAAAAGAACCCGATCCTCACAATTCGAAATGATGAGTGAAGAGAGCAACATCACCATGCCTCCGGAAGAAAGAATAGAAGATAGATCATTGAAAAAAAAGAATGGAGAAGAAAATGCCAACTTCTGTCAGAAATGAGCTTGGAAAGCATCCTTGCAAAGAAGAATTGAACGGAGTTGTTGCAAAATCAACAACGAAAAGCACAAGTTTGTTGTGGGCTTATGGCAAACATCTCAAAACTTGAGGTGAAATTCTGCCACTAACGAAAGACAATTGCTTGTTTGAGATCAAAGAAGAGATGAAAACTGCTTTCACCGAGAGGATGGGAGAAAACTTGGATCATTGATAAGCACCACAATAGCAACATTCCTTAGGGAAGGCTTTAGGTGAAATCTGACACAAGATAACTCCAAAGAATAAGTTGATTGGTCGAAAAGATCTCTTGAACAAAGAGAAAATGATGGATTTAAAATACCTCATTCTTGACAACATATGAATCATGAAACATGAACTCGAATTGTTAAGAATGACATAACACCACCTCAAAAGATAAGGTAGAAAGAATTGCACTTCAGAATGCAAGATGAAGAATACTTGAGCTCCTCAAAACAAAACATGTGTTGAGCACCATGTTTATTTTAGAGTAAAGCTTAGCAGATCATAACTTCAAGAGAAATCTTGAAGAACAATTGAAGAATGAAAAGAATTCTTGATGAACCATCATGTAGATCTTCCATGAAGAACTCCGGTAATAAAAGGATGATAAAAAGAAAGAGAAGTTGACAACACAAGGTGAAGCCTTGCGATGATTTAGATGGAGCTTCGCGACGAGATAATGCGGAAACTTGGAACTCCGAAAAAGAAAAGATGAAACACTAGAACCGAGAATTACTTCATCATGAACAATCTCTGGAAGAAGGAATTAATCACTTGGATGAAACAAGAATAAGAATTATGTCATGCCTATCCTTCACCAATTTAAATTGATGACAATCAACGGATTTGGCATACTACTTATTCTCATAGAAAGGATTAAAAGAGATATGGCGCAAACTTGTGAAGGTCTTCAAGGAACCACCGGTGGAATTTGGAAACAACGAATGATTTGATATGATAACCAAGAAAAGAGAACTCTTGAACGAACCACCGTAAGAATTGAAAATGAACGAAGAAAAGATAAAGAAACACCGGGAAGAATTGGAAAACGAATGAATATACTTGAGGGGATTTAGATACAAGTGAACGAAGAGATCATGAGTTGATTAGAGGATATTTGAACAATGCATCGGAAGAATTCCAGAACGAGAGTTGAAAGCTGAGAATGAATAATTCTGAGATGATGTGCTCCGGAGAATCAAACTGAAAAGACTCCTGAATAGATCCGAATGGGTGAAAAGAATTGTCACAATCGAAAATAATTATGAGAGGATGGCATCAAGCTAGAACCATGAATCTTCAAGAGAATGGAGCAAGATTTACGAGAAACTCTTCTTTGGTCTTCAAATGTTGAGAAAGATGATGAGAACCACCATGAATTGTTGAGATACTCCGGAACAAAGAAGAATAGAAATGATGAACCAACGTTGAAAAGAATTTGAAAGATCTTGGAGAAAGACATATGACTGATGATAACCCATTCTTACATCAAACTTTGAAAACAATTTGGAATAGCTCCGGAATAATTAGAAGAGTTAGGTAAGATCCTGGGAAAAGACCCGTGGGTTAGGGCCCACTCAAAAGAAAATACCATTGGAAATGATTTTAAAGAGAGATTGCACCGGTTGAATTAAATAGCTTGAATGAGATAACAACCTCAAAATAACTTGAACAGATAGAGAATGGAAGCACGAATCTTCCGAGATATCTTCAGCACTCCGGATATGAACTGGGAGAGGTGAATAATTAAGAGGTGCACCAGCATGAGAAAGCATTTAACCGAGGATAAGGATATGATCAACACCGAAAGCTTGAATTGGATCCACCGAAGAAGAAACAACAATAGAGGATGATGAACTTAAAACTGTTGAGCATCTTCTTGGGAAATCACCGGATAAGAACATTGACAGGAAAAAATGGAGAAACTTCACATGAATAAATGGATACTTGATTAAAAAAATGAGTCCTTGAAGAAAAGGGTGGGAGGGTGGGGAAAAACAAAGACAACTTGGGATGAACAAAACAAACACCGTTGAGAAAACTGAGAGATGATCTTGCGGATGGGGAAAAATGATGGGATCCACTTGAAGAGAAGCGCACCGGTTGGAAAAGAATTAACATGATAATCTCGATGATCAAGAAGGATTAGTACTCCCATAGAAATATGAGAACACCGTTTAAGAAAGGTATGGATTCAACATTTGATATAGAAGCAACTCCAACTTGTCACGCCCAATATGCGACCCTATCCAAAAGGAACTCGAAGGTCCCACCAAGGATAGACCCACATATTTAAACGCTTTTGCAAGGTGGATATCATTACATCAACATTACATAATAGATGGGGATACATACAAGAGGCATACAATGCCACATGAATACAACATCACAATACATCAAAGCATCATCCGACTACGGATGAAACACAAACAGAAACTCAAACGACATCCACCCTGCTAGCCCAGGCTGCCGACCTGGAACCTATCCCCTGATCGAAGAAACAGAAGAAGAACTCAACGCAAGCAAGCATCGCTCTCGCGTCATGATCATCGCATGAACCTGTACCTGCAACTGTTGTTGTAGTAATCTGTGAGCCACGAGGACTCAGCAATTCCATTACCATGGGTATCAAGACTAGCAAAGCTTAAAGGAAAGGAAGGGGTAAAGTGGTGAGGCTGCAGTAGCGACTAAGCATATATGGTGGCTAACATACGCAAATAAGAGCGAGAAGAGAGCAAGCGGAACGGTCGTGAAGCTAGCAATGATCAAGAAGTGATCCTGAACTCCTACTTACGTCAAACATAACCCAGAAACCGTGTTCACTTCCCGGACTCCGCCGAGAAGAGACCATCACGGCTACACACACGGTTGATGCGTTTTATTTCGGATCTGGTGTCGAGTTATCTACAACCGGACATTAACAAATTCCCATCTGCCTATAACCACAGGCACGGCTTTCGAAAGATTATACCCTGCAGGGGTGTCCCAACTTAGCCCATGACAAGCTCTCGCAGTCAACGAAGGAATAGACCTTCTCCCAGGAAGACCCGATCAGACTCGGAATCCCGGTTTACAAGACATTTCGACAATGGTAAAACAAGACCAGCAAAGCCGCCCGATGCGCTGACAATCCCGATAGGAGCTGCACATATCTCGTTCTCAGGGCAACACCGGATGAGCAATCCGTACAACTAAAACCAGACCTCAAGTTTCCCTGAGGGGGCGCTGCAAAGGGCTCTAGTTCGGACCAACACTTAGACAAGCACTGGCCCCGGGGGGGGGCTATAATAAAGATGACCCTCGAGAGAGCGACTCCCAAGGGAAAAGTAGGTGGTGGTGAGGCAAATGGTAAAACCAAGGTTGGGCCTTGCTGGAGGAGTTTTATTCAAAGCGAACTGTCAAGGGGGTCCCATAAATCACCTGACCGCGTAAGGAACGCAAAATCCGGGAACATAACACCGGTATGACGGAAACTAGGGCGGCAAGAGTGGAACAAAAGACTAGGCATAAGGCCGAGTCTTCCACCCTTTACCAAATATATAGATGCATTAATAATATAAGAGATATTGTGATATCCCAACCAAAATCCTGTCCACCATGGAGAAATCTTCAACTTCACCTGCAACTAGCAACGCTATAAGAGGGGCTGAGCAAAAGCGGTAACATAGCCAAGCAATGGTTTGCATAGGAAAGGTGTCAAGGTTAGAGGTTCATGCCAATTTGGGATGGCTTGATAAACAGGTGATAGGTAGCGCAGCAAAGTGATAGAACGAAGCAACTAGCATAGCAATGATAGTAGTGAGATCCAGGGTAGCGGTCGTCTTGCCTGAGATCCCGCACGGAAGAAGAACGAGTCCATGAAGAAGACAAGCGGACGTAGTCGAACGAATCCTCACAATCGCAACATTACCGGAACTAGGAAGCAACACCGGAAAGAAACAAACAACATGGTAAATGCACAAGCATAAACATGGAATGATGCACAATCAAGTATGATGCATGTCCGGTTTAAAGAGGCATGGCATGGCAAACTGCAACGCACAATACTACAAATTAAGTGGAGCTCAATATGCAACGAGTTGCATATTGACGAAACACCACATCGAGTTATTTAGTTGATCTCGTTTAAGCTACCAAACAATATTAAATGTTGTTAAACATGGCAAGAGGTGAAGCATAATGAAACTACCTATCTAGGCAAGTTTAGATGAGGCCGGAAGTAACAAACAACAATTCCGGAAAATCCCCATATGCAAATTATGGATTCGGTACTGTTCTTCCCTAAACACAATTTTAGAGTTGTTAAACAGTAAAACAAAGTGGACCATGTTAAACTAGGCATTTTTCCACCCCATTTACATATAAAGTTTATTAAAATCCGAGCTACGGTTATTTAGTTATGAAATAAATCATTTTAACATGGCATAGGAGCAAATTTAAGCAAACAGCATGTTAAACATTTCAACATGGGATGAAAATGACATATTATTAATCTACACAATTTTCTGAGCCTTTTACATATATAAATTATTTTAATCCGATGCACGGTTAATTAGTTATTACATGCATGAGGTTCAAGGGTTTTTCTGCAAAACTGATAAATCACAGGATAAAAGCTAAACTCGCAGGCAGGAAAAAAACACTATACAGGCCTAAACTGCAGGCTGGCCCAACAGGAGAGAAAAAAAAGGAGGGGCGATCTGGAGGGGCTGCTCACCCATGGGATTAGCCCAGACGGTGAGGAGGAGGCTGGGCATGCTGGAAGGTGCCCTGGGCCTGGCTAGCTTTGGCTGGGCCTGGCACGCTGGGCGCTGTTGATCTGGGCTTGGCGCAAGAAGTGGCCCAGGGCGCTGGCTGCGGTCAACGGAAGCAGCGGACCGATCTGGACTTGGCGCTGGTCGAGGACGGGGTCAACGCGCGGGCGAGGCGCTCGTCTCCTCGAAGCAGAGGATGGAGCGATGGCTTCGTGCAGCTTGGGACTCCGGCGATGGCGCGATGGAGGCCGAGGCGTCATGGATCCAGGCGGTGGAGGGTGTCGGGGTTCCGTTCTCTGCTGAAACGAAGCGGAAGCGGCTCCAGGCGAAGCAGGCGCGGCAATAGGGCGATGCGGCTGGGCGGCGCGCCTCCTGGACCCGCGCGACGAGGAGGAAGACAAGGCGCGGGCGAGCTCGTGCTCGAGCGCCGGAAGATGGCGCGGCGGCGGAGCTTGTCGCGGAGGGGCGGCGCGGCAGTCCGTGGTGGTTGGAGACGAGGCGAGGCGAGGAGCACGGCCTGCGGGTGGCTCGCCGGAGCTCGGATGGCCGGAGGACATAGGAGGCGGGGAAGCTCGCACGGGCGTCCATGGCGCTCCTGCAGGTGGCGGCGGTCGGAAGGGGCTGAGGGTGCTGTTCACGGCGGCTCCTGCGGGCAACACACATCGAGAAAGAGAGAGGGATCAGAGAAGGGAAGGAGAAATGAGTTAGGGAGGAAGGGAAAGGACATGGCGCGCGACGGGGCTGGCCTTGCGATGGATCTGGAGCTGCTGCTCGCCGGTGGCTCGGCCGGACGGGGTGGCAAAATCGAGGAGGGGAAGGTGGAGGCTTGGCTGCGCTGGATCTGGCCAAGTGGAGGCAGGAGACTGGGTACGCGCGGATTGCGAGGAGAGAGCGGCGGCGGCTGCGGGATTGGAGGGAATTGGTCTGCCTAGGATCTAGGGTTTGACCCGATTTGGAATGAGGTAGGTTATATAGGGAAAGGGGATGGTTTAGGGTAGATTTGGGCCCTCCGATTAAATCGGACGGTCGAGTATAAAATGCTTCGGGAGTCCAAAAGAAAACAGAGATGTTTTTGGGACGTTTGGGGATGATTCGGATCCATCGGTAAGGACAGCTCGGGCAGGGTTCGGGGAAGTTTCGGACACGCACGCAAGGGGGGTTTGGTAGGTGGGCTAGTGGGCTGTGAAGAGGGCCTCGGCTGAGAAGAGAGGGGAAGAAGTGCGACCCGCACGGTTTTCGGAGACCGAAAACATCCGACGAAGGTACCGACAGCGGTACCGCTAAGTTTAACGGTTGGGCTATCAAATGGACTCCGAATGCGATGATACTTGGCAGGCGCTCTATCTACACTATAGTAAGACCGCACGACAAGTTGCAACCCATTCCGAGAACATTTTTATGCCGCTTATAAAATAATATTTCGGAGGTGCCGCGGGCGCGTGTGAGAGTGTCGGGGCTCGGAATGGACAACGGAGAGAACCGGCGGAACCCGAACGAATGCAAGTTTTATGAAAATGATGCCGATGCAATGCGAATGATGACATGATACGAGATGCATAACAAGAACAAAAGTAAAACAACAGACAAAACCCACCCACGGAGGAAAATAAATCACATAGCCGGAAATGGCAAGAGTCGGAGTTACGAATATGGAAAGTTGTATCCGGGGCGTTACAGTAGCATAGCATTTATTATAATACGGTATCATGAGAGCATGGTTAATAGTATAGCCAACTGCTGGCTATAAACCATTGCCATGTCATCTATAGCCCATCTTATAGCCAATATGTACAATAGTTAATTAGAAGAGTGTATTACTTTTTTATTATATGGTCCATCTTTCACTCTCACAAAGTGCCTAGGAGCACGTGCTAGAGCTGGGTCTCCACCAAGAGCCCGCTTAGACTAGCCACAGTGGGAGTAACTTCAGTAGTAACATCGAGTCCAACTCAGCAAATTTGCTTATGTGGCAATGAGTTAATGAGGAGAGAGATAGTAATAGTAACTTAGCTAGTTACTGTAACATCACATGTCCCAATGCAATATGAGTCTACAACATAATAAATGAAGCTCTGCATGTTACCACACTTATGTTACTACCCACTATGAAGGTAGTAACATAGTCTAGGGATATGTGTATGTTACTAGTGTATGTTACTGTCCATTGTGGCTAGTCTTATCTACTCTCTCCTCTTCTCTTTCCTCCAACTAAGCAAAAATATACTAGTTTATTTCTTATAGCCAGCTGACTCAGCTCTATTGTACTTGCTCTGATATGATACTCCACCCTTTCTTTCTTCATTTAATTTGGACCATATCGACTAGCGATGCAACCTTGTTTTTACGACATACACTTGGGCGCTGTAAGTATGCAACCGTTGCAGGCAAAATTTGGTGCTGCCAAAAAAAACATAACAGTTACAAATACATCATCTATTGGAGCACTTTTTAACTTAAAATACCTTAAACACTATGTTTCTTCATCACAACTGCATTTTTCTATCATCTGTTGAAGGTGCTCTTAGACGGGCCGGCAAAAGCCTAGTTTAGCATAGGCACCAGCCCGGGCTTAGGCAGAAGTCGAAAGTAGATATATGTGACCCAAAAGCCCGATACTCCACTCGGGCAACCCAAAAAGAACCGCCATGGCTATATTGCCGCTACCGATTCGTAATAGAAATCGCCTACGCGTGACGACTAGCTACCCATTTGCACGGTTTGTTTGCTGCGTGCTGTAGGCGCGCTGTACTCTGTTTTTTTATTTTTTGTTATATTTGTTTTTTCGCTAGTTTTTATTTATTTTTCTTCATTTTACTCTGTTTTTTTGTTTTGCATTGATTTTTTTGGTTTTCTTTTGTTTCTTTCTTTGTTTTCTTTGCTTTCCTTTTTGTTTCTTCGCCGGTCCTTACAGTTTTGTTTGTTCAACACATGTCTATTTTTTTCTCAGCACGCAAAGGACATTCTTAGAGCACATGTGAAACATTTTTCTAATACACGTTGGACATTTTTCAGATACATGATGTACACTGTTTTTAAGTTGCATGTTTCAAACACTTTTTTGAATACATGGTAACATTTTCAAAATATGCATTCTAGATTTTTTTTTAATAAACATTTTCTAAACAATGCATTTAAAAAAATTTATAAACATTTTTAGAAATTTCACGGACATTTTCTGGAAACACGTGATTATTTCTTTAAATATCACTTATACTATAATGAAAATACACATTTTGGAAACATATGCTGACATTTTATGTACATTGTATATAACATTTTAAAAAATGTGACAAACATTTTTTGAAATGCGGGAATATTACCATAAAATGTCACATACATTTTTTCAGGGCCACAGAGCATTTTTTTACATTACGCAGACATGTTTTTCTTAATTTTTTATATTCATTTTTCTTAAATTTTGCATACGTTTTTCTAAATGAAACAACATTTTTTTCATTGCCACAGACATTTTTTTATGTTATCAACGTTACTTGTAAGCTAACAAATTTATTATACAATGTTTGAGTGATAGATATTTTTCCTATAGATCATGATACGTGTGTTGGATCACAAATATGTCACACTTTTGAATATATAATTTGAGTGACATCATAACATTTTTTAGCCATCCAAATTTTTGTGTAGTATTATACCATGTGAACTCATTTTGTTGCAGACGTGTGTTGCACGTGCATGCTTACTAGTTATACTATGTTAACATTTTTTGAAATTCATGGTTTTTTAAATTTCTTAAGTGAATTTATGTTTTCAAAATCTATGGATTTAAAAGATAAATATAAAAAAATCGAGTGACGGCAGCCTGACGAGCCACATCCTACTAGGCCGGCCCATCATTGGTGCCGAGGCAGCCGCCTGCCTCACAGGAAGCGGCACATATAGCCGCTCCCAAAAAGAATTGCCGGGAGTGCTGGAAGACATCTCTAGGACTGGGCGTTCGGTTTAAATGGTTAATATGGTTCGGTTTGTTCGGTTTTTAATAATTTCGGTTTTGAAGAAATGGAAACCGAAACAATCACATAAAATTAATAACCAAACAGTATTAACCATAATATATCGGTTCGGTTTCTTCGGTTAACCGAAACACCGAAATACATGCACTTGTCAGTATAAGTGTAATGATTTATGAGCGTTGATTTGCATTTGTATAGAATGCATAAAATAGTCACAAGAGCATGCGACTTTAACATCAGGCAATACTTTATTCGGTCAAGCAAATTAGTGAACATAATTAAATGGAAAAATCACATGGAACGTGCCATGTATTATATACAGAAGAATACTGTGATGCCTCTAAACTGAGCAGCTCATGCACTAAATGATACACTAGTACTCCCTCCGTCCCCGCCTAATTAACCTTTTGAAGATACCTCTGCATGATGGAATGAACATGGTATTACACGGAGCATCCTACATTTCGGTTTGTTCGGTCTATTCGGTTTCTGGGCACTGAAAACCGAACACAAACCAAACACCAAACAACCTTGAAATTTCCAACCGAACCAAAAACCAAACCACCGAATTAACCGACATATCGGCTAATACGGTTCGGTTCGGTGTGGTTTTTCGGTTTTCGGTTTAACTGTGCCTACCCCTAGACATTTCTATGAAATTGGCAAAAAAGAAGAAACGAAGCGAAGATATGGGTACCTAAGAGCAAGTCCAGCCGCGCCCCCAACAGGCCTCCAAGGCAATTTGTTTGCGCTGGCACCCGGAAATCGGCCCAGTCGCGTCCCCAGGAGCCCGTTTTTTGCCGGCTAGGCCCGAAATTGGTACCGACGGACCTAGGCCGAACCCAGCGCGCTAGGGGCGCCCGGGGGTGCCGGGGCAATCGTTTTTGGCACGAACGATCAGCGGGCCCGCCGAGTTAGCGACCCCCGCCTCGTCGTCCTCACAACGCCTCGATTTCCCACGGGGAATCAATGCCAAGGTTGCCTCCAATCAGCCTTCTATTGATTCCTCACGGGCCGGCGAGGTGCGGCGACGCGCCCCCTTGCGCCACGCGTACACACAATGCCGCCGCCGCACCTCCCCTCGCCGCTATATAAAGCAGCACCTCCTGTTGGAAATATGCCCTAGAGGCAATAATAAAATGGTTATTATTATATTTCCTTGTTCATGATAATTGTCTGTTGCTCATGCTATAATTATATTAATCGGAAACCGTAATACATGTGTGAATACATAGACCGTAATATGTTCCTAGTATGCCTCTAGTTGACTAGCTCGTTGATCAATAGATGGTTGTGGCTTCCTGACCATGGACATTGGATGTCGTTGATAACGGGATCACATCATTAGGAGAATGATGATGGGCAAGACCCAATCCTAAGCATAGCACAAGATCATGTAGTTCGTTTGCTAAGAGCTTTTCTAATGTTGTAGCACCTTGAAGTATGTCTAGAGGGGGGGTGATTAGACTACTTGACCAATTAAAAACTTAACCTTTTCCCAATTTTAGAGTTTGGCAGATTTTAGCTTTCTTAGGACAAGTCAAGCAATCGTCACACAAATCAAGCAAGCATGCAAAAAGTATATAGGCAGCGGAAATTAAAGCATGCAACTTGCAAGAAAGTAAAGGAAAGGGTTTGGAGGATTCAAACACAATTGGAGACACGGATGTTTTTGGCGTGGTTCCGATAGGTGGTGCTATCGTACATCCACGTTGATGGAGACTTCAACCCACGAAGGGTAACGGTTGCGCGAGTCCACGGAGGGCTCCACCCACGAAGGGTCCACGAAGAAGCAACCTTGTCTATCCCACCATGGCCGTCACCCACGAAGGACTTGCCTCACTAGCGGTAGATCTTCACGAAGTAGGCGATCTCCTTACCCTTACAAACTCCTTGGTTCAACTCCACAATCTTGTCAGAGGCTCCCAAGTGACACCTAGCCAATCTAGGAGACACCACTCTCCAAGAAGTAACAAATGGTGCGTTGATGATGAACTCCTAGCTCTTGTGCTTCAAATGATAGTCTCCCCAACACTCAACTCTCTCTCATAGGATTTGGATCTGGTGGAAAAAGGGTTTGAGTTGAAAGCAACTTGGGGAAGGCTAGAGATCAAGATTCATATGGTAGGAATGGAATATCTTGGCCTCAACACATGAGTAGGTGGTTCTTTCTCGGAAATGGTAAGTTGGAAGTGTAGGTTTAATCTGATGGCTCTCTCCATGAATGAAGAGGATGTGGAGGGGTATATATAGCCTCCACACAAAATCTAACCGTTACACACAATTTACCAAACTCGGTGGGATCGATTCTACAGACTCGGTCGGACCGATTTAGTAAACTTAGTGACCGTTAGTGATTTTCGGTGGGACTGACATGCAACTCGGTGAGACCGATTCGGTTAGGGTTAGGGCATAACGTAATCTTGATAAGACCGATTACACAAACTCGGTAAGACCGATTTTGGTAATAAGCTTTCCAGAGAGTTGGTCAGGTAAACTCGGTGGGACCGATTTGCTCTTTTCGGTGAGACCGAAATGTTACAAAAGGGAAACAGAGAGTTTACATTGCAACCTCGATGGGACCAATCGCTCACTTCAGTTAGACCAAAACATTATGAAGGGAAACAGAGAGATTACAATCCCATCTCGGTGAGACCGAGATCCCTATCGGTAGGACTGACTTGCCTAGGGTTTGTGGCAGTGTCTATGACATTTGAAATCGGTGGCGTCGGGTTGGAAGAATCGGTGTGACCGATTTTGGCTTTGGGTATAGGTCATTTGTGGATGTGAGAAAGTAGCTAAGGGTTTTGGAGCATACCACTAAGCACATGAAGCAAGAGTCTCATTAAGCAACACCTCATCCCTCCTTGATAGTATTGGCTTTTCCTATAGACTCAATGCGATCTTGGATCACTAAAATATAAAATGAAGAGTCTTGAGCTATTGAGCTTGAGCCAATCCTTTGTCCTTAGTATTTTGAGGGATTCACTTTCATCATCCATGCCATGCCATTCATTGAGCTTTCCTGAAATATAGGTCTTGGAATAGCATTAGCTCAATGAGCTATATGTTGTTATGAATTACCAAAACCACCTAGGGATAGTTGCACTTTCAATCTCCCCCTTTTTGGTAATTGATGACAACATATAGATCAAAGCTTCGACAAATGATAATAAGATTGAAAAACATCATCGCTTTGAAAAGTATGTGATAAGCAAGAGCTCCCCCTAAATTTGTGCATAGTTTAAGATTTGCTTTGGACTGCAAATGCACAAGGAATTAGGCTCATGGGTTACTCTTCCATGTCACATACATCTTGGTGGAGCGCTGAAAATAATAAAGATTGAATACATGCACTCATCACCAAGCAAAGTGAATGATCACATAGGATAGATAATATAATATCATCAAACATGCATAAGTGTAGCTTATGATCAAACACATGATCATCAATGTCTCACAAGTAATGCATAGTATCTCAAGCAATCAAAAGCAAACAAGTTTTAAACCACCAAAGCAAGAGAGAACAAAAGCAACTCTCTCTCTTTCTCTCGAAGCCTATGATCTATACATTTTTCTCCCCCTTTGGCAACAAGTTACCAAAAAGTTCATAGAAAATGCATAGTGCTAGATCGACTCTCAGGCTTGATCTTCATTTGGTGGTGTAGAGATGGCTCCTTGGACGAAGGCTTCAGTTGATGTAGAGGGAGCTGGAGTTGATGCTGGAGCTGGTTGCACTGGAGCTGTAGGAGCTGTGGCTGGTGCAGATGATGTTGCTCTTGTTGGAAATATGCCCTAGAGGCAATAATAAAAGTATTATTATTATATTTCCTTGTTCATGATAATTGTCTTTTATTCATGCTATAACTGTATTATCCGGAAATCGTAATACACGTGTGAATACATAGACCACAATATGTCCCTGGTGAGCCTCTAGTTGACTAGCTCGTTGTGATCAACAGATAGTCATGGTTTCCTGGCTATGGACATTGGATGTCGTTGATAACGGGATCACATCATTAGGAGAATGATGTGATGGACAAGACCCAATCCTAAGACTAGCACAATAGATCGTGTAGTTCATTTGCTAGAGCTTTGCTAATGTCAAGTATCTCTTCCTTCGACCATGAGATCGTGTAACTCCTGGATACCGTAGGAATGCTTTGGGTGTATCAAACGTCACAACGTAACTGGGTGACTATAAAGGTGCACTACAGGTATCTCCGAAAGTATCTATTGTTTTATGCGGATCAAGACTGGGATTTGTCACTCCGTGTAAACGGAGAGGTATCTCTGGGCCCACTCGGTAGGACATCATCATATGCGCAATGTGACCAAGGAGTTGATCACGGGATGATGTGTTACAGAACGAGTAAAGTGACTTGCCGGTAACGAGATTGAACAAGGTATTGGATACCGACGATCGAATCTCGGGCAAGTAACATACCGATAGACAAAGGGAATTGAATACGGGATTGAATAAGTCCTTGACATCGTGGTTCATCCGATGAGATCATCGTGGAACATGTGGGAGCCATCATGGGTATCCAGATCCCGCTGTTGGTTATTGACCGGAGAACGTCTCGGTCATGTCTGCATGTCTCCCGAACCCGTAGGGTCTACACACTTAAGGTTCGATGACGCTAGGGTTATAAAGGAAGCTTGTATGTGGTAACCGAATGTTGTTCGGAGTCCCGGATGAGATCCCGGACGTCACGAGGAGTTCTGGAATGGTCCGGAGGTAAAGATTTATATATGGGAAGTCCTGTTTTGGTCACCGAAAAAGTTTCGGGCGATATCAGTATTGTACCGGGACCACCGGGAGGGTCCCGGGGTCCACCAAGTGGGGCCACCTGCCCCAGAAGGTTGCGTGGGCCAAGTGTGGGAGGGGACCAGCCCCTAGGAGGGCTGGTGCGCCCCCCACAAGGGGGCCAAGGCGCAAGGGAGAGTGGGAGGGGGCAAACCCTAGTCCAGATGGGCCTTAAGGCCCATATTGGTGCGCCTCCCTCTCCTCTCCCCCCTTGGCCGCCTCCCCTTTGCCATCTAGGGCTGGCCGCACCCCTTGGGGGTGGGAAACCCTAAAGGGGGCGCAGCCCCCCCTCTCCCCTATATATAGTGAGGCCTAGGGCTGCCCATAACACATGAGTTCTCTCCCTCTTGGTGCAGCCCTACCTCTCTCCCTACTCCTCCTCTCCCATGGTGCTTGGCGAAGCCCTGCGGGATTGCCACACTCCTCCACCACCACCACGCCGTTGTGCTGCTGCTGGACGGAGTCTTCCTCAACCTCTCCCTCTCTCCTTGCTGGATCAAGGCGTGGGAGACGTCACCGGGCTGTACGTGTGTTGAACGCGGAGGTGCCGTGCGTTTGGCACTTGATCATCGGCGATCTGAATCACGACGAGTACGACTCCATCAATCCCGTTCACTTGAACGCTTCCGCTTAGCGATCTACAAGGGTATGTAGATGCACTCTCCTTCTACTCGTAGCTGGTTTCTCCATAGATAGATCTTGGTGATACGTAGGAAAATTTTGAATTTCTGCTACGTTCCCCAACAGTGGCATCATGAGCTAGGTCTATTGCGTAGATTCTTTGCACGAGTAGAACACAAAGTAGTTGTGGGCGTTGATGTTGTTCAATATGCTTACCGTTACTAGTCCAATCTTGTTTTGACGGTATTGTGGGATGAAGCGGCCCGGACCGACCTTACACGTACTCTTACGTGAGACAGGTTCCACCGATTGACATGCACTTGGTGCATAAGGTGGCTAGCGGGTGCCAGTCTCTCCCACTTTAGTCGGAACGGATTCGATGAAAAGGGTCCTTATGAAGGGTAAATAGCAATTGGCATATCACGTTGTGGTCTTGCGTAGGTAAGAAACGTTCTTGCTAGAAACCCATAGCAGCCACGTAAAACATGCAACAACAATTAGAGGACGTCTAACTTGTTTTTGCAGGGTATGCTATGTGATGTGATATGGCCAAGAGGAATGTGATGAATGATATGTGATGTATGAGATTGATCATGTTCTTGTAATAGGAATCACGACTTGCATGTCGATGAGTATGACAACCGGCAGGAGCCATAGGAGTTGTCTTTATTTATTGTATGACCTGCGTGTCATTGAACAACGCCATGTAAATTACTTTACTTTATTGCTAAACGCGTTAGCCATAGAAGTAGAAGTAGTCGTTGGCGTGACAACTTCATGAAGACACGATGATGGAGATCATGATGATGGAGATCATGGTGTCATGCCGGTAACGATAATGATCATGGAGCCCCGAAGATGGAGATCAATGGAGCTATATGATATTGGCCATATCATGTCACTACTATATAATTGCATGTGATGTTTATTATGTTTATGCATCTTGTTTACTTAGGACGACGGTAGTAAATAAGATGATCCCTTACAAAATTTCAAGAAGTGTTCTCCCCTAACTGTGCACCGTTGCTACAGTTCGTCGCTTCTAAGCACCACGTGATGATTGGGTGTGATGGATTCTTACGTTCACATACAACGGGTGTAAGACAGTTTTACACAGCGAAAACACTTAGGGTTAACTTGACGAGCCTAGCATGTGCAGACATGGCCTCGGAACACGGAGACCGAAAGGTCGAACATGAGTCGTATAGTAGATACGATCAACATGAAGATGTTCACCGATGATAACTAGTCCGTCTCACGTGATGATCGGACACGGGCTAGTTGACTCGGATCATGTAATCACTTAGATGACTAGAGGGATGTCTATCTGAGTGGGAGTTCATAAGATGAACTTAATTATCTTGAACATAGTCAAAAGACCTTTTGCATATTATGTCATAGCTCACGCTATAGTTCTACTGTTTTAGATATGTTCCTAGAGAAAATATAGTTGAAAGTTGAAAGTAGCAATTATGCAGATAGTAGATAGCTTATGTCCTTAATGCACCGCTTAGTGTGCTAAACCCCAAACGTCGTTTGTGGATGTTTCGAATATCGAACATACACGTTTTGATAACTACGTGATAGTTCAGTTAAATGGTTCAAGTAGAGGCACCAAAGACGTTTTCGAAACGTTGCGGAACATATGAGATGTTTCGAGGGCTGAAATTGGGATTTCAGGCTCGTGCCCATGTCAAGAGGTATAAGACCTCCGACGATTTTCTTAGCCTGCAAACTAAGGGAGAAAAGCTCAATCGTTGAGCTTGTGCTCAGATTGTCTGAGTACAACAATCACTTGAATCAAGTGGGAGTTGATCTTCCAGATGAAATAGTGATAGTTTCTCCGAAGTCATTACCACCAAGCTGCTAGAGCTTCGTGATGAACTATAATATATCAGGGACATATATGATGATCCTTGAGATATTCGCGATGTTTGACACCGCGAAAGTAGAAATCAAGAAGGAGCATCAATCGTTGATGGTCAGTGAGACCACTAGTTTCAAGAAGGGCAAGGACAAGAAGGGATACTTCATGAAACGGCAATTCAGCTGCTGCTCTAGTGAAGAAACCCAAGGTTGAACCCAAACCCGAGACTGAGTGCTTCTGTAATAAGGGGAACAGCCACTGGAGCAGAATTACCCTAGATACTTGGTAGATGAGAAGGCTGGCAAGGTCGATAGAAGTATATTGGATATACATTGTGTTAATGTGTACTTTACTAGTACTCCTAGAAGCACCAGGGTATTAGATACTGGTTCGGTTGCTAAGTGTTAGTAACTCGAAATAAAAGCTACGGAATAAACGAAGACTAGCTAAAGTTGAGCTGACGATATATGTTGGAAGTGTTTCCAAGTTTGATGTGATCAAACATCGCACGCTCCCTCTACCATCAAGATTAGTATTAAACCTGAATGGTTTATTGAATCTCGATCGTAGTGATACACATTTTCATGCCAAAAGATATAAGATAGTAATGATAGTACCACTTACTTGTGGCACTGCCATGTAAGTCATAATGGTACAAAACGCATGAAGAAGCTCCATGTTGATGGATCTTTGGACTCACTCATTTTTTGAAAAGTTTGAGACATGCGAACCATGTCTATTGGTATATATGCATGAAGAAACTCCATGCAAATGGACCGTTTGAACTCACTTGATTTTGAATCACTTGAGATATGCAAATCATACCACATGGGCAAGATGACTGAAAAGCCTCGTTTTCAGTAAGATGGAACAAGATAGCAACTTGTTGGAAGTAACACATTTTGATGTGTCCAATCCAATGAGTGCTGAGGCATGCAGTGAATATCGTTATGATCTTACTTCACAGATGATTCGAGTAGATGTTGAGAATATTTACTTGATGAAACACAAGTCTGAATTATTGAATGGTTCAAGTAATTTCAGAGTGAAGTAGAAGATCATTGTGACAAGAGGATAAGATGACTATGATATGATCATAGAGATGAATATCTGAGTTACGAGTTTTGGCACACAATTAAGACATTGTGGAAATTGTTTCGCAATTAATACCGCCTGGAACACCATAGTGTGATGGTGTGTCCGAACATCATAGTTGCACCCTATTGGATATGGTGCATACCATGATGTCTCTTATCGAATTACCACTATTGTTCATGGGTTAGGCATTAGAGACAACCACATTCACTTTAAATAGGGCACCACGTAATTCCGTTGAGATGACACCGTATGAATTATGGTTTAGAGAAACCTAAGTTGTCGTTTCTTAAAGGTTTGGGGCTGCAACACTTATGTGAAAAAGTTTCAGGATTAAGCTCGAACCCAAAGCGGATAAAATGCATCTTCATAGGACACCCAAAACAGTTGGGTATACCTCCTAATTCAGATCCGAATGCAATATGGATTGTTTCTTGAATCGGGTCCTTTCTCGAGGAAAGGTTTCTCTCGAAAGAGTTGAGTGGGAGGATGGTGGAGACTTGATGAGGTTATTGAACCGTCTCTTCAACTAGTGTGTGGCAGGGCACAGGAAGTTGTTCCTGTGGCACCTACACCAATTGAAGTGGAAGCTTATGATATTGATCATGAAACTTCGGATCAAGTCACTACCAAACCTCGTAGGACGACAAGGACACGTACTACTTCGGAGTGGTAAGGTGATCCTGTCTTGGAAGTCATGTTGCTGGACAACAATGAACCTACGAGCTATGGAGAAGCGATGGTGGGCTCGGATTCCGATAAATGGCTCGAGGCCATAAAATCCGAGAACGGATCCATGACTTTGGAAGAAATACTTGATGGTCGTAAGGCCATTGGGTACGGATGGATTTTAAAAGGAAGACAGACAATGATGGTAAGAATTACCATTAAGAAAGCTCGACTTGTCGTTAAGATATTTTCCGACAAGTTCAAGGAGTTGATTACGGTGAGGTTTTCTCACTCGTAGCGATGCTAAGAGTCTGTTGGAATTGGATTTGCAGTTACTGCATGATTGATGAAATCTTGCAGATAGGATGTCAAAACATTGTTTCCTCGACGTTATACTTGAGGAAAGGTTGTATGTGATACAACCGGAAGGTTTTGTCAATCCCAAAAGATGCTAATAAGTATGCAAAGCTCCAACAATCCTTCTAAGGACTGGAGTGAGCATCTCAGAGTTGGAATGTATACTTTGATGGTGATCAAAAATTTTGGGTTTGTAC
Organism: Triticum aestivum; assembly: GCF_018294505.1. Classification (NCBI taxonomy): domain Eukaryota; kingdom Viridiplantae; phylum Streptophyta; class Magnoliopsida; order Poales; family Poaceae; genus Triticum; species Triticum aestivum. The sequence continues at coordinate 151,159,392 of NC_057810.1, forward strand.
AAAGTTTATGAGAAACTTGTATTTCCAAAGAAGTGAGTGGGAGCACTATAGAATTTCTGATGAGTATATGTTGTTGACATATTGTTGATCAGAAATGACGTAGAATTTCTGGAAAGCATATAGGGTTATTTTGAAAGTGTTTTTCAATGGAAAGCCTGGATTAAGCTACTTGAACATTGAGCATCAAGATCTATAAGGATAGATCAAAATGCTTAATAATACTTTCAAATGAGCACATACCTTGACATGATCTTGAAGGTGTTCAAGATGGACCAGTCAAAGAAGGAGTTCTTGCCTGAGTTGTAAGGTACGAAGTTAAGACTTAAAGCTCGACCACGGCAGAATAGAGAGAAAGGACGAAGGTCGTCCCCTATGCTTAAGACGTAGGCTCTTCAGTATGCTATGCTGTGTACCGCACCTGAAGTGTGCCTTGCCATGAGTCAGTCAAGGGGTACAAGAGTGATCCAAGAATGGCTCACAGGACAGCGGTCAAAGTTATCCTTAGTAACTAGTGGACTAAGGAATTTTCTCGATTATGGAGGTGGTAAAAGAGTTCGTCGTAAAGGTTACGACGATGCAAGCTTGACACCTATCCGGATAGCTCTGAGTAGAGAGACTGGATACATATAATGGAGCAATAATTTAGAATAGCTCCAAGTAGAACAGTTGTTTGGAATAGCTCCAAATAGAGCATGGTAGCTGCATCTAGGAGATGGCATAGAGATTTGTAAAGCACACACGGATCTGAAAGGTTCAGACCCGTTGACTAAAACCTCTCTCACAAGCAACATGATCAAACATAAAACTCATTGAGTGTTAATCACATAGTGATGTGAACTAGACTACTGACTCTAGTAAACTCTTGGGTATTAGTCACATGGCGATGTGACCTGTGAGTGTTAATCACATGGCGATGTGAACTAGATTATTGACTCTAGTGCAAGTGGGAGACTGTTGGAAATATGCCCTAGGGGCAATAATAAAAGTATTATTATTATATTTCCTTGTTCATGATAATTGTCTTTTATTCATGCTATAACTGTATTATCCGGAAATCGTAATACACGTGTGAATACATAGACCACAATATGTCCCTGGTGAGCCTCTAATTGACTAGCTCGTTGTGATCAACAGATAGTCATGGTTTCCTGGCTATGGACATTGGATGTCGTTGATAACGGGATCACATCATTAGGAGAATGATGTGATGGACAAGACCCAATCCTAAGACTAGCACAATAGATCATGTAGTTCATTTGCTAGAGCTTTGCCAATGTCAAGTATCTCTTCCTTCGACCATGAGATCGTGTAACTCCTAGATACCGTAGGAGTGCTTTGGGTGTATCAAACGTCACAACGTAACTGGGTGACTATAAAGGTGCACTACAGGTATCTCCAAAAGTATCTATTGTTTTATGCGGATCAAGACTGGGATTTGTCACTCCGTGTAAACGCAGAGGTATCTCTGGGCCCACTCGGTAGGACATCATCATATGCGCAATGTGACCAAGGAGTTGATCACGGGATGATGTGTTACGGAACAAGTAAAGTGACTTGCCGGTAACGAGATTGAACAAGGTATTGGATACCGACGATCGAATCTCGGGCAAGTAACATACCGATAGACAAAGGGAATTGAATACGGGATTGAATAAGTCCTTGACATCGTGGTTCATCCGATGAGATCATCGTGGAACATGTGGGAGCCATCATGGGTATCCAGATCCTGCTGTTGGTTATTGACCGGAGAACGTCTCGGTCATGTCTGCATGTCTCCCGAACCCGTAGGGTCTACACACTTAAGGTTCGATGACGCTAGGGTTATAAAGGAAGCTTGTATGTGGTAACCGAATGTTGTTCGGAGTCCCAGATGAGATCCCGGACGTCACGAGGAGTTCCGGAATGGTCCGGAGGTAAAGATTTATATATGGGAAGTCCTGTTTTGGTCACCGGAAAAGTTTCGGGCGATATCGGTATTGTACCGGGACCACCGGGAGGGTCCCGGGGTCCACCAAGTGGGGCCACCTGCCCCAGAAGGTTGCATGGGCCAAGTGTGGGAGGGGACCAGCCCCTAGGAGGGCTGGTGCGCCCCCCACAAGGGGGCCAAGGCGCAAGGGAGAGTGGGAGGGGGCAAACCCTAGTCCAGATGGGCCTTAAGGCCCATATTGGTGCGCCTCCCTCTCCTCTCCCCCCTTGGCCGCCTCCCCTTTGCCATCTAGGGCTGGCCGCACCCCTTGGGGGTGGGAAACCCTAAAGGGGGCGCAGCCCCCCCTCTCCCCTATATATAGTGAGGCCTAGGGCTGCCCATAACACATGAGTTCTCTCCCTCTTGGTGCAGCCCTACCTCTCTCCCTACTCCTCCTCTCCCATGGTGCTTGGCGAAGTCCTGCGGGATTGCCACGCTCCTCCACCACCACCACGCCGTTGTGCTGCTGCTGGACGGAGTCTTCCTCAACCTCTCCCTCTCTCCTTGCTGGATCAAGGCGTGGGAGACGTCACCGGGCTGTACGTGTGTTGAACGCGGAGGTGCCGTGCGTTTGGCACTTGATCATCGGTGATCTGAATCACGACGAGTACGACTCCATCAACCCCGTTCACTTGAACGCTTCCGCTTAGCGATCTACAAGGGTATGTAGATGCACTCTCCTTCTACTCGTAGCTGGTTTCTCCATAGATAGATCTTGGTGATACGTAGGAAAATTTTGAATTTCTGCTACGTTCCCCAACAGTGGCATCATGAGCTAGGTCTATTGCGTAGATTCTTTGCACGAGTAGAACACAAAGTAGTTGTGGGTGTTGATGTTGTTCAATATGCTTACCGTTACTAGTCCAATCTTGTTTTGACGGTATTGTGGGATGAAGCGGCCCGGACCGACCTTACACGTACTCTTACGTGAGACAGGTTCCACCGATTGACATGCACTTGGTGCATAAGGTGGCTAGCGGGTGCCAGTCTCTCCCACTTTAGTCGGAACGGATTCGATGAAAAGGGTCCTTATGAAGGGTAAATAGCAATTGGCATATCACGTTGTGGTCTTGCGTAGGTAAGAAACGTTCTTGCTAGAAACCCATAGCAGCCACGTAAAACATGCAACAACAATTAGAGGACGTCTAACTTGTTTTTGCAGGGTATGCTATGTGATGTGATATGGCCAAGAGGAATGTGATGAATGATATGTGATGTATGAGATTGATCATGTTCTTGTAATAGGAATCACGACTTGCATGTCGATGAGTATGACAACCGGCAGGAGCCATAGGAGTTGTCTTTATTTATTGTATGACCTGCGTGTCATTGAACAACGCCATGTAAATTACTTTACTTTATTGCTAAACGCGTTAGCCATAGAAGTAGAAGTAGTCGTTGGCGTGACAACTTCATGAAGACACGAAGATGGAGATCATGATGATGGAGATCATGGTGTCATGCCGGTGACGATAATGATCATGGAGCCCCGAAGATGGAGATCAATGGAGCTATATGATATTGGCCATATCATGTCACTACTATATAATTGCATGTGATGTTTATTATGTTTATGCATCTTGTTTACTTAAGACGACGGTAGTAAATAAGATGATCCCTTACAAAATTTCAAGAAGTGTTCTCCCCTAACTGTGCACCGTTGCTACAGTTTGTCGCTTCTAAGCACCACGTGATGATCGGGTGTGATGGATTCTTACGTTCACATACAACGGGTGTAAGACAGTTTTACACAGCGAAAACACTTAGGGTTAACTTGACGAGCCTAGCATGTGCAGACATGGCCTCGGAACACGGAGACCGAAAGGTCGAACATGAGTCGTATAGTAGATACGATCAACATGAAGATGTTCACCGATGATAACTAGTCCGTCTCACGTGATGATCGGACACGGGCTAGTTGACTCGGATCATGTAATCACTTAGATGACTAGAGGGATGTCTATCTGAGTGTGAGTTCATAAGATGAACTTAATTATCTTGAACATAGTCAAAAGACCTTTTGCAAATTATGTCATAGCTCACGCTATAGTTCTACTGTTTTAGATATGTTCCTAGAGAAAATATAGTTGAAAGTTGAAAGTAGCAATTATGCAGACAGTAGATAGCTTATGTCCTTAATGCACCGCTTAGTGTGCTAAACCCCAAACGTCGTTTGTGGATGTTTCGAACATCGAACATACACGTTTTGATCTGCTGCAATCCTCTTAATCTGAGGGGCATATCCACAACTCCTCTTATGATCTGCTGCAATCCTCTTAATGGTTTCCACTATAAGGCTCATGACCTTGAATTTCTGAGGCACATCAAACAAATGCAACATGTTGATTGCATGCCCTCTGATCATGCTGTGGTCACCAGACTTAGGCAATAGAGTGTGTCTTAGGATCCAGTTGATTGTAGGCAGCCCTAACAAAAGAAAGTGGACTAATCCAAAAGAGAAAGTCTCTAGGACTTTGTCTGGGATCTCCTTGTACATATGTGCCATGGTATTGTGTCCCATTTTATTCTTGGCATATACATCCAGATCATCATCATTTTCCTTTGGGGCATTTATCAGATTTGCCCACTCCTCAATAGTTGACTGGTACCTTGTACCTTCAGACATCCAAACTATCCTTCCATCTGGATAGAAGTGTGCTGTGTAGTAGAATTGCATTATAAGTTCATCATTCCAGTTGGTGAGCTTTTGCCCAACAAAATCTGCAACTCCACAAGCAACAAAACTTTCTTGCACTCCAGGATAGTGTTCTTCATTTTCTTTCATGTAGGTCCAGTCGACCCACCTCATATCACACACAATGGGCTTTTTGTCTAACAAGATTGTCTCATAGTAGTCATGTTGTTCCTTTGTATGGAACCTGTAATCAACATCAGTTCTTCTTCTTGTGGCATATGGATCTGCCATCCTCCATAGCCTCAATCCTGAATCTTTTCTGATGTTCATGTCCTCAGCCACAAGATGGGCATCATTGTGGTCTGGTATCTTAGGCTTGAGCTTCCTCAGAACTTGTCCTTCTTCATCTTCCTCCTCAGCAACCTCACGCACTGGGGCCTTTTTCTTCTCAGCAGCTGGAATACTCCTAGTATTCCTCTTTGGTGCAGACTTGGCCTTGGGGGCAGCTTTGGGTGCTTCCTTGGGCTTAGATATTGCAGCCCCTGATTTAATGGCATCTCCCATAAGCTTTGGTGCCTTTGATGCTGGTGCAGCAAGCTCTTCTTCTTCTTCCATCATGGAAGGTTGACCAACAACTCTGACCATGGTCTTCTTGACCCTTTCCTTCCTTTTCTTTCCTTCAGCAGCTGGCTCTTTGGGATCAGGCTTTTCAGGTAGTTGAGTTGATGCTCTGGCTTTGGACATTGATTGTCTTCCTGCAGGCCTTTTTATCTTTATGCCTGGCTTTGTATTCTTAGCTGAGCCATACTCCTTTTTGAGTACTACTTTCTTGGAAGTAGCTTCATCTTCTTCAGCTCTATAATCCTCATCTTCTGAGTCTGAGGTTCTCTTCTTCCTTTGCCTAGTAGCAGCCTTAGGCAGGTTGCTAGGAGTGCTCCTGCTGCCTTCATCTGAAGTGCTGGAGGGACTAGTGCCCTCACTCATTTGCATCTGCCCTTCTGACCCGTTCTGACTGTCACTTTGGTCTGACATGCTGCAAACACTAACTGCTGACCCTGTGAAGAGTTATAGATGAGATGGAGTGGATGAGCATCACAAAATGCAGAGATTTTTGCAAAAGAATGATTCAAAAATTCAGTTTTAGTTTTCCACAGAAAGCATTTCGGATCAACTGATTTTCAAACTCGGTGATACCGAAGCAGTTTTGGAACCTAAACTGATGAACTCGGTTGGACCGAGTCATAGTTCGGTGGCACTGAGACTGCTAGGGTTTCACAAAGTCCTAAAATCGGTCGCACCGATTAGCAATTCTCGGTCAGACCGAGAGCTACTAGTGCAATGGCATAAGCCAAATCGGTGGGACCGAGTTTTTCAACTCGGTGGGTCCGAGATGGTTTCGGCGAAAACCTAACCCTAAATTTTTAAATCTCATCTAATCTACAGATTGCATTGACTGGATAAGAGTGTTTCAATCGTGGCAAGAATCAATAAGAACACAATGTCACTACAACAAACACATACCTATAGCAACGTAAATCTAGCAACGATGATGGCATGTGTTGTTGGGTTCAGCCTTCCACCTCCCCACGAAGGGCTAACTTCCCACGCGCCTCCCCACCTTATTCTTTGCATCTCGTTGCAACCTTGTAAAAAAAAAAATCAAATCTTTTCTCTCCACCACACCTCTCTCCGCCAATTCCTCTCTCTCTCACACACCACAACGTGCCGCCGCCACCTCTGATTCGGGGCAACTCCGGCGCACTCCCACACCGTTGTTCACCGGCCTGCCCCCCTAATCCCCTCAATGTTCTCCACCGATCCTCCGCCGCGGCGACGTTCTCCGTGCCTCAGCACGTGCCCCTGCAACAACCCTCTTCGGCACAGGTCGCCGGCGTGGCTCCGCAGCTACGGTATGTCAGCCCACTACCCCTGCAACTCATCACATCGGCCATTAACGCCCCCATATCCTACGTCCTCTCTGTTTTCTCTCTCCGTTCCCATCTCTTATAGGCACACTCTGGAACAAATATGCAACCTAACCCTAGATCGGTGACTGCCTTGTCCGATTATGTGAGCATCTAGCCCGGTCCGATGGTAACCAACAGATTTGTGATGTTCGTGTTGGTAGTCTTCCAACAGCGGCCAGTCGGAGAACTAGGATCCTGACCGAGGAGGACCTGGTGGATCTTAACGCTGCCTCAACATTAGCTTCAGGCATACCATGTTATTTTCAAGCTCTATGAATCTCAGGCATGTCATGACGTGGAGGTTAGTAGCATACTTACTTGTCCCCCGGTAAGAGTTGTGTCCACTGTATCTAATTATTTGTTCCACCAGTATATAACGTTATGTGATTCAGTTAGTTTCTCAGGCTCTACATATTTGCAGTAACCGTGATTGTGTTATGGATGTGACTCTGTGCCTTTAATATTCGTATCCAATTTTGCTTTTGTTGATGCAACTTCTATGTGTATCTATTATGAAATTGTCCTACAGATCAGTTTTCAAACTATTGACAATAGATGTGTGCATATAAGCCGATTGTGTTAAAATATTAATCTTGCTATGGCTGATTGTGTGAGGGATTAACGTGCTTTAGTGCAGTTTGATTTCAATTTCTCAGAGCTTCAGGGGCAGATGGATGTGAATGGTGAGTGTTTTGCTACACTCGTGGTCAAGGCCAACTCTCGGCGACGTCCTCCACCGCCAGGATCCCCTAATGATGGTCTGCATAATCCTTCTTTGGGTCTGTTCAGCCGTTTGCACAATAATAATAACAGTAATAATAATATGATTACCTTGGAGTATTTGATTGTATTTTCTGTAGAGGTTTTGATACGAAAACCTGATTTTCTGATAGATGTGGTTCATTCCATACTTTAGATCACATAGAAGACTAGCATTTTATCCCAATGATTGACCAACTATATTGAGTTAAGCATATCTGTTGGAAGTGCGCCCACAGGATCGATCACATCAAAGTAGACAAAGAACACGCGCATGAAAAACTGATGGCAAAGGGCTCGTATTGTGCCCTGTTTTTCTTTATTTCTTCTGTTTTCTCCACGATTACAAAACTCACGGCTATATATATACATGAGTGCCACCGACCAACTAGACCAAGTCCTACACAGACACCTATCACTTTCCTAATTTAATTACACGGCGACCTTGATCTTTTACTTAAACCTTAAGTCCTAAACTGACTCGTAAACGTACTGGGCCATGCCATGCAAAATCAACTCCAACACGTACTCTTAAGCGTACAGCAGCTAGCTTTTGCAAAATCTGCACCACATGAAAACTAACTTGAACTCATTAAACTAACTCAAGATTATTTCTAACAATATCTTCATAAAGCATATGTTTTTTTACTACTGTTTAGTTTTCCCATTTGTTTCATATACATCCATGATTCATATGAAGTTCTACCATGTACTGAAAAGTTATTTAGACATGGTAATATTATGCTTTTCGCAATCACCACAAATTAAAAAGAACTACGAGAGATTTTTGTGTGAGCTTCAGTGCTTCATGTCATGACGTGGATTTTTTTTTTGTATATGCTATACAAGTCCTCCCATTGGATTCGATAAAGAGTCCTCATATCACCATCGACCACCATCGGCACTGCAATCTATATAAGTCCGATCAAGTATGTAAGTGGTTGACCATATATTTTGTATTATTGGAAGAAATATACGTAGCATTCTGTTTTGTTTACTTGGGATATCTTTATGGCGCAATTAAGTAATAATTAACGGAGAGTCTAAAACATTAATGGTCTACATGACAGATCTAGTAGCAAATTTACATTTCAATTCGCTATGACTTGTGTGCCAATTTAACTGAATTGTATGTCAAAATTTTCATTTTCAAACAACAACTGCTAACTGCTACTGCTACAGAATTCTGTATCATACTGTGGTTCGATTAAGTTCATATATATCACTTGATTCGTTTTAGTCGACTATTATTTGTTTCTTCTATGTTGTTCCTGATCTCATAATGCACGACAAACAACCTAGTTTTCGTTTGAGCCATCTTCTTTCGCTATTGTTTCTATTCATTTTGCGTACCTGAGTGCAAAAAACTTCAGAATAAGCTATTCATTGCCATCATCACATATTTTATTTTGTAATTTTTTCTTGCATTTGTTCACAATTGGACGCAGACATACATTATGACAACTTACGCAGAAGAAAAAGGAACCATCACTCGCAAGCTAGGTAAAAAATTTCTTTTGCTTTCAATGTGTTTCTTCAACGAGAATGGTTTGGCTATTGAGTTGTCATATATAGTGTTTCTTTTGAAATACTTAAACATGGTAACTTATCAGATGGTGATTGTTAGGTTGCACTACTTGTTTTTCTATCTGATACAATAGAGAATGGAAGCTAGAAAACAGCAATTGTGTTTTGTGGCCTTTCATAACACAAGCTGTGTGTGCAGCTGCAAGCCTGCAACTCTTTTGTTGTTCGATCAAGGGAGAAGAACTGGGACATACATTTGTGGTGTCACCCATCGAAAATGTGGTAGGAGATGGTGCTTGACGGTGCAGCGGGACGGCTGAGAGGATTTTTTATGAGTAGTTTGGAGCTTGCAAGAGCAAAATTGATGGCGGTAGGTGCTGCAAGGTGGATATCGGAAGGTGGCGAAGGACAAGGGGAGGACGCTACATGTTGCTCAATGGGGCTACTCCTAGATAGTTCCACATTATCTTCTTGAATGTCATTTTTAGGTTCAATGTTCAAGACATTATGATTTAGCATAGTTGCGACATTAATTGCAAGGTTGAGAATTGGGCTACTAGATAGTTGTACATTTTGTAATGTTTGGATTGCGTTCTTTGTAATGCAACATAGTCAATTTAATATATGAGACATCTCTGTTTACTATATTATGGCTCCTATGCACCATCGGCATCGACTAATAATTTTGGATGCCTATATATAAAATACCATTAATTGTTCATGATATGTAGCAAAAATCATTTTGTGTAGGGCAGCCCCCAACGCATATGAAGTGTTGTTTGGCTGCATATCTATACGTTGCTACTTACAACGCTTATTTAGGCCATTTACCAACACATGTATATATGTTGTTGTAGACCCTTGCAACGCCACCAATGACAACGCATATTAATCCGTTGGTGTAGACCTTAGCAACACTTATATGGACATACGACAACGCATTGATGCGTTGCTGAAGGTGGGTTCTTGTTGTAGTGTGTGCTAGGAATCAGACAAGGATAGCATAGTGATCGAGTCCATACCCTAGTTCGGCGATGAACTCGCTACGGCAGGAACGACGGGGTTGAATCCCGTTGACGGCGGCTGGTGACGAGGAGACGATCCGGAGACCTTGGAGGCAGAGCGAGCTATTGCGCGGGCGAAGGGGTTCGGAGAAGTTTCCAAATTTTTGCCCGTGACTATATATAGCCTGATCCTGTCGGTGTGACCGAGTGGAACAACTCGGTGGCACCGAGATGCATAACTGTGTCAGTTACAGCAACTCGATGTGACCGAAAAGTTCAAATCGGTTGCAGCGAGATTGAAAACCTAGATCGACTTAGTGATCTCGGTGGGACCGAAATGGAGGAATCGGTCAGACCGAGAATCACAAAAAAGTTTTGGAAGTTTAAGTCTATGACGAATCGGGGACTCCGAGTGCTCCTCACACAAAGTGGTCCGAATCTGACTTGATCAAATTTTGTGATGTAGCATGAATAGAGTTTGAGGTGAGAAAAGCATAGATAGCTAGAGAAAGTTCTTAGGCATTCTTGTCCATCCACTTGGCCAAAAGAAGAAAGAACCAAATAATCAAAACAACAAGTGGATGTCCTTGAATGAGTAAAATATGCACCAACATGCTCACACAATAAGATGGCAAATGAAATATGTGGCAAAGCATGCACAACCAATTCTAGCATCTATCAAACAATTGGCGATGACTAGGTCATCTATATATGAGTATATTGACTTAGGAGTCAAATGATAAGCATTTGATCATAGGTCATACTCATCGTTTAAGCTCAAGTGGGGTTACCACTTTTACATAATGCATTGATGTGTTCACACCATTAGAGTTGCTTTGACTCAATTCTGTGAGTTAAGCTCCCCCTAGATGTGAGATCCTTTTTTAGAGGGATGAACTAACCTTGGGTTTTGTCGGTGATGACTTCATGTAGGTGTTGAAGATGTGGATGCTCAATGTTGATGTAGTCCATTTGGAGCAATCCGTTGGAGTGAGTTGCACTTTCAACGTACCTACATGGGTTAGTCCCACAAGGAACAAACAAGAATATCCATAGACATAGAGTGATGCACACACAAGATAATGTCCATGAAATCATTAGGTCACCTTGTCCCTTGCCTTACCAACATGAGGGTTTGTGACTCCTTGAACTAGTGCAAGATGTGGAAGTTGATTGCACTTGTCCTTGCCATAATGATATGAGTGAAAAATGTTGGCGGAGTCACCCTCAAGAACTCTCTAGTTCTTCTTCTTCGGGATCCACATCATCTTGATGGGAATCCTTGGAGTTGTAGTTGTACTTGTTGAAGTAGAACTTGACGTAGTCTTGGGAACCCACTTGACCGAGACCTTAGGTGCTTCTTCAAATGCATCAATCTCTTCTTGAAGCTTGTCCTTGCCTTTATGGTCTTGTGGTGGAAGATCATATTGAGCTTGTGTTCCCTTGAAGGAAGTAGGATCATACTTCTCTTGCTGAGGAACAAACTTCGTCTTGGGGTATTGATCTTCTTCTCACTCAACTCCATTGGCATTGAACTTTCGTTCAAAGCCAACACCTTGATTCTTCCAGTGTCTTCCTTGCTTGCGTACAATTTCCTCGAATTGCTTACTCCCGGCAAGGCTCTTGTAAACACCTTTCTCTATAATTCCCTTCAATAAGCTATTTTCTTGCTCAAGTGTAACTTGGCTAAGAGAATCATTAGTGGAATCAAGAGAACTACTAGAAGCAACAATATTGGATTTGACATTATTATTGTTACTACTAGAGGAAGTATCTTTCTTGTACTTATTACTAGACTTGACTTGAGGCATGTAAGTAGATAGGAGTAAACGCTTGGCAATGTAAGAAGAACTTTTCTTACGGAGATCATCATTGATTGCTTTTAAGAACTCATGCTCTTGCTCAAGATTGAGCTTTTCAAAGCGTAATTTCTCATGAGCCCTTAAAAGTTCTTGATGATCTTCGAAGATAGTTTCATGAGCCAACTTAAGAGTGTTTAGCTCTTTAGTTAGAGACTCAATTTTCTCCTTATCGTTGTCATTCGTTTGATTAGCATGATTAATTGACGTTTCATCGTAGTATTCATCACTAGAGTTGTCAACAAGTAAATCATCATCCACAAGCAAGTCATCTTCATCACTATTGAAATCAACATACTCAGGATGTGTTACCTTTGGACCTTTGGCCATGAAGCATCTTCCAATTCCTTCATTTGGTGAATCAAATATTGTTAGCAACACACTCTCTAATCCTCACCAATGGAGATTACAGCCATGGATTCCTCAAGCTCTAGCCACTACAAGGAGGAGAGGAACACGAACAGAGGAAGAGGAAGACAGAAGCAGAGGAGGCCGAAGCCATCCTGATCCAAGCCGACTTGTTCGTGGACATCTGGTGTGTATTTGTACTAGCCCCTTTCCCCTCTGGAGGCCTCACTGCAGCACAAGCCCGGCAGCCCATGGCCCAGCATAGGTTGGTCGCTAACATTCCCCACTCCTTAAAATCCGGCTTGACCTCAAGCCGACGCCATGTTAAACCACCTGGATCCCATGGCACTTGATCTTCCTCAATTGTAGTGGGGTCTTCGTGGGTAGCCATGGCCGATGACGTAGTTGTAGTCAGAATGGACTTGAGTGAGGCTGATGTAGTAGTCATAGCCGACAGGGTCTTGGTCGAGGTAGGCATCAAGGTAGAAGTCTTGAACGGCATGGACTTGGTTGAAGTAGGAAGCCTGGTCGAGGCTCCGATGGCAACAGTAGGTTGGAGTTGCATCATTCCTCCTCCTTTTTGAACCCGCTTGTCTTGTTTGCTGGGTCTAACAAGTTTCAAGAGCAATTGAACATCTAGCAATCTTGATAGCAGATGCACATTATAAAACAAAATTGCCATGTGCTTGCGACTTCCAATTGCGAACATCTCACAGGAATAGAAAGCAGAACCAGCAAAGCAAGTCTGTCTAGCATCACAATATTGCAACAAGTAATCCAGTAGGGAGGGACTAATTTTGTCCAGAACTGAATTTGTCGTATGAATATGTGCGCACAAGATGCATGACCAAAGTGCACATGTGTTCTGAATCACCCTCAACATGTCAACCCAGCTGGACCATGCAAATTTCCATGGAGAAACAAAACCATTTGAAAAACCCATTCCAGCAGTTACAGGTGCACAGTGGTAAGGAACTGAATCTGCTTCCAGTGCCAAGTACTCGGATGCTTCCAAATATCGTAGTTGAAAAATCCTCTGAACATGACTGAAATATCCAAAGAGATCGTCCTCAACGGCCACTTGTTCAACACAAATTGGAGGGTATGTAGAAGCCAAAGCAACATGGTGTTCCATGTGTTGCTGACAGAAAGGGCCAACACAGTTAAACCGGTACAGGAGCAGTAGATGCTTGTTGTTAGGTTTGTCGAGACACACAACAGTGCTAGTCATTAGCGGTGGTGCGAAGATGTCAGGCTCGAGCGTCGCTGATGCCGCCGGTGTACTAGTTGCCAGTGTCGACGCTAGAATACCAGACCAAAAATAACTTCAATTCCAGAATTTGTCACGGTACAAGCTAGAATACCACTCCGTGAAATGCACCAGAGCAACCACAAACCAAAGAAATTGCAAGGAATCCCCTTCACGCATCGGTGGCGGCCAAGGTGATCGGAACACAAGAAAAGTACAGTAGTCTCTATCATGCTTCAGCTGCTCTTGTTGGCGACAGTCAAGTACACTGGTTGGCTGCATTTCAGTTAGAATCAAGAGGAATGGTGACCAAGGAACAGGCTGCCACTGACAATGATGATAATCCAACAAGGACCAAGCAATCTTCCATTGGTCACTCGTGCATATGTATTTTAACCGAGGTCCAATGGTTAGCCGTGCAAGAGCATCAAAATAAGGACCCAATATTTCACAAGCATCAAGAAAGCATGCGACCATTGCTAATCCATGACTTGTTACTAGCTCACTACTAGTTGTACAAACTTGTCGCTGTTGGTGTTTATATGAGGAATTAAGACCCAGCTGATGGATGAAATTGCTGCCCCGAGCATGAATAATCGCGGTTGAATTAATTGCTCGCTGTCCAGGATCCCACGACAATGCCAATAGTTCTTCAGAACTGTACCGGATACTGGTAGGTAAGCCTGTCGAGCCATTGACAACATGAAGTGTAACAACTAGCTTGCTACTTGTGTCAATTCCATTTCTGCGTGGCCACTTGCCCCATCTTGTAGTTAATAGGTAGGATCTGGAACAACCAAAACTCCAATCTCCTACATTCCACGGCCGTTGTAGTAACTTGTAATTCATATTGAAAATGGGGTGATCTACTACCGATAATACCTTGTGGAGCCTTCTTTGCGACTTGAAAATTCTCCACTGACCCAAATATTGTTGTGCACTAATATTGCCAGTAACAAACAAAGCTTCAAATTCATTTGTTGCATGAACAAGAATGAAATCACTGCTATTGCCACTCTGCCCCAATAGGAAACAACCACTTGTATCATGTTTCAGGAATCTACTCTTGCTCTTCTGCCCATACAGTGGATCAGGTGGCAGCCGCATATACTTCCCATCCCAAGGCAATAATGGCAAGCAAATCAAGGCAGTAACAAATTTGGACAATTCACCTCGAAGGAGCTGGTGGGTGAGAGATGCAGGAAACTCACAAACATTGATGACATAAAGCACCCAGGAAATGTTCGAATCTTGTTCTGAATTTTCATATTCCTTGGAGTGGTCCTGTTGCTCAGGCATGACCAAGGGGTCATCATTCAGACCTTCTGTCGAACACTTGGGCGGTGTTGTGACAAGCTCGACGGCATCCGATGGCTCGATGTCAAGGCAGCAGAGCTCGGGAACGACATCGATGGTGACCTGGGACGAAGCTGATATTGCGGCAGGAGTTGTCGTTGACACCGACATGGCGACTGTGTGGCTTGGGCATCGCGTCGAACACGTGGTGTGCGCCAGGGCGGAGCAGCCACTGGTTGCAGGGAGGACGAGTGAGTTCATCACTGAACAGGCACCCGAGATGTCCAGTGCGGAGGTCAAAGTTGAGGTCGCGGCCACGGTCTCAAGGTCCATGCAGCCACACTCGGTGACGACACTAACGATGACCTCAGACAAATTTGATGCTGTGGCGGGAGAGGCCAGGTCGTCCGCAACCGAAGCAGTTGTGGTCGTCGACTCAAGGTCGAGGTACTCGTGGTGTCCCGCCCGCGTAGCCTGTAGCGCTGCGGCAACGGCAACTGACACCTCCGATGCTACCGCCGCCGACACCTCAGAAGCCACCTGCGCCGCGATGGCTGCAATACGGGTGCCAAATTTGGTGCGACGTCGTGCCCGCCGGTCCTCCCATTCCGGGAGGCGTCACTGCTGTGGTTCCTCCGCCGACCCGATTGCTCGATCATGGCGCGCAGCCCAAGCTGAACCACGCGACATGGTAGGAGATCGAAGCTCTCCGATGTGGGGAAAAATTCTTGGGCTCGAATTTAGGAATTTGTGTGGATTTGCGTGGAGGACGATTGGCTCTGATTACCAAATGTTAGCAACACACTCTCTAATCCTCACCAATGGAGATTACAGCCATGGATTCCTCAAGCTCTAGCCACTACAAGGAGGAGAGGAACACGAACAGAGGAAGAGGAAGACAGAAGCAGAGGAGGCCGAAGCCGTCCTGATCCAAGCCGACTTGTTCGTGGACATCTGGTGTGTATTTGTACTAGCCCCTTTCCCCTCTGGAGGCCTCACTGCAACACAAGCCCAGCAGCCCATGGCCCCGCATAGGTTGGTCGCTAACAAATATGTCGTAGGAGTTGGTTGTCACAAGTGCTAGACCGGCAACACCTTCATCTTGAGTATATTCGGAGTCGGAGTGATAGCTTCTCCCGGAGTGATGGTCGGAGTCGGAGCCGGAAACCCATTCACCAACATGAGCTTGATGTCTTCGTTTTGTGTAGCTCCTTGATGACTTGTCCTTCCTTTCCAAATCCTTGCTTCTTCGTGAGGATCTTCGTTCATAACGATCATCTCTACTCCTCCTCTCTCTCGGTGGTGATTCTTCTCTTTTGCTTCTTATTTTTGGAGAATCTTCTCTTCTTTTGTAGGGTGCCGTACACTCATTGGAATAGTGTCCAGGCCTCCCATAATTATAGCAATTTCGCTCTCGACTAGAAGATCTTTTGTCATGGTAAGACCTTGACTTGGAGCTTCTTTCTTTGCTTCTACTCTTGTAGAATTTGTTGAAGTTCTTCACCATTAAGCTCAATTCTTCATTGAAGGTTTGTTTCTCACTTGATGATGTGGGGGTTTCACTTGAGGCTTTGTAAGCACCACTTGACTTGTTGTGAAGTTCCTCCTTATCCTTGAGTGACATCTCATGAGCAACAATTCTTCCAATGACTTCCGTTGGCTTGAGATCTTTGTAGTTTGGCATCATTTTGATCAATGTGCACACGTATCATACTTCCCATCCAATGCTCTTAGGATCTTCTTGATGATGAATCTGTCGGTCATCTCTTCACTCCCTAAGCCGGCAATCTCATTCGTAATAAGAGCAATCCTAGAGTACATTTCAGCGACACCTTCACCATCCTTCATTTTGAACTTGTCAAGCTGACTTTGGAGCACATCCAACTTGGATTCCTTGACGGATTCGGTACCTTCATGCATATCAATCAAAGTATCCCAAATTTCCTTTGCATTCTCAAGATGGCTGATTTTGGTGAATTCTTTGGGGCACAATCCGTTGAAGATGATATCACAAGCTTGAGCGTTGTACTGCAGCATCTTCAATTCTTCTGCATTAGCTTCACGGTTCGGCTCTCTCCCATCAAAGAATTCACCTTGCAAGCCAATACAAATAATAGCCCAAACGGCGGGGTTATGTCCGGGATATGCATTTTCATCTTATGCTTCCAACTAGCAAAATTAGTACCATCAAACTAAGGACCTCTACGGTGATAATTTCCCTCGCTAGACGCCATAATCTCCTAGGTTGTGAAACCAAGGCTATGACCACCAAAGCTATGGAAATCAAAGCAAATGGGGACCAAAGCTCTGATACCACTTGTAGGAACTTGAAGTATGTCTAGAGGGGGGGGGGGTGATTAGACTACTTGACCAATTAAAAACTTAACCTTTTCCCATTTTTAGAGTTTGGCAGATTTTAGCTTTCTTAGGACAAGTCAAGCAATCGTCACACAAATCAAGCAAGCATGCAAAGAGTATATAGGCAGTGGAAATTAAAGCATGCAACTTGCAAGAAAGTAAAGGGAAGGGTTTGGAGGATTCAAACGCAATTGGAGACACGGATGTTTTTGGCGTGGTTCCGATAGGTGGTGCTATCGTACATGCACGTTGATGGAGACTTCAACCCATGAAGGGTAACGGTTGCGCGAGTCCACGGAGGGCTCCACCCACGAAGGGTCCACGAAGAAGCAACCTTGTCTATCCCACCATGGCCGTCGCCCACGAAGGACTTGCCTCACTAGCGGTAGATCTTCACGAAGTAGGCGATCTCCTTGCCCTTACAAACTCCTTGGTTCAACTCCACAATCTTGTCGGAGGCTCCCAAGTGACACCTAGCCAATCTAGGAGACACCACTCTCCAAGAAGTAACAAATGGTGCGTTGATGATGAACTCCTTGCTCTTGTGCTTCAAATGACAGTCTCCCCAACACTCAACTCTCTCTCATAGGATTTGGATCTGGTGGAAAGAGGGTTTGAGTGGAAAGCAACTTGGGGAAGGCTAGAGATGAAGATTCATATGGTAGGAATGGAATATCTTGGCCTCAACACATGAGTAGGTGGTTCTTTCTCAGAAATGGTAAGTTGGAAGTGTAGGTTTAGTTTGATGGCTCTCTCCACGAGTGAAGAGGAGGTGGAGGGGTATATATAGCCTCTACATAAAATCTAACCGTTACACACAATTTACCAAACTCGGTGGGACCGATTCAACAGACTCGGTCGGACCGATTTATTAAACTTAGTGACCGTTAGTGATTTTCGGTGGGACTGACATGCAACTCAATGAGACCGATTCGGTTAGGGTTAGGGCATAACGTAATCTTGGTAAGACCGATTACACAAACTCGGTAAGACCGATTTTGGTAATAAGCTTTCCAGAGAGTTGGTCAGGTAAACTCGATGGGACCGATTTGCTCTTTTCGGTGAGACCGAAATGTTACAAAAGGGAAATAGAGAGTTTACATTGCAATCTCGGTGGGACCGATCGCTCACTTCGGTTAGACCGAAACGTTACGAAGGGAAACAGAGAGATTACAATCCCATCTCGGTGAGACCGAGATCCCTATCGGTAGGACCGACTTGCCTAGGGTTTGTGGCAGTGGCTATGACAATTGAAATCGCTGGCGCCGGGTTGGAAGAATCGGTGTGACCGATTTTGGCTTTGGCTATAGGTCATTTGTGTATGTGAGAAAGTAGCTGAGGGTTTTGGAGCATACCACTAAGCACATGAAGCAAGAGGCTCATTAAGCAACACCTCATCCCTCCTTGATAGTATTGGCTTTTCCTATAGACTCAATGTGATCTTGGATCACTAAAATATAAAATGAAGAGTCTTGAGCTATTGAGCTTGAGCCAATCCTTTGTCCTTAGTATTTTGAGGGATCCACTTTCATCATCCATGCCATGCCATTCATTGAGCTTTCCTGAAATATAGGTCTTGGAATAGAATTAGCTCAATGAGCTATATGTTGTTATGAATTACCAAAACCACCTAGGGATAGTTGCACTTTCGAATGTCAAGTATCATTTCCTTAGTCTATGAGATTGTTTAACTCCCGAATACCATAGGAATACTTTGGGTGTACCAAACGTCACAACGTAACTAGGTAGCTATAAAGGTGCACTACAGGTATCTCCGAAAGTGTCTATTGGGTTTGTACGAATCGAGACTGGGATTTGTCACTCCGTATGACGGAGAGGTATCTCTAGGCCCACTCGGTAATGCATCATCATAATGAGCTCAATGTGACTAAGGAGTTAGTCATAGATCATGCGTTACCGACGAGTAAAGAGACTTGCCGGTGACAAGATTGAACGAGGTATGGGGATACCGACAATCGAATCTCGAACAAGTAACATATCGGTGGACAAAGGGAATTGTATACGGGATTGATTGAAACCCCGACATCGTGGAATATGTGGCAGCCAACATGGGTATCCAGATCCCGCTGTTGGTTATTGGCCGGAGAGATGTTTTGGTCATGTCTGCATGGTTTGCGAACCCGTAGGGTCTACACACTTAAGGTTTAGTGACACTAGAGTTGTTATGGGAAATAGTATGTGGTTGCCGAAGGGTGTTCGGAGTCCTGTATGAGATCCTGGACGTCACGAGGAGTTCCGGAATGGTTCGGAGGTAAAAATTTATATATGGGAAGTCCAGTTTCAGTCACCGGAATAGTTTCGGGGGTTGTTGGTATTGTATCGGGACCACCGAAAGGTGTCCGGGGTTCCACCGGGTGGGGCCACCTGCCCCGGGGGACTCAATGGGCTGAACAAGGATGGGAACCAGCCCCTAGTGGGTTGGTGCACCCCCCAAGGGCCCAAGGCACCTAGGGTTGGAAACCCTAGGGGGTGGGGGCGCCTCCCACCAAACTTGGGGGGCAAGTTCCCCCCTTGCCCCCCGCCCCTTAGATGAGATATAATGGGGCCGCTGTCGGTGTCAAAACCGGCGGATCTCAGGTAGGGGGTCCCGAACTGTGCGTCTAAGGCTAATGGTAATAGGAGGCGGGGGACACAATGTTTACCCAGGTTCGGGCCCTCTCGATGGAGGTAATACCCTACTTCCTGCTTGATTGATCTTGATGATATGAGTATTACAAGAGTTGATCTACCACGAGATCGTAGAGGCTAAACCCTAGAAGCTAGCCTATGATTATGATTGTTGTTATCCTACGGACTAAACCCTCCGGTTTATATAGACACCGGAGGGGGCTAGGGTTACACAGAGTCGGTTACAGAGAAGGAAATCTACATATCCGAATTGCCAAGCTTGTCTTCCATGCAATGGAGAGTCCCACCCGGACACGGGACGAAGTCTTCAGTCTTGTATCTTCATAGTCCAATAGTCCAGCCAAAGTATATAGTCCGGCTGTCCGAGGACTCCCTCAGTAGCCCCTGAACCAGGCTTCAATGACGATGAGTCCGGCGCGCAGATTGTCTTCGGCATTGCAAGGCGGGTTCCTTCTCCGAATACTCCATAGAAGATCTTGAACATAGGGATCATGTCCGGCTCTGCAAAACAAATTCCACATACCACCATAGAGAGTACAATATTCCAAAAATCTAATCCGATGACAACTTTTCATAGCGTGACATCACGCCGCGGCCCGATCATTATGCGAACCGTTTTTCTCAACCTGCCACCGCACATATCGCGAGGCAGTTTTATTGGTACGTCTTGTCGAAGCATAGATCGTGCCCCCTTATCTCGGGATTCTCATCAATACGGGTGTGGGTAACCCAACAGTGCCATCAATCGCGGCGCTTGGGGAATAAGCGAGTTTACCGGGAAAGTAGGGAGGCGCAGGATCCCTGCTGCCTTTATAAGGAGATAAGGGCTTCCCTTTTTCACCCACGCCTTCCTCTCTCTCTGCTTATCCATTCCTCCTCTCGCTTGAGCTCCAGCGCCCAAGCATTCGTCTTCTCCGCCCACAAAGGTCCTTCGAAAATGTTCGGATCCTGGCCTCCACCGTCCGGGAGAAGGATATCAAAAAGCTTCGGGAGGCCGGGTATCTGCCAAGAAAATCAGCCACCGTCTTCCGACGGCGGGACAGATCGTCCCTACTCCGGAACCCCACAAGAGGGTTGTATTCCTCCCTCATTTTATCCGTGGGCTAGGGTTTCCCCTCCACCCATTCATTCGCGGCATCATATATTACTACGGGATTGATTTTCACGATCTATCCCCAAATTCCTTCCTCAACATCTCGACATTCATTGTCGTGTGCGAGGCCTTCCTCCGCATCTCACCGCACTTCGGCTTATGGCTGAAGATTTTCAATGTGAAGCCCAAGGTAGTGAGCAGTGAGCACGCCGAGTGCGGAGGTGCCATGGTGAGCAAGATGCCCAACGTCACATGGCCGTCTGGTACTTTCAATGATTCTGTCAAAGAGTGGCAGCAGCAGTGGTTTTACATCACCGAGCCGCGCGGCACGGAATGGGCCGCTGCTCCCGAATTCCGATCCGGAGCCCCCCTGCGGCTTACGTCCTGGCCCAAGAAGGGCTTGAACTGGTCTTCGTCCGACGAACTGTTGGTGCTCCAGACGCCTGTCAAGGATATGGAAGACAAGAATATCAAACTTGTCAATGTAGTCCAGGTGATGTTAGTTCCCTGGATTCTGCCTTGTCAACACAGGGCCTGCAATTTATGGGAATTCGACCCGACCAAGCACCAGACCCTGCTAGAGCTCTTTAGCTCTTCACACAAGGACATCTGGAAGGTGCTCTTTAATTCCGGCAAATCATGGCCAGACTCCACCGAGGACCGCGGGTACCAACTGTCCGCCCTGCAAGTTCGGTAAGTCATTGTATGTTGGCAATTCATACGTTTTATTCGCATAACCCGAGGGAAATGCTTGATGTGTTTTCCTCAACTCTCCTAGGGCTTGACAAAGAAGGTGGGGCGGATCTACTATCCAGCCCCACTGCCAGAAGAACCAGTCGGCCCACTTCTGACGAAGATGCTGGTCCCAGCGCCTTAAAAGGCGCCGAAGAAAAAGGCTGAGAAGGAGGCCAAAAAGACCAGGGGCGGCCTTCGTTGCCGCGGCACGTCGGACACAATATCTGAAGACTCCGATGCCCGCTCTTCCTTCGGAGAGGTCAAGGAAGAGGAGGAAGACCAATCCCCAGTGAGGGGAAGAAAGAAAAGGACAGCCTCCACATCTTTGGAGGCCGAGTCACCTAAGTAGGGAAAAACTCCCCTTCCGGAGGAGTCCACCACCGCCACCGACGGCAGCCCGGAGTGGGATCCCAGGGCCTAGCCCCTGGCGAACTCGTGAGTATATAAAATCCGAACACGTTTACGCATCCAAACTCACTACGACATGATGTTTTAATCATTGAGTCACACTGTTCTGCAGTCCGGCGTGGTCCCGCACCGAGCAATCCTCATCGGAGGATTTATTGGGCTCGGATGCTATGGACAGTGAGACGCCCCCAAAGGCCCCTTCCCCAAAACACGTGAACGACACCGAGGTATCGTCACAAAGGGACCCAGGCCAAGAAGGGGGGGATCGTCAAGGCGGTACCAGAAGGTCAAACTTCCGGGGCCGAACAGACGGGAGAAAAGGCTCCCATGGACGTCGACGGCGGGGGCTATCTCGAATTTGTCCGCCAGCCGGACACAATTCCGAAGACCGGTACGGCTCCAGAATCAGGCAGGCAGCCTCCCTCGACTAGAGGGGGTGCGCCTGTTCCGTTGGCAGCCTCTGTCCAACCGGAGGTGCCGGATAGTTTACTGGTGGCACTCAGGAGCGCTTCCATCATTGAAGAACACCGTGCCCTTATGGGTACGGTGATTGAGAAGATTCAGTCTGCTGAGAGTGGACTAAATGAAGCCTGTATCAGCCTTATAACGGGCTTTGAGGTATGTTTTGTGGGGTTTCGAAGAGTGTCATAGTATAGGTAGCAGCCCCAGATACACGTCCGGTGAAAGAAAGAACTGAGCAGAGGATCAAATATATGTTTGCAGGAGACTCACTTTATGGCATCTCTCTTTTGTTCAAAAGCAGGCGTCTGCAGCAACTGCCGCCTCTCAAACTGCGTAAGTCTTTGAACTGAGGCAGAGTCTGGAGCGGGCCGAAGGAGAACTCGGCCGAGTGAAGAAGCAGTTGGAGGATAACCAAAGTATGCAGAAACCTTGTTCACATTTGGCATAGATGAATAAGTTAGCATGATGAAAAATATTTTTAGGATGTGGTCTAGGGGCGCCGGTCGAAATTGAGGCTCTTAAGAAGGCTGTGGCCGAAGCCGAGAAGAAGGTAGCCGCAGAGCAGGCTCTTCGTGAAAAGCACGAGGCCAGGGTTATTGAAGCTGAGCGAGAGCTTCAAGAGGCCGTGAAGAAATGCGAGACCTTGGAGCAGAGTTTATCAGGGAAAGAATCTGAACTCTCCCAAGCTCGCCAAGCCACAAGTGATGCCCGGGGTGAAGCCCAAGGTGCTCTGAAGGAAATCCAGGAGGTGAGGAAGATTGCGGCTGGTAAGACCTTTTCTATACAAAGCGGGTATTTGAAAGGAGAAAATCAAGTTGATAATTTGAATTCTGATTTCTCCATGGGTATTTGCGGAGCTGCCACGCAGCATATCTAATGCCACACAATTCTATCGAGCTAAAGAAAGGAGCACTGCAGAGAAGCTCTTCTGGTCGTAGTATCTGGCACCGGTGTATCCGTTGCCATTTGCCGATCAACTGAAGCAGTTGATCGAACTACATAAGGCGGCCGAACTAGCCATGAAGGATTTGATTATCCGGCTATGGCCCACCGAGCTGATTCCAAGCAGCTACTTCGGGCTCATGAAGCGGCTTGTGAGTGTCTGCCCTCGACTTGATGTCATCAAGTGATCGGTCTGTATTGAGGGTGCGCGAATGGCCTTCGCCCGCGCAAAGGTGCACTATGGGAAGATGGATGCTGAAAAGCTGATGACCGAGGGACTACCTGAGGGGAAGGAGCACCACAAGCCTGAATTATATTATGATAGTGTCCTAAAAGGATCCCTCCTTGCGGCGGAGCAATGCACCAAGGACATTATATTTCCATGAAT
Source organism: Triticum aestivum (assembly GCF_018294505.1). Taxonomy (NCBI): domain Eukaryota; kingdom Viridiplantae; phylum Streptophyta; class Magnoliopsida; order Poales; family Poaceae; genus Triticum; species Triticum aestivum. Next base: position 151,183,037 of record NC_057810.1, read on the forward strand.
ACAGTCATGTTGTCCTTTGTAATGTTTGAACAAGGTCATTTCTATTATTTATTGCTTGTTCTTTGAAAGTTTTTCCTCCTGTGCGGCCGTTTTATATATTAATCCTGAGAGTTGGCCAGTCGTCGGCTTCTGTCCCCACGTAGGAAGTACGAGGGTGTTCGGGATAAACCTAAGCACTCTTTATCCTAGTTTTGGGTCCTTGAAGGAGGTGTTCAGCATAACGAACCAGGCAATCGGACTATAGGGCTTTAGCATTCTCACTTAGCCATAGGAGTTTGACAAAAGGAAGGTAGGCGCAGCCCCTGGTGTTTGGAGGACCGCACAAGGGGCTCTATAAGCACCTGATCGGAAGAAAAGCCGATCCATCGCACACTGCATTAGTTATGGCATTATGCGAAAGAAATCCTTAAAGATTTTACAACCTCTCAAACAGCTGACCAGCTCTCGCCGTATCATGACAGTCAGTTTTTGGCTTTCTCTACTGAGGCGCTCGTCCAGAAGAACCGGGACACAATCGTAGTAGTTCTCCCTATGCCGCCTTAGCCGATATAGCGGAACATAAGGCAGCAAAACATGGGAGCCGGGCAAACCCAACTATTGACCCAAGACATGATTCGGAGCTGATGCATATAATGCTATAAGTTCGGGGTGCCGAACGTCCGCGAAGGTGTTCGGACTTTATTGCCTTTATTATGGGTACAATGAAGCCCCTGGCATATTAAGGCATATCACGATGTACAGATGCCATTTTGACGAAGAGTGTCAGTAAGAAACAACATCAGATAAGCGTCATATAAAGCCACATTTTGTAACTGAATAACACGCCAAAGCGTACGAATACAAGTAATGTGATAGAAAAAGAAATACGACTTCGGAACCTGCTGAGATCAAGCGGGAGGAGGCTGTGTGCGGGTCCGGAGTGTAACCAGATGGTCGTCAAGGGGCATCTCTAAGGATTCCCTTACACATTTGAGTTGTTTCCATGCCGCCAGTCCTGGCCTACGCAAAAGTGGACCTGCAAAGATAGTGCAAAAAAGATATTTATGTGCCACAGAGCGGTTAAGCCGCATTCTGTGGCTTATCCTAGCTGTGCCTCCATTTACTGCCGGAGTGTTTTAATTGAGCTCCGGACGAGCCGGGCTATCCTGCCGCAGAGTAGTTCGGAATCCCATGACGGTGTCCGGGAGCTTGGCCGTCGACTCGAGGTTCGATTGAAAGATGCCTTTCGTTGCTTCTACTGTCAAGGCAGCTGTACACTCTTCGGTGCAGAGGTGGAGTTCGGCCTTGCCATTAACCGTTATGACGCCACGCGGACCGAGCATCTTGAGCTTACGGTAGGCATAGTGTGGCACCGCGTTGAATCGAGCAAATGCGGTTCGTCCAAGTAGTGCATGATAATTACTGCGGAAAGGGACGATGTCGAAGACTAACTCTTCGGTACGGTAATTGTTCGGTGATCCGAAGACTACCTCCAGAGTGATGGAGCCTGTACAATGGGCCTCCACACCTGGTATAACACCTTTAAAGGTGGTTTTAGTGGGCTTGATCATCGAATGATCAATACCCATCTTGCGCACTATGTCCTGATACAGCAGGTTTAGACTGCTGCCTCCGTCCATAATGACTCGTGTGAGGTGGAATCCGTCAATTATTGGGTCAATGACGAGTGTGGCTGAATTGCCATGATTCGTATTGGCCGGACAATCCATATGATCGAAAGTGACCGGCCATAGTTTATATTGTGGGGCGACTAGCTCCGTTAAGTCGACATCCCTAAGAGTGCACGTCCATTCCCGTTTGGGGATGTGGATGGCGTTTATCATATTCACCATTTGGATTTGTGGGGGAAATCTCTTTTGCCCTCCTTTGTTTGGTGGTCGGGGCTCCTCATCGTCGTCATCGCTTTGAGACCCTTTCTCCTTGTTTGTGGCACCTGACATGCCTGCTTGTTTGAAGACCCAACATTCTCTGTTGGTATGATTGGCTGGTGTTCCTGGGGTGCCATGAATTTGGCATGGACGATCGAGTATGCGGTCCAGACTGGACAGGCCCGAATTGTTCTTTAGGAATGGCTTTTTCCGCTGACTGGACTTAGAGCCACTGAATCCAGCATTGACTACCGTGTATTCAGCGTTATCACCATTTTTGCGATGCTTGTGTTTGATATGTCGGGGCTTGCCGTTGCTATCTCTGGCCTCTGATGTGCCAGGATTGCTTGCTGTGTTGTTGCTACGAGCCAACCAGCTATCCTCGCCCACACAAAAGCGGGTCATGAGTGTCATGAGGGCTGCCATGGACTTCGGTTTTTGTTGGCCGAGATGTCGGGCAAGCCACTCGTCACGGATATTATGCTTAAAGGCCACTGAGGGAGTCCCGGACTAGTGGGTGTCCGGATAGCCGAACTATCATGATCGGCCGGACTCCAAGACTATGAAGATACAAGATTGAAGACTTCGTCCCGTGTCCGGATGGGACTTTCCTTGGCGTGGAAGGCAAGCTTGGCGATACGGATATGTAGATCTCCTACCATTGTAACCGACTCTGTGTAACCCTAGCCCTCTCCGGTGTCTATATAAACCGGATGGCTTTAGTCCATAGGACGAACAACAATCATACCATAGGCTAGCTTCTAGGGTTTAGCCTCCTTGATCTCGTGGTAGATCCACTCTTGTAACACACATCATCAATATTAATCGAGCAGGACGTAGGGTTTTACCTCCATCAAGAGGGCCCGAACCTGGGTAAAACATTGTGTCCCTTGTCTCCTGTTACCATCCGCCTAGACGCACAATTCGAGACCCCCTACCCGAGATCCGCCGGTTTTGACACCGACATTGGTGCTTTCATTGAGAGTTCCTCTGTGCCGTCACCATCAGGAAGGATGCCTTTTCCCGTCTTTAAAGACGGCACCGTCGTCAAGGGAGCTTTGGCCGCCGGCCAGACTATCCGGCTAGGCGGTTTTCTTATGACCGCCTGTTCGGCCACCGCTCCGACAATGACCTCTCGGGTCATTGAAAGCGATCTTCACGTCAGCTCGGAATTCGCCGAGCAGCTAGATCTGATTGAGCTCTCCTCCGTAAACGAGCTCTTGGATCGCATCACCGCCCTGGGAGTCACTACCGACTATGATCAGATTGGGCTTAAAACCGATCTGAGAGAAATTAACTCTCCCCAGGTTACCCACCACATCGTTGTGGTAGAGGAACAATGCGGCGACTCTTCTTCTATGATAAAAACCAACTATGTCTGGATTCCCGATCCCTCCATGCCGGATTCCCGCGGAGGGACGGACGCTAATCAAATACTGAACCTAAAGTCAGGCATCAGACCAGATTTGTTGGAAAGCATCCAGCAAACCAAGCTTCCGAATCCGGAAGCTTCTTGGCCTTTGAGCCTCAGATCGGGCAGGGTTCCGAACTTAATTCCACCCGCCCACCCAAACATAAGCGATCTATCTCAAATACGGCAAGAGCCCGATGAAACAGTACATCATTACTGGGCCAGATTCCTCCTGGTTATGAACAGGATAAAGGACTGCCGTGAAGAAAGCGCGATTTCAATTTTCTGCAACAATTGCATGGACAAGGGAATCATAAACGCCATCAGTCGTCGCGAAGTTACACGCTTCGCCGACCTAGCGACCATTGTACAAAAATACTGCGCGATGGAGAGTGCCTGGAAAACCGAAACTAGGTTTTGGGACAATCCGGCCCTGAATACAACCCCAGTCCGAAATAAAAGGGTGCGTCATACTCAAGCACCTGGGTTAAAAACCAAAAAGCAAAAACCCCCTAAAGGGTACAGAACCGTACTGGAGGGATGGCTCAACGGACCCTGCAAAATCCACAGTACGGAGGGAGCCACTCCAACACATAGCCTTCGAGCATGTTGGATACTACGGCAGGTGGCCAAAAGTGGCGAAGGCTTTTTAGCCCCGGGCAACCAGCCCAGCAGTACCAGTACGGTATTAACAGTCTTCGAGACTTTCGCATCAAATAACATGCGGAAACGAACAATCCGCAGCCTCGCCGAAGTCTACCAAGTAGCATCAACAAATCCATGGAGCAACACGGCTATCACCTTCAATGCCAGCGACGAACCTAAATTCCGAACAGCTAGAGCACCAGCCGCATTGGTCCTCAGTCCGATAGTGGACGGCTTTCGTCTTACCAAGGTACTCATGGATGGCGGCAGCGGATTAAACCTCATCTACGAGGAAACCCTTCAAAAAATGGAAATTGACTGGAGCCGCATTGAGCGAAGCAGCACAACCTTCAGGGGAATAATCCCTAGTCGAGAAGTACGCTGCACAGGAAAAATCACACTAGATGTAGTGTTCGGCTCGCCGGACAATTACAGGTCCGAAGAGGTCACGTTCCAAGTGGCCCCATTCGGCAGCGGATATCACGCTTTGTTAGGGCGAGAGGCATTCACAATCTTCCAAGCTATACCCCATTACGGGTACATGAAGCTCAAAATGCCCAGGACCCAATGGAATAATCACTCTCGCCAGTGATCCAGATACAGCACTCCGCGCTGAAAATAAGACAGCCGCACTGGCCCTAGAGGCATTATCCGAAGCCCTAGCGGCAGAGGAACTAACTGCGCTGCGCTCCACGGTGGATAGGGACGATGTGATACTCGATAAGAGGTCCAAGTCCACCTCTTTTAAACCAGCAGACGAAATAGTCAAATTTCAGGTCCATCCAACGGACCCCACAAAGACGGCCTCCATTGGGGCACAATTAAATCCTGATGTAGAAGCCGCACTACGAGAATTCCTTCGGGAAAATTGGGACATTTTTGCCTGGCACCCTTCAGACATGCCAGGAATCCCACGCAGGCTGGCAGAGCACAGCCTAAATATCCTAAAAGGATTCAAGCCAGTCAAACAAGCTCTTCGGCGATTTTCCGAACCCAAAAGACAGGCAATGGGAGAGGAGCTAGCCAAACTCTTAGAAGCCGGATTCATCAGAGATATAAAACATCCGGACTGGCTAGCCAACCTAGTAATGGTACCAAAAAAGGACAAATCCTGGCGCCTCTGCGTCGATTTCAAAGACCTTAACAAGGCCTGTCCAAAGGACCCTTTCCCTCTCCCTCGCATCGACCAAATCATCGATGCTACCGCAGGGCACGATTCATTGTGCTTCCTCGACGCATACTCCGGATACCATCAAATCAAGATGGCGGAAAAAGACCAGGCCGCAACGGCATTCATTACTCCATATGGGCCATTCTGCTTCAACACAATGCCCTTCGGACTCAAAAACGCCGGCGCAACATATCAGCGCATGATTCAGACATGTCTGGCTACCCAGATAGGCAAAACAGTAGAGGCATACGTAGACGATGTGGTCGTCAAGACCAAACACGTCGAAACTCTAGTAGACGACTTGAGGGTGACATTCGACAACCTCCGAGCATATGACATTAAGCTCAACCCAGAAAAATGTGTCTTCAGAGTACCAGCCGGAAAGCTCTTGGGCTTCATTGTATCCGGTAGAGGAATTGAAGCAAACCCAGCCAAGATCCGAGCTCTGTCACAATTGGATATTCCATAAAGACCTCAAGCAAATACAAAAACTAACTGGACGCGTAGAGGCTCTAAGTCGCTTCATCTCCCGTTTGGGAGAAAAGGCTCTGCCCCTCTATCGCCTCCTCCGGCGCACCGAACACTTCGAATGGACGGATGCTGCCACGGCCGGACTCGAAGAAATTAAGGCCATACTGGCAACAAATCCGGTCCTGGCCGCGCCCAACCTGGGCGAACCTATGTTATTATATATCGCAGCAACACATCAAGTTGTCAGCACGGTACTCGTCGTCGAACGAGAAACAGAAGGGCACAGATTCCCTCTTCAAAAACCAGTGTACTACGTATCCACTGTCTTAACTCCATGCAAGTCCCGGTACCCACATTATCAAAAGATAGCGTATGCGGTGTTCATGGCATCCCGGAAGCTGCGACACTACTTTCAAGAGTGTTCCATAACGGTGGCCTCCGAAGTACCTCTCAACGATATTATAAACAATCGCGACGCAACGGGCAGGATTGCAAAATGGGCCATTGAGCTCTTACCATTTGACATAACCTACAAACCACGGCGAGCTATAAAGTCGCAAGTTCTGGCTGACTTCGTCGCCGAATGGACCGAAGCCGAACTCCCTAAAGAGTACGGCGCGTACTCCAATTGGATCATGCATTTCGACGGATCCAAAATGTTGGCTGGCTTGGGGGCTGGCGTCGTCTTGACGTCCCCAACTGGAGACACAGTCCAATACGTACTTCAAATAATGTACATGGACTCCAACAACGCAGCCGAATACGAGGCCCTTCTACACGGCCTCCGGATGGCAATCTCCATGGGCATTCAACGCCTAGAGGTGCGCGGGGATTCAAACCTCGCAATATCCCAAGTAAATGGAGACTTTGACGCCAAAGATCCGAAAATGGCAGCTTACCGCAACGCCGTCCTAAAAATGTCAGCTCGGTTCGAAGGACTCGAATTCCACCATGTAGCCCGGGATAATAACCAGGCAGCAGACGTGTTGGCACGCATCGGCGCAAAACGCGATGCCGTCCCTCCAAACATCTTCCTGGAACGGCTCTTTAAGCCATCCGTATTATGGGAAGAGGAGTCCGGAAATAACAATCCGGAGCCAGCTGCCTCACCTAACTCAGACCACTCTGACACAATCGGCGGCTCAGACAATGAAATAACACCTTCAGCCCACGAAATAATGGCAGTCATTGCCCCGTGGACGGAACCATTCCTAGCCTACTTAATCAGGCAGGAACTTCCCGAAGACCAAAATGAGGCCCGCTGCATAGTTCGGCGATCTAAAGCCTACAAGGTCCATGAGGGAGAACTTTATAAAAAAAGCACAACCGGAGTCCTTCAAAGGTGTATCTCCGAAGAGGAAGGGCGAAATCTCCTGGCTGAAATTCACGCCGGACTCGGCGGGCACCACGCTGCAGCCCGGGCCCTTGTAGGCAAGGCCTTCCGTACAGGATTTTATTGGCCGACAGCCCGGGCAGATGCTCAGGACTTAGTCCAACGATGCGTCGGTTGCCAGCTCTTTGCTAATCAGAGCCACATGCCACCCACCGCCCTCAAAACTATACCCATCACCTGGCCGTTCGCGGTCTGGGGGCTTGACATGGTTGGACCCCTTAAAGGGGGAACCCACAAGCACAAATACTTATTGGTCATGGTGGACAAATTCACCAAATGGATTGAGGCCAAGCCGGTTAAAACGGCAGAATCCGGACCTGTGATAGACTTCATATCCGGGGTAGTACACCGTTTTGGCGTCCCCCACAGCATCATCACTGATAACGGCACGAATTTCACGGCCGACGAGGTTAAACTCTGGTGCAAAAACATGGGCATCAAGCTCAACTACGCTTCAGTCTATCACCCCCAAACTAACGGTCAAGTCGAGCGAGCAAATGGTCTAATCATGAGCGGCATCAAACCCAGACTAGTGCGGTCCCTCAAGGAATCTAACACGCACTAGGTAGAGGAGCTCGACTCCGTACTATGGGGGCTGCGGACCACACCAAACCGAACTACCGGATTCACACCATTTTTATGGTGTACGGCGCAGAGGCAGTTCTGCCCTGCGATATAATTCACGACTCACCTCGCGTGCGCATATACGAAGAAAGAGAAGCCGAGTTGGATCGGTAGGACAGTTTGGACGCCTTAGAAGAGGAGCGGGATGTGGCAAAAACTCGTTCCGCATTCTATCAGCAGCAGGCTCAAAGGTATCAAAGCAGAGAAGTACGAGCCAAAACTTACAATGTTGGCGAATTTGTTCTACGCCTGCCGGATAAGAAAAAGGACAAACTTAAGCCCAAGTGGGAAGGTCCCTTCATCATTGACCAAGTCCTGACCGGCGGAGCATACCGTCTACGTAACGCATCTGACAATCGACTCGAGCCGAACCCATGGAACGCAGCCCGTCTCCGAAGATTCTACGCCTAACGCCGGACTCAGAGTTCGTCTCACTCCTCCGTCCACCTTTTTACATTTTCACTGTCTCTTGTCCCCCTCCTTCTTCCCACTTTTTTTTCAATACCTTTTATAGGCTGATTTGCACATTGATTCGCACACACTTGATGTGCTCCTAGCACTCATTATACCCGGGGGCTTCTTTAACAGAAGCTTATTTATACGGGCTTCATGCCCAACACATGTGTTATACTTCCGCATGTACCTTTTATTCACCATTATATGCATCAATATGACTTAAGTTTTGGCCAAGCTGGGTTGCCTGGCTCCTGTGCTTACCCCTACGTTCCCGATTGTTCGGCTAGGAGGTAAAGGGAGCACCTCTGCGATTGTTACTGCCGGGTCAGCCGGATGTGTACCTCAGACTGGGTGAAGCCGAAAGCTAGCGTTCTTAAGAGAATATTCGGTCGGTGACTTGAAAGATGATTTATTACTTACTTATTTATCTGCCCCCAGATGCTTTTTCTGCTATTTTCGCAGTCCGGACATGCACTTTAGGGCATGCCTCCCAGGGAAAGGAACCCTTAACGGAACTATTCTCCCTGGAAGATGTTTCTTACTAACCATGTAACATAACATAGCTAGTTGGGCACTTGTCTGATAAAGCAATTATGACCCCGACGCCTTGTCTCCACGCATGCCCCGGTTCTTTTATAACCGTAAGGGTATTCAGACACACTCCGGACTGTTGGGTCCCGAGGTTGAAGCGAAAAGGTCCGCAAAGACAAACGATCTACAATCCGGCTAGAAGGCATTTTACATGTCATTTTAAATTACATCGTCAAACTGACTGATTGTACTCCTCTTCAATCCCATCTAACAGGCTGTCTAATTTACAGTCCTGTTGGGAATATTTTGCGGCCAGCTCTACTTGGCCGTACATCAAGCTCACAGGGATTTCCTTCCCATCAGGCCCACAGGTCTGACCTCGGCCATGTGGTTTGGGTCAGCCTTCGGGTACCGCGTCTTCACCATGGCCCAGGCCTCCCTGGCGCCTTGACGGCAGGCCGATATCTTTCACAGATGGAGGCATCGCCGTACTCCCTGAAGCTTCTCAGCAAGCCCTCCAAGGCCCTCAGGTAGGGAGACGGAAGGCCATAAGGCCTGAACGACGCCACTCATCGCCTGCCGAACACGTTCGAGCAGTTGCACCAGCTCGGGAAGTTGGTCACCCGTTGAACCGGGCATTTCCTCCGCAGGGCGACCTGTGAGCACACCTAAAGACACATTTCTGTCAATCGACTTCCTCGCCGAATTCTTCTTTTCAAAGGAATTTTCTCAAGCACTTACTATAAATGCCGCGACGAAGCCGCCGATTCTCCTTCACGGAGCCAGACAGCTGGGCCCGAACACCTTTCAGCTCTTCTCCTAGCTGGGTGTGGGCATCTTGGAGCTTGTTCCTCTCCTGCTGCACCTTCATAAGCACCCTCTCGCCGGCCTTTAGCTGACTCAGTAGCTGTTGCTTGTCCGGATCTAGTCCGACGCCCTTTGCAATATTATTGTCAGATTTATGCACACGCCGCACTTTGTTAACTACTTATCTTTTCGAAGTACGTATTACCAGCGGGGGTCTCTGTGGCTCCCCCTGTGGCGGCCAGTGCGGCCTCAAGTTGGGCCTTGCACTCTTGGAGCTCCTGGGACAGGTGGGTAATCTTCTCCGTAAGATCCTGCATAATAAATGATCCTTAAATCAGTTATTTTAACTATTTTAAGTCTCAGGGGCTACTAGCATATATAACTATTAAAATTACTTACCCGTATGTCCTTCACATACTGCTCCGTGGCTCTGGTTAAACCATCTTGAGCAGCACGGAGGTGCGCGTTTCCCGCATCAAAGGCATTCAACGCCTCCGGGGAGAAACACGCGTCACGAAGAACTATCCGGCGATGCCTGTGATTCATGGCGCTCTCCACCTCAGACCGGGTGGCGGACAGCCTGTCGGCATCCTCCACCGGAGGAGCATCCGGCTCTTGCCTTGTGTTTGCCTCCACTTCCGGACCACGCGATGGGGCATGGCTGGCGGAGGCTTGATTGGCAACCTCTCCGGACACTGTCCAGCGAGCGCTCTTTCTCCTGGAAAAAGTTATGAGCATTAATATACCTCCTAGGGATCCTTCCCTTAAAAACAGCGGTGCGCCATACCGTTGCTGCGACGTTTCTATTTGCGTCGCACTCCTCTTCCGCCTGCTGGGCCGAACTGACCCTTGCTGGTCAGCCGCCGCAGGTTCGGCTTCCCTCCTCAAAGGCACCTCCTGCGATGCACCATCAGTATAGGATGGTCAGAATTGAGCATGGATGAAATGATGGTGTCAAGACCTCGGTCGTAGTCACCTGGGAGGCCGGAAACAAACCGGGGTAGTCAGCCGTAATGGCGACTAGGGCATTGTCCATGCTAAGTTGGTGGAACACCCCGTCAATCAGCTCCACCTTTATGTCCGGATCCTCTTCGAAGGCCGGATCAAGGGATCGTTCCGGATCCTCGGGCTGTGGAGTTAGGCTTTGTATGCCCTCCACGTCCCGGCGCAGCTCCTGCGTCGACATCACAAAGTAAGATACTTGACTTTGGAAGTATGGATCGGGTAGATAAACGTCCGCTTACCCAGCTCCGAGGGTTATTCATGGAGAACCCATTCAATGGATTCATGCGGAGGAAGTCCTCCTCCTCCCCCTTGTACAAGCCGGACAGGATCTTTGCCAGATCGGCTGCCGAGCCCGCCCCTCTGCGGCCATGACAGGTGGCATCGTCTTCCCCGTTGAAATACCACATAGGGTGGCCCCTATATTGGAGTGGCTGCACCCCTCACATAATGCATGTGGCCATGATTCCAATCATGGTCAATCCGGAGTGGGTCAGTAACCTAATCCGGCCCATCAGATAATGGACGCTCCCATCATCCTCTCGTTGAGGGCTCCGCGGGCGCCAACTCAGGCGTTTCTTCAAGGGAGCATTGCTGTACTCCGGGAGGCCGATCCGAACTGGATCCGGCAAAGGAGCGTCCTCCATGTAGAACCATTCTGAAGGCCAGTCTTCGGACGCCTTCTTCGGGGTGCCAGATAGATATCCGGTCCCGGCGATGCGCCATATTTCGGCTCCGCCCACTTGATATATCGACCCCTCGTGAGAACGGGGTACGAGGCAAAACAATCTCTTCCACAACGCAAAATGGGGCTCGATGCCCAAGAACAGCTCGCAAAGAGCTACAAAGCCCGCGATGTGCAAAATGGAGGCAGGTGTGAGGTGGTGAAGCTGGAGTCTGTAGAACTCCAGGAGCCCCCGGAGAAACGGATGTATGGGAAATCCGAGTCCCCTTATTAGATAAGGGACGAAGCATACCCGCTCTCCTTTGGAAGGGTTGGGACGCTCTCCGCCTGCTTTCCACCCCTGAAAGTGGCCAGTCCGGCTCGAACCGGAACCATGAAAGCTGGGGAAAGATATCCCTCGGTTTGGAGCGCCACTAGCTCGCTGTGTGGAACTGAGCATCTCCCCCAATCTCCTGGCTTAGGACTGGGAGCGCGAGAGGAGGAGCCGCGTCGACTATCCATGATAAAATGGTTTTTTGTTAGAGGCGCTTCGATGAGAACTTGCGGATGGAGGATGGTGTGAGCTGGATCTAGATCCTCGCCTCTCTTATAGGCGGCTCGTTCGCACGGCTAGGGGGTAAAATGTAAAAATACCCTAGCTTTTCGCATTCATATGACACGTGGAAGAAGGCCATTATTGGGCGTAGAAGCCAAGGAGCGCAACATTTATAAGGAAGCCGGACACTATTCGATAGGAACATGAAGTTTGAAGGAGAACCCGCCTTGCAACGCCGAAGACAATATGCGCGCCGGACTCGTTGTTGCTGAAGCCCGGTTCAGGGGCTACTGAGGGAGTCCCGGACTAGGGGGTGTCTGGATAGCCGAACTATCATAATCGGCCGGACTCCAAGACTATGAAGATACAAGATTGAAGACTTCGTCCCGTGTCCGGATGGGACTTTCCTTGGTGTGGAAGGCAAGCTTGGCGATACGGATATGTAGATCTCCTACCATTGTAACCGACTCTATGTAACCCTAGCCCTCTCCGGTGTCTATATAAACCGGATGGCTTTAGTCCATAGGACGAACAACAATCATACCATAGGTTAGCTTCTAGGGTTTAGCCTCCTTGATCTCGTGGTAGATCCACTCTTGTAACACACATCATCAATATTAATCGAGCAGGACATAGGGTTTTACCTCCATCAAGAGGGCCCGAACCTGGGTAAAACATCGTGTCCCTTGTCTCCTGTTACCATCCGCCTAGACGCACAGTTCGAGACCCCCTACCCGAGATCCGCCGGTTTTGACACCGACGGCCGCTAGGGCTTCGGCATCCGGACAGTCGACAATTTGGTTCTTTTTAGTTAGGAACCGAGTCCAGAATTTCCTGGCTAACTCTCTGGGCTGTTGGGTTATGTGACTTAAATCGTCAGCATACGGTGGTCGCACATATGTGCCCTGAAAGTTATCCAGGAATGCGCCTGCCAGGTTCTCCCAACTTCCGATGGAGTTTGCTAGCAAGCTATTCAGCCAATGCCGAGCCAGTCCCTTAAGTTTTAGTGGGAGGTACTTGATGGCTTGTAGATCATCCCCGCGGGCCATTTGAATGTGGAGAAAGAAATCTTCTATCCATACCGCGGGGTCTGTAGTCCCGTCATAAGGCTCGATATTTACGGGCTTAAACCCTTCTGGGAATTCATGATCCATTACTTCGTCCGTTAAGCATAAGGGGTGTGCGGCGCCTCTATGCCGGGCTACATCATGACACCGTTCAAATGAGTCTAGTCTGTTTGCTCGGCCTAACCGAATTTGTTTTTAGTATATCCGGCGTGACAGTCGTCGTCACGCGTTGGGGCGCGCCCCCGTGATCCGTAGATCGATCTTGACTGTCCTTCTTTGTTTTCTGATTTTTGTCGCAGGTCATGCGTGTAGCCCCGGTCCTTCTTGTTTTTGCTTGTTTGGCAACGGGGTGCGGGCTGGACTTCGGGTTGAGACACCGCTTTGTCTCGGCCACGAGGCGGCCGGTCAGCCGCATCCTGCGCTGGTAGTGTAGGCTTTAATGCCTCCTCCTCGAGTTGAGGTAGCAACCTGCGCTTTGGGTAACTTTTGGTTGGGCGTTCGAGTCCGTATTCCTCGGTTGCCAGGACCTCAGTCCATCTATCAGTTAGAAGATCTTGATCAGCTTGAAGATGCTGCTGCTTTTTCTTCAGGCTTTTTGCAGTGGCTATAAGCCGGTGCTTGAATCGCTCCTGCTCGATGGGGTCCTCAGGCACGATGAATTCTTCATCGCCGAGGCTCACCTCGTCTTCAGAGAGAGGCATGTAATTATCATCCTCCGAGTCTCCATCCATTGCCTGCTTATCAGGGCTAACTTGCCCATCCTCCTGTCCGGCTTGCTTGAAGCTTGGCTGGGCGGGATTGTTTTCCTATTCGGCACCATCCGGAGTGCCATTGTCTCCTGTGCCGGTATCGCTATTTTTGCCATGACGAGGCTTAGAGCGGCGCCGATGACGCTGGTGCTTAGATTGCTTCTCAAGGGGATTATCCTCTGTTGCCTCATTGCCATCGCTTTCTTTGGGGGCGTCCACCATGTATATATCATACGATGAGGTGGCTGTCCAGCGCCCTGTGGGCGGTGGTTCCTGTTCTTCTCCTGCATCGTCATCCACACCGTCAATGTCTTCGGAGTCGAAACCAAGCATTTCGGTTAAGTCATCGACATTGGCTATTAAGTGGGTGGTGGGTGGGGAACAAATTTCTTCATCGTCCGCTTCCCACTCGAGCCGGACATAGTTCGGCCAAGAGTCTCTTGATAGGGAGAGAGACTTTAATGACTTTAGCACGTCCCCCAAAGGTGAGTGCTGAAAGATATCAGCGGAGGTAAACTCCATGATCGGTGCCCAATCAGAGTCGATAGGCACGGATGCGCTTGGTTCGGAACCTATGACCGGAGACGAGTCCGAGGGTCCGATGACACAGATCTCTTTGGAGGTGAAGTCTGTGTTCGGCTCTAGCACCGATGAGTGTGCGGCCTCTGTGGTGGGGTCTATCCACCCGTCCTCGGATGGCGCGATCTGCTCCGGATCTAAGGCCAGGGCAGCTGCAGGTGCGTTCTCCTAAACACTGTCTGATGGCTGATCTAAGCCATGCTCATCGTGATTGTATGACGCACCTGTCATGGGTTCGAATCCGTCGAAGATCAAGTCTCCACGGATGTCGGCGGTGTAGTTCAAGCTTCCAAACCTGACCTGATGGCCAGGGGCATAGCTATTGATCTGCTCCAGATGGCCAAGCGAGTTGGCCCGCAGTACGAAGCCGCCGAATACGAAGATCTGTCCGGGGAGGAAAACCTCGCCCTCGATCGCATCGTTGCATATGATTGAAGGATCCATCAAGCCTTATATCGACGGCATAGTGGAACTCTCAATGAAAGCACCAATGTCGGTGTCAAAACCGGCGGATCTCGGGTAGGGGGTCCCGAACTGTGCGTCTAAGGCTAATGGTAATAGGAGGCGGGGGACACAATGTTTACCCAGGTTCGGGCCCTCTCGATGGAGGTAATACCCTACTTCCTGCTTGATTGATCTTGATGATATGAGTATTACAAGAGTTGATTGACCACGAGATCGTAGAGGCTAAACCCTAGAAGCTAGCCTATGATTATGATTGTTGTTGTCCTATGGACTAAACCCTTCGGTTTATATAGACACCGGAGGGGGCTAGGGTTACACAGAGTCGGTTACAGAGAAGGAAATCTACATATCTGAATTGCCAAGCTTGCCTTCCACGCAAAGGAGAGTCCCACCCGGACACGGGACGAAGTCTTCAATCTTGTATCTTCATAGTCCAACAGTCCGACCAAAGTATACAGTCCGGGTGTCCGAGGACCCCCCTAATCCAGGACTCCCTCAGCCACCCCCTCTCCCCTTCCCTTATAAATAGTGGGGGGGGGGGTGATTGGAGTGCTGCCGCACCCCTTCCCCTGGTGCAGCCCCTCACTCCTCCAACACTTCCTCGTCCTCCGTAGACCTTGGCGAAGCCCTGCAGAAAATCCACAAGCTCCACCACCATGCTGTCCTCTCCCTCAACTTCTCCTCTCCCCTTGCTGGATCAAGAAGGAGGAGACGTCCCTGGGCTGTACATGTGTTGAACGCGGAGGCACCGTCCATTCGGCGCTTGAAAGTGCAACTATCCCTGGGTGGTTTTGGTAATGATTAACAACATATAGCTCATTGAACTATTGCCATTTCAAGATAAATATTTCAGGAAAGTTCAATGATTGGCATGGCATCGATGAGGAATGTGGACCCCTGAAAATGCTAAAGACAAAAGATGGGTTCAAGCTCTAAAGTCCAAGACTCTACATTTTCTATTTTAGTGATCCAAGATCACATTGAGTCTATAGGAAAGCCAATAATATTAAAAGGGGACGAGGTGTTGCTTAATGGCTTGCTTGCTCAAACTTAGTGATATGCTCCAAAATCCCTCAACCACTTCCTCATATCCACATTTGTCCAAAACCAAAAGTCAAACTCGGCCCCACCAATTTGATCCATCCGGCGCCACCGAGTTCATTCGACATAGCCACTGCCAGAAACCCTAGTCACTTCGGTCTCACCGATAGGGATCTCGAGTCTCATCGAGATGGGGTTGAAACTCTCTATTTCCCTTCGTAACGTTTCGGTCTAACCGAGATGAGCGATCGGTCCCACGTCTGCAATGCAAACTCCCTGTTTCCTTTTCGTAACGCTTCGGTCCCACCGAGACGAGCGAATCGGTCCCACCGAGTTTGCTTGACCAACTCTCTGTTAGCTTATTACCAAAGTCGGTCCAACCGAGTTTGAGTAATCGATCCAACCGAGATTACATTATGCCCTAACCCTAATGATATCGGTCCCACCGAATTGACATGTCGGTCCACCGAAATTGCCTAACGGTCACATGATGTACTAAATCGGTCCGATCGAGTTTTCTGATTCGGTCCCACCGAGTTTGGTATAATGTGTGTAACGGTTAGATTTTGTGTGGAGGCTATATATACCCCTGTCACGCCCAATATGCGACCCTATCCAAAAGGAACTCGAAGGTCCCACCAAGGATAGACCCGCATATTGAAACGCTTTTGCAAGGTGGATATCATTACATCAACATTACATAATAGATGGGGATACATACATAAGGCATACAATGCCACACAAATACATCATCACAATACATAAGAGCAACATCCGACTACGGATGAAACATAAACAGAAACTCAAACGACCTCCACCCTGCTAGCCCAGGCTGCCGACCTGGAACCTATCCCCTGATCGAAGAAGCAGAAGAAGAACTCAACGCAAGCAAGCATCGCTCTCGCGTCATGATCATCGCAAAACCTGTACCTGCAACTGTTGTTGTAGTAATCTGTGAGCCACGAGAACTCAGCAATCCCATTACCATGGGTATCAAGACTAGCAAAGCTTAATGGGAAAGGAAGGGGTAAAGTGGTGAGGCTGCAGTAGCGACTAAGCATATATGGTGGCTAACATACGCAAATAAGAGCGAGAAGAGAGCAAGCAGAATGGCCGTGAAGCTAGCAATGATCAAGAAGTGATCCTGAACTCCTACTTACGTCAAACATAACCCAGAAACCATGTTCACTTCCCGGACTCCACCGAGAAGAGACCATCACGGCTACACATGCGGTTGATGCATTTTAATTCGGATCAGGTGTCAAGTTATCTACAACCAAACATTAACAAATTCCCATCTGCCTATAACCGCAGGCATGGCTTTCGAAAGATTATACCCTGCAGGGGTGTCCCAACTTAGCCCATGACAAGCTCTCGCGATCAACGAAGGAATAGACCTTCTCCCAGGAAGACCTGATCAGACTCGGAATCCCGATTTACAAGACATTTCGACAATGGTAAAACAAGACCAGCAAGACCGCCCGATGCACCGACAATCCCGATAGGAGCTGCACATATCTCGTTCTCAGGGCAACACCGGATGAGCAATCCGTACAACTAAAACCATACCTCAAGTTTCCCTGAGGGGGCGCTGCAAAGGGCTCTAGTTCGGACCAACACTTAGACAAGCACTGGCCCGGGGGGGGGGGGCTAAAATAAAGATGACCCTTGGGTTGGCCGACCCAAGGGAAAGGGTAGGTGGTGGTGAGGCAAATGGTAAAACCAAGGTTGGGCCTTGATGGAGGAGTTTTATTCAAAGCGAACTGTCAAGGGGGTCCCATAAATCACTCGACCGCGTAAGGAACGCAAAATCCGGGAACATAACACCGGTATGACGGAAACTAGGGCGGCAAGAGTGGAACAAAACACTAGGCAAAAGGCCGAGTCTTCCACCCTTTACCAAGTATATAGATGCATTAATAATATAAGGGATATTGTGATGTCCCAATCAAAATCCTGTCCACCATGGAGAAATCTTCAACTTCACCTGCAACTAGCAACGCTATAAGAGGGGCTGAGCAAAAGCGGTAACATAGCCAAACAAGGGTTTGCATAGGACAGGTGTCAAAGGTTAGGGGTTCATGGCAATTTGGGATGGCTGGACAAACAGGTGATAGGTAGCGCAGCATAGCGGTAGAACGAAACAACTAGCATAGCAATGATAGTAGTGAGATCTAGGGTAACGGTCATCTTGCCTGAAATCCCGCAAGGAAGAAGAACGAGTCCATGAAGAAGATGAACGGACGTAGTCGAACGAATCCTCACAATCGCAACATTACCGGAACTAAGAAGCAACACCGGAAAGAAACAAAC
Organism: Triticum aestivum; assembly: GCF_018294505.1. Lineage (NCBI taxonomy): Eukaryota > Viridiplantae > Streptophyta > Magnoliopsida > Poales > Poaceae > Triticum > Triticum aestivum. The sequence goes on from NC_057810.1 coordinate 151,200,850, forward strand.
AACATGGTAAACACACAAGCATAATCATGGCATGATGCACAATCAAGTATGATGCATGTCCGGTTTAATAAGGCATGGCATGGCAAAGTGCAACAAACATCACTACAAATTAAGTGGAGCTCAATATGCAACGAGTTGCATATTGACGAAACACCACATGCAATTATTTAGTTTGATCTCGGTTATGTACCCAACAATATTAAATGTTATTAAACATGGCAAGAGGTGAAACATAATGAAACTACCTATCTAGGCAAGTTTAATTGAGGCCGGAAACCACAAACAACAATTCCGGAAAATCCCCATATGCAAATTATGGATTTGGTACTGTTCTGCCCTAAACACAATTTTAATGTTGTTAAACCGCAACATAAAGTGGACCATGTTAAACTAGGCATTTTTCCACCCCATTTACCTATAAAGTTTATTAAAATCGGTGCTACGGTTATTTAGTTATGAATTAAAGCATTTTAGCATGGCATATTAGCAAATTAATGCAAACATCAATTTAAACATTTTAAACATGGATGAAAATGGCATATTATGAAACTAGATGAAATTCTAAGCATCTTACATATATAAATCATTTTAATCCGATGCACGGCTTAATAGTTATTAGCAGTTTAAAATAGGGGCATTTTCTGTAATTACTAATGCACTGGTTTAAATCGCAAAATCGACCAGGAAAAAGAACATGAGATGGGCCGAATCTGGAACAGGAGCCGAACAGGGCAGAGGCGCTGGGGGGGTTTCTCACCATGGGCCATGGCCCGGTCCGGTCGAGAGGGAGGCCCACGCGGACGCGGGGCGCTCGCGGGCCGGCTGGATCTGGAGGCGTGCTGGGCCGGGGTGCTGGGGAGGCCCACGCGGGCGACGGGCGGGGCGAGGCAGGCGCGTGTGCGTCCGTGCTCGTCTCCGAGCGTGACGGCGGCGGCTGCCGGCGGTGAGGTGCCGAGGTTGGCGACGTAGGAGGGGCACCAGCGACGGGGACAGGCGGATCTGGGCGCGGGGAGCCGGATCCACCGGGTTTTAGGGTCGACGGGGCACCAGCGACAGGGGTTCTTCACGGGAGGAGGCGGACATTCATGGCGGCGGCGGTCTCCTGCGGGCAGAGAGGGAGAGCGAGAGCTGGTGAGGAAAAGAAGGAGAGAGAGGAAGGGATATGGCGCGGCGGTGGGGCTCGCCTGGGCGGAGAGCTCGTCGGCGGCGGGAAGATCGGCCTCTGCCCGATCCACGCGAGGGAGGAGCGGGGCGGCGGCGCAGAGCGGGCCTCGGCCCAGATCGGGGCCCAGGCAGGCCGGGCGTGGGCCTGGGGGGGCTGGCGGCGGAGGGAGGAAGCCAGGGGCGACGTGGCCAGCCCTGGTTGGCTGCAGGGCGCTGGCTGCGGCGGCGGAGGCAGGCCAATGGGGAGCTGCCAAAAATGGAAGGGAGGCTTCCATTTATAGGTAGAGCTAGGGTTTGAGGGGTTAGGAGGGGGGTTTGAGGCCGTTTCGGAGCCGTTCGATCGCCATCGGATGGTCCGGAGCGGAGGGGGGGTAGGTAGGTGGGCTTAAAAGGGGTTAGTGGGCTGTGAACAGGAGTTGGGTTGCCAGAGAGAAGAGAGAGAGAGAGGCCCGGTGACAGTTCCGGAGACCGAAACATCCGGCGAAAATACCGGCAACAGTACCGCTATAAGTCTAACGGTTGGGCAGTCAAACGGACTCCGAATGCGACGAAATTTGGCAGGTGGCCTGTCTACACTATAATAAGACCGCTCGACAAGTTGCATCCCATTCCGAGAACATTTTTATGCCACTTATAAAATAATATTTCGGAGGTGCCGCGGGCGCGTGCGAGAGTGGTCGGGCTCAGAACGGACAACGGAGAGAACCGGCGGAACACGAACGGATGCAAGTTTTATGAAAACGATGCCGATGCAATGCGCATGATGCTATGAGATGAGATGCATAACAAGAACAAAAGCAAAACAACAGACAAGAACCCAACCACGGAGGAAATAATACATCACATCTCCGGAAAAGGCAAGAGTCGGAGTTACGAATATGGAAAGTTGTATCCGGGGCATTACAACACTCCACCACTACGAGAGGATCTTGTCCCGAGATCTAGGATGGCACCGTAGGGAAAACGGAAGAGGAAGAGAAGAGGTAAAGCTAAGTTGCTTCTTTGACGAATGAGTGAAACCACAAACCTTGAGAGGTTGAGAAATATAAAAGAAAGAGTACAACAGAGATGAACGAGATTGCAAACAATCTGTTAAAAAAAGAGGAACAAGGAACATTACGATAACTTGAAGGTTGCAAAGACATGAATCAAGAGTTTAATGGACAAGATAGGGTTCAAAACCACTCCGGTTACAACAAGATGAGAGAGGAAGAATTCGGGCAGCACTCCGGTTGAACATGGAAGGAATAGAACATGAACTTGAGAAGATGGGAAGATACTTGATGAGATCAACAACACACTACCTCTGAAACTATTGAAAGAATGGCATAATGGGTAAGAAGGATTTCAGACAGCTCTCCGGTTGAGGAAGGAGGCAAAACTTGATAAGATGAACGAACTTGAATGAGAACAGAACTCTCCGGTTAAATGGATAAGCACGAAAATAACATGATCCTCACAATTCGAGATGATGAGTGAAGAGCAGAACATCACAATGCCTCCGAAAGAAGAAATAGAAGATAGATCATTGGAATGAAAAGAACGGAGAAGAAAATGACAATTTCTGCCGCAAATGAACTTGGAAAGCATCCTTGCAAAGAAGGATTGAACGGAGTTGTTGAAAAATCAACAACGAAAGGCACAAGCTTGTTGTGGGCTTAAGGCAAACATCTCAAAATGATGAGGAGACAACCGGCCACTAATGGAAACAGATGATTGGATTGATATCAACAAGGAGACGAGAAACTTATTTCACCGGGAGGACAAATGAAGAACTTGTGTCATTTATAAGCACCATAAATAGCAACAATCCTTAGGGAAAGCTTTAGGTGAAATATGACACAAGATACTCCAAGGAAGAAATTGATGGATTTAATATACCTCATTCTTAACAACATGTGAATCATGAGACATGAACTCAAATTATCAAGAATGACATAATACCTCCTCGAATGATATGGTTGAAAGAATTGCACTTTAAAATGCAAGATAAAGAATACTTGAACTCCTCAAGACAAAACATGTGTTGAACACCATGTTTATTTTTGAGTATAGCTTAGCGGGTCATAACTTCGAGAGAAATCTTGAAGAACAAAATGAGAATGAAAGAAATCCTTGATGAAACATCATGTAGAGACTCCATGAAGAACTCCAGTAATAAAAGAATGATAGAAAGAAAGAGAAGTTGAAAGAACAAGGTGAGCCTTGTGATGATTTAGATGAAGCTTCGTGACGAGATAATGCGGAAAACTTGGAACTCCGGAAAAGAAAAGATGAATAACTTGAAACCGAGAAATACTTCCTGATGAACAAACTCCGAAGGAAGGAATTAATCACTTGGATGAAACAAGAATAAGAATTACGGTATGCGTATCCTTCATCAAATTCAATTGATGGCAAGCAATGGATTTAGCATACTACTTATTCTCGTAGAAAGGATTAAGAGAGATATAGCGCAAACTTGAGAAGGTATTGATGGAACCACCGGTGGGATTGGAAACAACGAATGAATTGATATGATAACAAAGGAAGTGAAATCTTGAACGAACCACCGTAAGAATTGAAAATGAGATTAGCAAAGGCACAATTCACCGGGAAGAATTGTAAAACGAATGAATAGACTTGAGGGGATTTAGATACATGAGAACGAAGAGAACATGAACTGATTGGAGACCACTTGAGCGATGCACCGGTAAGATTTGGAGAATGATAGCTACACGCTGAGAATGAAGAATTATGACATGATGTCCTTGATGCGGCTATATCTCCCACGTGTCGAAGCACGACTTAGAGGCATAACCGCATTGAAAGCAATGTCGCAAGTGAGGTAATCTTCACACAACCCATGTAATACATAAGGGAAAAGATACATAGTTGGCTTACAGTCGCCACTTCACACAATACATAAATAAACATCCATCATCCAGATTACACTCAAGGTCCGAATACGGAACCAAAATAAAAGAAGACTACCCCAAATGCTACATAGATCCCCGATCGTCCCGACTGGGCACCTCTACTGATCATCTGGAAATGATACATAGTAACGACCAAGGGCCTCATCAAATTCCCACTTCAGCTCAGTTGCGCCATCTGCGCCAGTATCCTCGGCACCTGCATCTGTTTTGGTAGAATCTGTGAGCCACGAGGACTCAGCAATCTCACACCCGCGAGATCAAGACTATTTAAGCTCATAGGTAGGAAATGTGTAATATGGTGGAGCTGCGACAAGCACTAAGCATATATGGTGGCTAACATACGCAAGTGAGAGCGAGAAGAGAAGCAACGCGTCGGTCGAGAAGCTAGAAGCGATCAAGAAGTGATCCTGAAACTACTTACGTCAAGCATAACACAAACCGTGTTCACTTCCCGGACTCCGCCGAGAAGATACCATCACGGCTACACACTCGGTTGATGCATTTTAATGAAGTCAAGTGTCAAGTTATCTACAACCGGACATTAACAAATTCCCATCTGCCTCATAACCGCGGGCACGGCTTTCGAAAGATTATATACCCTGCAGGGGTGTCCCAACTCAGCCCATCACAAGCTCTCACGGTCAACGAAGGAATAGACCTTCTCCCGGGAAGACCCGATCAGTCTCGGAATCCCGGTTCGCAAAACATTTCGACAATGGTAAAACAAGACCAGCAAAGCCACCCGATGCACCGACAAATCCCGATAGGAGCTGCGCATATCTCGTTCTCAGGGCACACCGGATTGTCCAAACTTCCGGTAGGCCAGCCCAGAGTTACCCCTGGTGGCCTCCGGCGGTTGACAGGTTGGACCAACACTCACGACGAGCACTGGCCCGGGGGGGGGGTAATAAAGATGACCCTTGGGCTCGTGAAAACCCAAGGGAAAAGGGCTTAGGTGGCAAATGGTAAAACCAAAGTTGGGCCTTGCTGGAGGAGTTTTATTCAAAGCGAACTGTTAAGGGGGTCCCATAAATCACCCAACCGTGTAAGGAACGCAAAATCAAGGAACATAACACCGGTATCACGGAAACTAGGGCGGCAAGAGTGGAACAAGTCACCAGGCATAAGGCCGAGCCTTCCACCCTTTACCAAGTATATAAGGTGCATTAAAATAAACAGGAGATATTGTGATATCCCAGAATAACAACATTCCGACCTGGAACAAACTTCATCTTCACCCGCAACTAACAATGCTATAAGAGGGGCTGAGCAAAAGCGGTGACATAGCCAGACAAAGGGTTTGCTAGGACATGATGGTTAGAGGTTTAACATGGCAATAGGTAGGCATGGTGAACAAAGGCAGGTAGGGCTAACATAGAGAAAGAGCGAGTACTAGCAAGCAAAGATAGTAATGATTTCAAAGGTATGATCATCTTGCCTGCAAGGTTCTTAGAGTTGTCGAAGGCTGGATCCTCGTTAGCGAACTCAACAGGTTCCTCGTGCACGTACTCGTCTCCCGGCTCTACCCAAAGCAAGAACACAAGCAAGGAACCACAATAAATCATGGTGCAAATGCACAAGCAACATGATGCAAAACATGTCATGATATGCGAGACGTGATATGCAATGAATATGCGTGCTTCGGAAGGAAAGATGATGAACAAGGCATCAACTTGGCAAACCAAGTATGCCGCTGGAAAGATGAGATGATTTCAGTTGAAATCGATATAAAAGCTCACCGGGAACGGATGCACAGTTTGCAAAAGACAAGGATGACACAAAGCTGCAATTAACAGCACGATGCTACTTAGCATGCAACAAGAAACTATGCTACAGCACCCCAACATAAAAACAAAGCATATGGCAGTGATCTACAGGAGATGCTTTACAAAAGAGGAACACTGAGCTACGGCTAATTCACACCATAACAGGTTCAAACAAGCATGGAGAAAGTGCAAAAAATTATCAGGTTGGACATGGCATAAACAGCAGCACGAAGCAATGTTCAGAGCAAGTTATCAACATGCTACAGGAACTTATAATAGCAAACTAAGGCATGGCATGAATCTACTCAAAGCATAGATCAAAAGTCCCTTACTGACCATAAGCCAAAAAGGACCATAGAATATGATGGCACCCACGTAAACATAACAAGTTTCGTTAACAGATTTCAGCAAACAAAGCATGGCATTGAAATAATTATGAAGGCACCTTCGCGAGCTCAATGCACTCACTACAGAGCATCTCATGATAAACTAAGCATACATCCATCAAGAAGACATGTCATAGAAGCCATACATTGCAAGAAACAACATCATAGCATACCCGGATCAACTACAACAACCTCGGCCAAATTGAATAACATGTAAACAATCTGCCAGGAAACATTTTGAAGCAAAAGTAGAGCACGAAAATGACATGCTAGACTACTCCATAATTGCAACCAGGACCATGGATGGATAGAGAAAAACCATGTTTTCAAAACACCCTTACTGAAGTATCTCAAATTATACACGGATCTCTCTGTAGCAACATGTTTACACGACATCAAAATTATAGCAGAACAGGAACTAGAATCAGCATTACCACGAAACCTAGTTTGCATGCTTGTTCTAGTCACCACATTTATCACAAAAATACATGGTAAGCACCTCTGTAAAGAACACATATCCTAGTTCAAAACACATTTAGGGACCAAGTTCATAGGATGCACACATCAATCATGGCAAAAATGACAAAAGAGCTCATGCTGATAAGATTCTAAAACTAACAATATGAAGCCCTCTTCCAACAGCATTTCGGGCATCAAGATGAGCTCAAATGCAAATGATGCAATGCAATGAAATGATGTACTCTTTGAGACAAACAATTCGACATATTATACGCACGAAACGGAGCTACGGATGCGAAGATGTGACAGGTCAAAGTATGCAACATATTTAAGCGTTTTGGGGACTTAGCAGTTTTGGAGGGGGAAAAATCAACCTGCCCGATCGGATCTGGAGCGCGCGAACCGAGGCGAGGCCGGGCTCGCCGGAGAACGGGCGGTGATGGCACGCTGCCGGAGGACGGGGAAGCGGCGGCGGAGGAGGACGCCAGGGCGGAGGCCGGCGACGGCGGCGTCCACGGGCAGAGGAGAGGCCGGCGACGGGGCACCCGGACTGAGGCGGCGGCGGACGGCGCAGAGATCCACGGCCGCCGGCGAGCCGCGGGGGCGGGGAGACTGCAGCGGCGGCGGACGGCGCGGAGATCCGTGGCGGCGGGGCTCGGGCGCCCACGGGGCGGCGGCGGCGGCGTCCCGGGCCACGTGGCGCTGCCTGATTCGTCGGGGTGCGGCGGCGGACGCGTCCGGTCCCGTCCGGACGTGTCCGGTGGCGCGGAGAGGGATTTTTGCTAGGGTTTCGTCCGGAATTTCGGAGGGGGAGGCATATTTATAGGTAGAGGGAGCTAGGAGTGTCCAAATGAGGTGTAGTTTTCGCCCACACGATCGTGATCGAACGACCGAGAGCATGGAGGGGAGTTAGATGGGTTATTGGGCTGTTTTGGAGGGGTGTTGGGCTGCAACTTAAAAGAGGCCTTTGCGGATATGCGGATAACCGTTGGAGTACCAAACGAGCTCCAAACGTCCCGAAACTTGACAGGTGGTCTACCGGTGCTATACCAGGGCCACTTGGCAAGGCTCGGTCCATTCCGAGAACATTCAACACCCGCACATGAAAAGGAGACAAGAGGGGTGCGCCGGTGCATGTGGGAGTGTCGGATTGCGAAACGGACAACGGGGAAAATGCTCGGATGCATGAGACGAACACGTATGCAAATGAGATGCACATGATGACATGATATGATATGCATGACATGAATAAATGCAAAACAAAAGACAAAACCCAACCACGAAGGGAATATCATATCACATAGCCGAAAATGGCAAGAGTTGGAGTTACAAAGATGGAAAGCTACATCCGGGGTGTTACAACACTCCACGACTACAAGAGGATCTCGTCCCGAGATCTAGGACTGAAAGGACTCCGGATATTCGGAATGGAGGTGATCCTCGCGCTCCCAGGTGGCTTCTCGGTCGGAATGGTGTGACCACTTCACTTTCAGGAATTTGATTGACTTGTTGCGAGTCTTGCGCTCGGTTTCTTCGAGAATAGCAACGGGGTGCTCATGATAAGAGAGATCTTCTTGGAGGTCGATCTCTTCGAAGTTGATAGTGCGCTCAGGAGTCTTAAAGCACTTGCGAAGCTGTGACACATGAAACACATCGTGCACATTTGCAAAGTTGGATGGAAGCTCAAGTTGATAGGCGAGGTCGCCTCTTTTGCCAATGATCTTGAAAGGACCCACATATCTAGGGGCAAGCTTCCCTTTGATACCGAAGCGACGAGTGCCTTCCATTGGAGAGACACGGAGATAGACATGGTCTTCGATTTCAAAAGCCAAGTCACGGTGCTTGCTATCATAGTAACTCTTCTGGCGTGATTGCGCAGCTTTGAGATTCTCACGAATGACTTTGCACATTTCTTCGGCTTTTGTGATCAAGTCGTTGCCAAGAAGTTGGCGTTCACCTGTCTCAGACCAGTTGAGAGGAGTACGGCACTTTCTGCCATAGAGAATTTCGAATGGGGCCTTGCCCGAACTCGCTTGGAAGCTGTTGTTGTAGGAAAACTCGGCGTATGGAAGACAATCTTCCCACTTCATACCGAAAGAAATGACACAAGCCCTGAGCATATCTTCAAGGATTTGATTGACTCGCTCGACTTGGCCACTTGTTTGAGGATGGAAAGCTGTGCTGAAACGAATGTTGGTGCCCATGGCCGTCTGAAAGGAGTCCCAGAACTTAGAAGTGAAGATGCTTCCACGATCTGAAGATATCAATTGTGGAATGCCGTGCAAGGAGACAATTCTAGAGGTGTATAGCTCTGCCAGTTGAGCTGCTGTGATAGATTCTTTGATAGGAAGAAAATGAGCCACTTTGGTAAGCTTGTCAATGACAACGAATATAGCATCATTTCCACGCTTGGACTTAGGAAAACCAGTCACGAAGTCCATCTTGATATGGTCAAACTTCCATTCCAGAATAGCAAGAGGTTGGAGGAGACCAGCTGGTCTTTGGTGTTCTGCTTTCACTCTTCTGCAGACATCACATTCATTCACGAATTGAGCAATCTCTCGCTTCATTCGAGTCCACCAATATGACTGCTTGAGGTCATGGTACATCTTTGTACTTCCAGGATGAATGGATAGGAGGGAATTGTGTGCCTCGTTCATGATGACTTTTCTCAGATTACCTTTTGGAACCACAATTCGATCCTCGAAGAAAAGAGTATCTTTGTCATCCAAGCGATAGCACTTGTATTTAGGAATGCCCTTGTCAATACCACGTTTCACCTTCTTCACCATGGTATCCAGGAGTTGTGCCTCGCGAATTTGATCTTCCAAAGTAGGAGAGACTATGAGGTTGGCAAGAAAGCCTTGAGGAACAACTTGAAGATTCAGCTTGCGGAAGGCTTCACAAAGATCCGGTTGAAACGTCTTGAGAATTAGACTGTTGCAATAAGCCTTTCTGCTTAGAGCGTCTGCAGTCACATTCGCCTTGCCAGGAGTATATTCGATACTCGGATTGTATTCTTGAATCATTTTGACCCATCGAGTTTGCCTGAGATTAAGGTTGGGTTGAGTGAAGATATACTTGAGGCTCTTGTGATCGGTGAAAATGTCCACTTGCCTTCCCAATAAGAGATGTCTCCATGTTATCAATGCATGGACAACTGCCGCCAACTCAAGATCGTGAGTGGGGTAGTTCTTTTCATTGGGCTTCAACTGACGAGAGGCATAGACCACAACTTTATTATCTTGCATCAACATAGCATCGAGACCTTGAAGGGAAGCATCACAGAATACTTCGAATGGCTTGGATTCATCAGGAGGAGTCAAAACAGGAGCTGTGACTAGCTTCTCTTTGAGGGTGTTGAAAGCGACGTCACACTCAGGCGTCTAGACATACTTGACATGCTTCTGGAGGAGGTTGGAAAGAGGCTTTGCAATCTTAGAGAAGTTCTCAACGAATCTTCGGCAATAGCTTGCAAGACCGAGAAAACTGTGGAGCTGTTTGACATTCTGAGGAGGTTCCCAATTCAGAACTGCAGAAACCTTTGCGGGATTAACAGCAATGCCCTTGGCAGAGATGATATGGCCAAGGTAAAGAACTTCATCAAGCCAGAACTCACATTTGGAAAACTTTGCATAGAATTGATGCTCTCTGAGCTTGTCGAGCACCAATCGCAAATGTTTGGCATGATCCTGCTTATTCTTGGAGAAGACCAAAATATCATCGAGATACACCAAGACAAATTCATTGGTGTAGGGGTTGAAGATAAAGTTCATCATGTGAGAGAACGTTGGAGGAGCATTGACAAGGCCGAAAGACATGACATATATTCATAGAACCATAGCTTGTTCTGAATGCTGTCTTGGGGATGTCTTGTTCACGAATGCGAATCTGATGATACCCCATACGAAGGTCAAGCTTGGAGAAGATTTTAGCCCCTTTGAGTTGCTCGAAAAGCTCATTGATGTTGGGAGGTGGATACTTGTTCTTGATTGTCTTCTTGTTCAATGGACGGTAATCGACGCAAAGTCGGTCCGTGCCATCCTTCTTCTGGACAAAAAGAACTCCACAACCCCATGGACAAGAACTCGGTCTGATCAAACCCAGATGCTCTTGTTCATCGAGCTGTTTCTTCAATTCCTTCAGCTCCTTGGGTCCAAGCTTGTATGGACGCTTGCAAACGGGTTCAGTTCCAGGCTCAAGATCAATAATGAACTCGACTGGCCGATGAGGAGGCATACCCGGAAGCTCTTCTGGAAAGACATCCTTGTACTCACAAACGACTGGAATTTGAGAAATAGCATCCAATTCGCCCTTCTCATTTAGAGAAAACAACCGAATGATTTCATCACGAGCGGCATAGATGATAACATCCTCAGAAGGGTGAGTCAATTGAATTTGCCTGGCAGCACAATCAAGCCGAGCCTTGTGCTTAGAAAGCCGGTCCATCCCAAGAATTAGATCAATATCAGAGTCGCCAAGAACCACTCGAGAAGACAGAAATTTATAGTCGCCCATCTTGATATCGACATTTGGAACCAATAAGGTAGATCTCAAACGCTTGGCTGGAGAAATAACTTGCATAGCACTAGGTAACTCCTCTGTGTCAAAATTGTGCTTCGATGCAAAAGGATATGACATGAAAGAATGTGATGCCCCAGTATCAAATAAGACTTTTGCAGGAATATCATTAACAGGAAGATTACCCATTATCACATCTGAAGAATCCTCTGCCTGAGCTGCATTCAACATGTTCACCTTTGCATGCTTTGGATTATGCTTGACCACTGCATTGCTTGAAGACCTCACAGGAGGAGGAGGAGGAAGGCGCCTTTGGTTCAAGCATTTGTTCGCGTAGTGGCCTTTCTGCTGGCACTTGTTGCAAGTCACTTCTGAGAGCGGACGGTGATAAGGAGCACTTGACCTTGGAGCTTGAGGCTGAGATTTGTTCTGATAGCTTGGGTTGGGTGGGTGGGAAGATCCATGACCACCTGAGTTCTTCTGTTGGTAAGGCCGACGAAATGGAGGAGGAGGCAGGTAGAACTTCTGCTGCTTAGCTGCCACTTGTGAGGAAGAAGAAGATTGCACTGCATCTCTGATTCTCTTCTTGGAAGCCTCACACTTGAGCTGAGCACCTTCTTGCTTGAGTGCCATATTGTAGAATTGATCAAACTGAGTAGGCTCAACAAGAACGAGAGCTAACTGCAGATCCTCTCTAAGGCCACCTCTGAACTGATAGATCATACTTTTCTCATCTGGAACATCTTGCTTAGCAAAGCGAGCAAGTTTCTGAAACTGCTTGTTGTATTCGTACACTGACATGTTGCCTTGCTTGAGATTGCGGAACTCCTCACGCTTGCTCTCAACAACACTGGTAGGAATATGGTGAGCTTTAAAGTCCCGACGGAAATCAGTCCAAGTAATCACTCGACCACCTCTGGAATCCTTGTATTGCTGGAACCAATCAGCTGCCCGATCCTTGAGCTAAAAAGAAGCGAACTTGACATAATCCTCAGGCCTGACATTGCTGCATTCAAAATGCTTGTTGATATCCATGAGCCAATCATCGGCGTCTGTGGCCTCGACACAATAGCTGAAAGACTTCGGCTGATTTGCAAGGAATTGGTTGAGGGTAGGAAACTGGGGCTGATGGTTGAACTGCCCTTGACCTTGATTCCCTTGGTTGCCTTGGCCTTGGTTGCGCTCTTGCATGAGCTGGATCATCATCTGAGCATGGGCGTTAGAGGCTGCCATCAAAGCTTGCCATGCCTCCGGAGGCGGAGGTGGAGGTGGAGGGTTCGCCTGACTCCCATCATTGCGATCCGGATTCAGACGCGTTGGTGGAGCCATCCTGAAGAGGGTGACATTCATTAGCATCTTGATAGACAGATAGACAAGTTGAATCAACAGATAGAAATTGCAACATATAGTCTTCACAATAAACATTCGAACAAGGATGAACGAATGAATTCCAAAGTAAACATCACACGTCCATTAAGGTGAGAAGCCACTTGAATAGAGATTGATGAATGAAATAAACAAGGTACAACTGGAACAAATAAGTGGTAAGGATTACCCAATCACAAACCAAATATCCGCGGGAAGAAATGCTAGAGCTACTTGAATCCCACCTATAAACTCCCGAAACTTTCTGGTTATGCAATCTGGTGTTGGGGATACAGGGGAAGCACAATATCTCACCCAAACTAACAATCCCTACATCCAGCTGTATCCATCCGTCAACACATAACCAAGAAACCTTCGGAAATCGTGTACCTCAACCTTCGAAAAGCATCTGTTATACGAGTTATGGCAATACTCCCGAGCTCGCCCCAGTACTGGGTTATCGGGGTTATCTCACCAACAACTGCATAAAAGAGATTTTCGATGTCGGCAAATCTCAGGTATTCCAGAACTGCAACGATAAAATTGTGACGACAACACCTCGGAGCTCAACTCCCCGGGACACTGCCACAACCCCTAAATGTTAGGAGGCACCAAGAACAATGTTCTCGTCACAAAACCATCGAAACGATTCCAAGATACCCGCGTGAACCTAAAAATTACCGGTGTCCTACTCGTGCGAAGTCTTTGCTTTTCTTTCCTCAATGATTTCAACCAGTGTTTTCTCTTCAAGATATTCGTCGATTTCCCCTTCCAGGTTGCCTTTGTTTTCCCGCCCTCCCACCCTCATCTTCCCGGAGCCTGAGTCTCTTTCGACCATCTATCTCATTCGTGCGGAACCTCTTTAGTCTTTCGTCAATCAGTTCAACCGGTGAATTCTCGTTTCATCCGCCATTCTTCATCCCTTTCTTTTTCCGGTGGATTCAATTCATGTTTTTTTTGGTTTGATCACATTCTTCTCCTCGGCTCAAGTGTTCTCCTTGCTTGTTTGCCTCTCGCCATTCAATCATTCCGGAGTTCGGAAGACATCTCAGGAGATTCGTCTGTGTTTGAATTAATTCAAGGTTGACACCTCATTCAAATATTTCAATTGTTCCGGTGCTTCATTTATCTGTTCATCATCCTTTTCAACGGTGTTTTCTCTTTAGTGGGCCCTAACCCACAGGTCTTTTTCCAGGATCTTACCTGACTCTTCTAATTCCCCAGAGTGATTCTCAAATTCTTTTCAAGTGTGATGTAAGAATGGATTTCATCAGTCAGAGTTTTTCTAAGATCGATTTCAATTCATTTCATTGTTGGCTCAACCTCTTTGCTTTTCGTTCTACCGGAGTATCTCAGTAATTTTGGAGGTGTTTTCTCCTCGTCATTTGAAGACCGAAGAAGAGTTTTCCCTCTCAATCTTGCCCATTCTCTTGAAGTTTTGTGGTTCTAGCTTCATATCATCCTCTCGAATTATTTCAGTTTGTCAGATATTCTTTCTTACCCATCCGGAGTATGTCAGAAGTTGTTTTCCCGTTTCTTTTCAACGGAGGCCATCGTTCCCGAAGAATTTCTTCATCCCCACATTTCAGCTACCGTTATCGAATTATCCCGGTGCTCCGTTCAAGTGTTCTTTTATCAGCTCATTGTCTCTTCGTTCTTGTGCATTTAAATCCCATCGAGCATATTTGTTCTTCTAATTCTTCCCGGTGATTCATCCTCTTTCGTCAGTCATTTCCGAATTCTAATGGTGGTTCATTCAGATTCTTTTTCCCTTGTCATCATATTAATTCATTCGTTCTTTCCAATCCTACCGGTGGTTCATGAAGACCTTCTCAAGTTTGCGATATGTCACTTCTCAATCCTTTTCAAGTAGAATAAGTAGTAGGCGAAATCCATTGCTTGTCATCAATTTATTTTGATGAAGGATAATCATATAATAAATCTTATTCTTATTTCATCCAAGTGAATAATCCCTTCCTTCAGAGTTTGTTCCTGTTGAATAAATTCTAGTTCCAAGTGTTTTTCATCTTTTCTTATCCGGAGTTCATTTTTCCTCAGCCATTTTGTTGGAACCGCCATCTAAATCATCGCAAGGCTCGTCTTATTCTTTCATCCTTTCATTCTATCTCATCGTCATTTTTGTCAACGGAGTTCTTCTTGGTGGATCTCCATGATTTAATTCATTCCTCAAGAGTTCATCAAGATGTTGTTGGTGGAGTTCAAGTATCTTTTCTTCTCGCTTCTCAAAGTGCAATTAAATTCTCCGTATTCTTTTGAATTGGAGTTTTGCATTTCTTCGTTCTTCTCAGATATTCAAATCCATCCAATCCTTCCTTCTAAATTCTTTTATCAGCTCGTTGTCTCTTCGTTCTTGTGCATTTAAATCCCCTCGAGCATATTTGTTCTTCTAATTCTTCCTGGTGATTCATCCTCTTTCGTCAGTCATTTCCGAATTCTAACGGTGGTTCATTCAGATTCTTTTTCCCTTGTCATCATATTAATTCATTCGTTCTTTCCAATCCTACTGGTGGTTCATGAAGACCTTCTCAAGTTTGCGACATGTCACTTCTCAATCCTTTTCAAGTAGAATAAGTAGTATGCAAAAATTCATTGCTTGTCATCAATTTATTTTGATGAAGGACAAACATACAATAAATCTTATTCTTATTTCATCCAAGTGAGTGATTAATCCTTTCCTTCGGAGTTTGTTCTTGGTGAATAAATACTAGTTCCAATTGTTTTTCATCTTTTCTTTTCCGGAGTTCAATTTCCTCGCTCATTTCGTTGGAACCGCCATCTAAATCATCGCAAGGCTCGTCTTATTCTTTCATCCTTTCATTCTATCTCATCGTCCTTTTTGTCAACGGAGTTCTTCTTGGTGGATCTCCATGATTTAATTCATTCCTCAAGAGTTCATCAAGATGTTGTTGGTGGAGTTCAAGTATCTTTTCTTCTCGCTTCTCGAAGTGCAATTAAATTCTCCGTATTCTTTTGAATTGGAGTTTTGCATTTCTTCGTTCTTCTCAGATATTCAAATCCATCCAATCCTTCCTTCTAAATTCTTTTCATTCCATTCTTTTAATTCTTCCAGAGGCTTTGCATTGTTCATCTCGTCAAGTGTCATCCCGTCTTCTGAAGTTCTTGTTCTTTTCTTTCCATGTTCAGTCAGAGTGCTGCCTAAATCCTTTCAGTCATATTTGTTTCTTATCTCGTTCTAACCAGAGTGGTTTCTCAGTCTATCTGATTCCGTGAGCTTTTGATACTCGTCATTCTCGTCGTTCCTCTCTTCTTCTCGAGTGCTCTCGATTCCTTGTCTCTTCTCTTGAGTTCTTGCTTCACCTCATCCCTTTTCTTTCCCGTATCGGTCCTAAGATCTCGGGACGAGATCTCTTGTTAGTGGAGGAGTGTTGTAACACCCCGGATCCGATGCGCCAGGTGTCTGCCAGTTATTCGTCGTCGTTGCCATGTCATTTGCTTGCGTGTTGCATTTTATCATGTCATCATGTGCATTTCATTTTGCATACGTGTTCGTCTCATGCATCCGAGCATTTTCCCCGTTGTCCGTTTTACAATCCGGCGCTCCTATGCCCTCCGGCGTTCCCCTTTCGTCTCTTGTTGTGAGTGGGTGTTAAACTTTCTCGGAATGGACCGAGGCTTGCCAAGTGGCCTTGGTATACCACCGGTAGACCGCCTGTCAAGTTTCGTGCCATTTGGAGTCCGTTTGATACTCCAACGGTTAACCGTAAAAGCCTCTCTCTCTTTGCAGCCCAACACCCTTTCCAAAGTGGCCCAAAACCCATCTAACTCCCCTCCATGCCCTCGGTCGTTCGATCACGATCGTGTGGGCGAAAACCGCTCCTCATTTGGACTCTCCTAGCTCCCTATACCTATAAAACTAGCCCCTCCCCCGAAATTCGCGGATTAAATCCCCCGAAACCCTAATTTCCCCTCGCCGCCGCCGGACGCGTCCGCCCAGCGCCGGACACGTCCGCCGCCGACCCCCTCACCCAATCAGGGAGTGCCAAGTGGCCTCTCTGCCGCCAGCCGCCGTCCCACCGCGCCGCGGCCCGCCCGAGCCCATCCGGGGCCCGCGCGGCCCGCGCGCTGCCGCCGCCGCCCGGCTCCCGCCCGAGCCCGCTCTGCCGCCGAGCGCCTCGCCCCGGGCCACCGCAGTGGCTCCCTTGCCGCCTCTGCCCGCCGGCGACACCGCCGCCCGGCCCGTCCACGGCCGACGGCGCCCGCGCCGCCCGTCCCCGCGAGTCGCCGCGCCCTGCCACGCCCTCCGCGCAGGCGACCTCGCCCCGCCTCTCCTCAGCGCTCCGGTCGCCGCCTCGGCCGCCTCCGGCCAACGAGCTCCGGCGCCGCCCTTGCTCCGGCGCCCCTCCGCCGTGCCTCCCCGTCCTCGTCCGGACCGGATCCGGCCGGATCCCGGCCTCCCCGAGCTCCTCCGGTCTTCCTCCAGCTCCGGCCACCCCTTCCTCGACATTTCCGGCGAGTCTCTCCGGCGAGATCCGGGTGCATCGTAATCCGTGCCGAAACCCTAAGGTTGACCCGAAATTGCCGAAGTCCCTGAATTCTGTAATTTTCATGCCATACTCATGCTATCGTAACTCTGCATCCGTAGCTCTGTTTCGTGCGTGTAATATGTCAAATTGTTCGCCTCGACGAGTACATCATTTCGTTCCATTGCATCATTTTCATTTGAGGTCATCTTGATGCCTGAATCATCGTCGTAAGAGTGCTTCATGATGTTTTCTGCTGTCCGTTATCAGAACGAGCTCTTTTGTCATTTTTGCCATGATTGATGTGTGCATCCTATGAGGTTGATGTCTTCATGTGTTTTGAACTATGCCATGTCTTCTTTATAGAGGTGCTTACCATGTACTTTTGTGATCAATGTGGTGATTAGCACAAGCATGCAAACTAGGCATCATGATGTTGCTGTTTTAGTTACTGTTCTGCTGTAATTTTGATGCTATGTAAACTTGATGCTGCAGAGAGATCCATGCATATTTAGGGATACTTCAGTAAGGGTGTTTTGAACATGTGGTTATTGTCTATCCATTCGTGCCCTTTGTTGCAATTATGGAGTAGTCTAGCATGTCATTTTCGTGCTCTAATTTTGCTTCAAAATGTTTCCTGGCAGATTATTTACATGTTATTCAATTTGGCCAAGGTCGCTATAGTTGATCCTTGCATGCTATGGACTTGTTCTTGACTTGGTTTGTTACACAAACATGCTTTCTTGATGATTCTATGCTTATCTTGTCATGCAATGACTTGTGGTGAGTGTATCAAGCTTGTTAAGTAGTGTTCATGATGTTGTTGTTTTGCTAGGCTGAATCTGTTATTTCGTGATGCTGTATAAACATGTTGCTACTAATCATTCTATGCATAATCTGGAGATGTTCTATAAACATGTTTTGATCTACATGTCATCCTTTATCCATCCATGCCCCTGGTTGCATTTATAGGTTGCTGTAGTTTGTTCATATCTTGCTCCAAAGTTGCTTCATAATGTTGCTCTCAGCCTGTTTACATTAAGTTCACTTGTTCCCATGTGTTTTGCTAGTGATCCATGGACCCTATGACCTTGCTATTGCCATGCTTAGCTTCAAAAATATGCCTTCTTACTGTTGGGTGCCTTGCCATGCCATGTATTTCTCTGTAGTGAGTTGCACAAGCTCATCTACATGCCTTCATAATTATGTTCCTGCCATGTTTGAATCTGTTTAATAACTTGCTATGTTTAGGTGGGTGCCATCATATTTTCTGATCCTTTTTGGCTTATGGTCAGTAAAGGACTTTTGATCTATGCAATTAGTAGATTCACGCCATGCCTTTGTTTTCCAGGATAAGTTCCTGTAACATGTTGTTTGATAGCTCTGAACATTGCATCGTGATGTTATTTTCTGCAAAGTCTGGAATTGTAATAACTTGCAATCTTACCATGTGTGTTTGAGCATGTTCTAGTGATTTCTGGAGATAGCTCAGTGTTCATGTTTTGTAATGCTTTACCTGTACATCATGCCCATGCCTTTTGTTATTATGTTGGGGTGATGTAGCATGTTGTTTTGATGCTTGCAATATGCCTAGTTGCTGTTTTGGACAGTTTGTCCTTTAAACTTGTATGGAGTGTGTGTGTTGAACCGTTGCTCTGTTTCGAGTGTGCTCTACATGAAACTTGCTTAGAATTGCATGTAGCTTCATATTATCATGTTGCATCCTTGTTTTGAGGTGTTTGCTTGATGTTTGTGTGCATTTTGCATCAATGCCTTGTTTGACTTGTGTTGCTCATATCTTCTAGGCCGTAGCTCCGAACTAAATGATCTTTATATGTAACTTGACTAGAATCTCGTGTAGATCATCTTTGTGCATCTTAACTTGATGTTTAACTACTTGAACATAAGGTTTATTCAGATCTGGACCAATTTCGAAATATGCATATGAGGACTTACCGGAATTGTTATATGTTGTTCCCGGCCTCATTTAAACTTGCCTTGATGTGTTGCTCTTGTTTGCATCATCTCTTGCCATGAGTAGCTTCATGTAGCTTTGTCATGCATCATGCTCGTTTGTGCATCATGTCATATTCATGTGTGGTGTGTTTACTATGTTGTGTGCTTCTTCTCGATAGTTCTTGTTTCGTTGCGATCGTGAGGATTCGTTCGTCTACGGTTGGTTCGGCTTCATCCATTCGTCTTCTTCATGGATTCGTTCTTCTTCCTTACAGAATTTCAGGCAAGATGACCGCTACCCTGGATCTCATTACTATCATTGCTATGCTAGTTCCTTCGTTCTATCGCTATGCTGCGTTACCTATCATTTGCTCATCAAGCCATCCCAATTGCCATGAACCTCTAACCTTTGATACCTTTCCTATGCAAACCGTTGTTTGGCTGTGTTACCGCTTTGCTCAGCCCCTCTTATAGCGTTGCTAGTTGCAGGTGAAGTTGAAGATTCCTCCATGGTGGACAGGATTTTGATTGGGATATCACAATATCTCTTATATTATTAATGCATCTATATACTTGGTAAAGGGTGGAAGACTTGGCCTTTTGCCTTGTGTTTTGTTCCACTCTTGCCGCCCTAGTTTCTGTCATACCTGTGTTATGTTCCCGGATTTTGTGTTCCTTACGCGGTCGGGTGATTTATGGGACCCCCTTGACAGTTCGCTTTGAATAAAACTCCTCCAGCAAGGCCCAACCTTGGTTTTACCATTTGCCTCACCTAGCCCTTTTTCCCTTGAGAGTCGCGCTCTCGAGGGTCATCTTTATATTATTATCCCCCCCGGGCCAGTGCTCGTTGTGAGTGTTGGTCCAACCTGTCAACCGCCGGAGGCCACCAGGGGCAACTCTGGGCTGGCCTACCGGAAGTTTGGACAATTCGGTGTGCCCTGAGAACGAGATATGTGCAGCTCCTATCGGGATTTGTCGGCACATCCGGGCGGCTTTGCTGGTCTTGTTTTACCATTATCGAAATGGCTTGTAAATCGGGATTCCGAGTCTGATCGGGACTTCCTGGGAGAAGGTCTATTCCTTCGTTGATTGCGAGAGCTTGTCATGGGCTAAGTTGGGACACCCCTGCAGGGTATAATCTTTCAAAAGCCGTGCCTGCGCTTATAGGCAGATGGGAATTTGTTAATGTCCGGTTGTAGATAACTTGACACCAGATCCGAATTAAAACGCATCAACCGCGTGTGTAGCCGTGATGGTCTCTTCTCGATGGAGTCCGGGAAGTGAACACGGTTTCTGGGTTATGTTTGACGTAAGTAGGAGTTCAGGATCACTTCTTGATCATTACTAGTTGACGACCGTTCTGCTTGCTCTCTTCTCGCTCTTATTTGCGTATGTTAGCCACCATATAAGCTTAGTCGCTGCTGCAGTCTCACCACTTTACCCCTTCCTTTCCCATTAAGCTTTGCTAGTCTTGATACCCATGGTAATGGGATTACCGAGTCCTCGTGGCTCACAGATTACTACAACAACAGTTGCAGGTACAGGTTGTGCGATGATCATGACACGAGAGCGATGCTTGCTTGCGTTGAGTTCTTCTGCTTCTTCGATCAGGGGATAGGTTCCAGGTCGGCAGCCTGGGCTAGCAGGGTGGATGTCGTTTGAGTTTCTGTTTGTGTTTCATCCGTAGTCGGATGATGCACTGATGTATTCTGATGTTGTATTCATTTGGCATTGTATGCCTCTTGTATGTATCCCCATCTATTATGTAATGTTGATGTAATGATATCCACCTTGCAAAAGCGTTTCAATATGCGGGTCTATCCTTGGTGGGACCTTCGAGTTCCATTTGGATAGGGTCGCATATTGGGCGTGACAAGTTGTAACGCCCCGGATCCGATGCGCCAGGTGTCTGCCAGTTATTCGTCGTCATTGCCATGTCATTTGCTTGCATGTTGCATTTTATCATGTCATCATGTGCATTTCATTTTGCATACATGTTCGTCTCATGCATCCGAGCATTTTCCCCGTTGTCCGTTTTGCAATCCGGCGCTCCTATGCCCTCCGGTGTTCCCCTTTCATCTCTCGTTGTGAGTGGGTGTTAAACTTTCTCGGAATGGACCGAGTCTTGCCAAGTGGCCTTGGTATACCACCGGTAGACCGCCTGTCAAGTTTCGTGCCATTTGGAGTCCGTTTGATACTCCAACAGTTAACCGGGTAACCGTAAAAGCCTCTCTCTCTTTGCAGCCCAACACCCTTTCCAAAGTGGCCCAAAACCTATCTAACTCCCCTCCATGCCCTCGGTCGTTCGATCACGATCGTGTGGGCGAAAACCGCACCTCATTTGGACTCTCCTAGCTCCCTCTTCCTATAAATTAGCACCCTCCCCCGAAATCTCGAGCAAACCCTAGATCAAACTCCACCCGCCGCCGCCGGACAAAAATCCGGGCAGCGGACATGTCCGCCCCGCCGCCGCGCACCCAATCGGATCCCGCCACCTGTCCCGCCGGCCTCTCTCTCTCTCCTGCGCGCCGCCGCGGGCCCGCCGAGCCCATCTGAGGCCCGCGCGAGCCCGTCCCCGCCGCCGTTCGGCCCGCTCCGCGCCGGCTCCTCCCGAGCTGCCGCCCCGACCGGCTCCCGCCGCCGCGCCGGCCGGGCTCGCCCCGCCGCCGCCCGGCCCGGCCGCCGCCGCCCGAGGCGCCAGCCTCCGCGACCGGGCCCGTGCGCCGCCGCGCGCCCGAAGCTCCACCCACCGTCGTCGTCTGCCTCGCCGGAGGCCCATCTCTCTCGCCGACCCCGCCGGCCCCCAGATCCGGCGTCCCCGTGCCGCCCGCGGCCGGATCCAGCGCCTCGGTGGTCGGATCGGCCGTCCCCTTCCGCCGCCCATCGTCGACGTTGCCGGCGCCAAGCGCCTCCGCCTGTCGCCTGAGTGGGCCGGCCTCGCCCGCAACCCGGCCCACCTCCTCCTCCGTCCTGGGCTGAAGCCCACTTCGGTGAGCAGCCCGCTATATCCCGCCCGGTCACATTTTAGCTAACCGACACTCGCTCTGTTTTTTTTTCGTTCTGAAATCTGCTAAGTCCCCGGATCTACAGTAATTATCATGCCATGTTCATGCCATCGTATCTCTGCATCCGTAGCTCCATTTCGTGCGTGTAATATGTCAAATTGTTCGCCTCAATGAGTACATCATTTCATTCCATTGCATCATTTTCATTTGAGGTCATCTTGATGCCTGAATCATCGTTGTAAGAGTGCTTCATGATGTTTTCTGCTGTCTGTTATCAGAACGAGCTCTTTTATCATTTTTGCCATGATTGATGTGTGCATCCTATGAGGTTGATGTCTTCATGTGCTTTGAACTATGCCATGTCTTGTTTACAGAGGTGCTTACCATGTATTTTTGTGATCAATGTGGTGACTAGCACAAGCATGCAAACTAGGCATCGTGATGTTACTGATTTTAGACCCTGTTCTGCTGTTATTTTGATGCCATGTAAACTTGATGCTACAGAGAGATCCATGCATATTTTGAGATACTTCAGTAAGGGTGTTTTGAACATGTGGTTTTGTCTATCCATTCATGCCCTTGGTTGCAATTATGGAGTAGTCTAGCATGTCATTTTCGTGCTCTACTTTTGCTTCAAAATGTTTCCTGGCAGATTGTTTACATGTTATTCAATTTGGCCAAGCTTGTTATAGTTGATCCTTGCATGCTATGGACTTGTTCTTGACTTGGTTTGTTACACAAACATGCTTTCTTGATGATTCTATGCTTATCTTGTCATGCAATGACTTGTGGTGAGTGTATCGAGCTTGTTAAGTAGGGTTCATGCTGTTGCTGTTTTGCTAGGCTGAATCTGTTATTTCGCGATGCTATATAAACATGTTGCTACTAATCATTCTATGTATAATCTGGAGATGTTCTATAAACATGTTTTGATCTACATGTCATCCTCTATCCATCCATGCCCCTGGTTGCATTTATAGGTTGCTGTAGCTTGTTCATATCTTGCTCCAAATTTGCTTGAAAATGTTGCTGTCAGCCTGTTTACGTTAAGTTCACTTGTTCCCATGTGTTTTGCTAGTGATCCATGCACCCTATGACCTTGATATTGCCATGCTTAGCATCACAAATATGCCTTCTTACTGTTGGGTGCCTCACCATGCCATGTATTGCTCTGTAGTGAGTTGCACAAGCTCATCTACATGCCTTCATAATTATGTTCCTGCCATGTTTGAATCTGTATTATAACTTGCTATGTTTACGTGGGTGCCATCATATTTTCTGATCCTTTTTGGCTTATGGTCAGTAAGGGACTTTTGATCTATACATTTAGTAGTTTCATGCCATGCCTTTGTTTGCCATGATAAGTTCCTGTAACATGTTGTTTGATAGCTCTGAACATTGCATCGTGATGTTATTTTCTGCAAAGTCTGAATTGTTATAACTTGCAATCTTACCATGTGTGTTTGAGCATGTTCTAGTGATTTCTGGAGATAGCTCAGTGTTCATGTTTTGTAATGCTTTACCTGTACATCATGCCCATGCCTTTTGTTATTATGTTGGGGTGCTGTAGCATGTTGTTTTGATGCTTGCAATATGCCTAGTTGCTGTTTTGGACAGTTTGTCCTTTAAACTTGTATGAGTGTGTGTGTTGAACCGTTGCTCCGTTTTGAGTGTGCTCTATATGAAACTTGCTTAGAATTGCATGTAGCTTCATATTATCATGTTGCATCCTTGTTTTGAGGTGTTTGCTTGATGTTTGGGTGCATTTTGCATCAATGCCATGTTTAACTTGTTTTGCTCATATCTTCTAGGCCGTAGCTCCGAACTAAATGAACTTTATATGTAACTTGACTAGAATCTCGTGTAGATCATCTTTGTGCATCTTAACTTGATGTTTAACAACTTGAACATAAGGTTTATTCAGATCTGGAACAATTTCGAAATATGCATATGAGGACTTACCGGAATTGTTATATGTTGTTCCCGGCCTCATTTAAACTTGCCTTGATGTGTTGCTCTTGTTTGCATCATCTCTTGCCATGAGTAGCTTCATGTAGCTTTGTCATGCATCATGCTTGTTGTGCATCATGTCATGTTCATGTGTGGTGTGTTTACTATGTTGTGTGCTTCTTCTTGATAGTTCCTGTTTCGTTGCGATCGTGAGGATTCGTTCGTCTACGGTTGGTTCGGCTTCATCCGTTCGTCTTCTTCATGGACTCGTTCTTCTTCCTTGTGGGATTTCAGGCAAGATGACCGCTACCCTGGATCTCACTACTATCATTGCTATGCTAGTTGCTTCGTTCTATCGCTATGCTGCGCTACCTATCACTGTTTATCAAGCCATCCCAAATTGCCATGAACCTCTAACCTTTGACACCTTTCCTATGCAAACCGTTGTTTGGCTATGTTACCGCTTTTGCTCAGCCCCTCTTATAGCGTTGCTAGTTGCAGGTGAAGTTGAAGATTTCTCCATGGTGGACAGGATTTTGGTTGGGATATCACAATATCTCTTATATTATTAATGCATCTATATACTTGGTAAAGGGTGGAAGACTCGGCCTTTTGCCTAGTGTTTTGTTCCACTCTTGCCGCCCTAGTTTCCGTCATACCGGTGTTATGTTCCCGGATTTTGCGTTCCTTACGCGGTCGGGTGATTTATGGGACCCCCTTGACAGTTCGCTTTGAATAAAACTCCTCCAGCAAGGCCCAACCTTGGTTTTACCATTTGCCTCACCACCACCTACCCTTTCCCTTGGGTCGGCCAACCCGAGGGTCATCTTTATTTAGCCCCCCCCGGGCCAGTGCTTGTCTAAGTGTTGGTCCGAACTAGAGCCCTTGCAGCGCCCCCTCGGGCAACTCGAGGTCTGGTTTTACTCGTAGGTTGCTCATCCGGTGTTGCCCTGAGAACGAGATATGTGCAGCTCCTATCGGGATTGTCGGCGCATCGGGCGGCTTTGCTGGTCTTGTTTTACCATTGTCGAAATGTCTTGTAAACCGGGATTCCGAGTCTGATCGGGTCTTCCTGGGAGAAGGTCTATTCCTTCGTTGATCGCGAGAGCTTGTCATGGGCTAAGTTGGGACACCCCTGCAGGGTATAATCTTTCGAAAGCCGTGCCTGCGGTTATAGGCAGATGGGAATTTGTTAATGTCCGGTTGTAGATAACTTGACACCAGATCCGAATTAAAACGCATCAACCGCGTGTGTAGCCGTGATGGTCTCTTCTCGGCGGAGTCCGGGAAGTGAACACGGTTTCTGGGTTATGTTTGACGTAAGTAGGAGTTCAGGATCACTTCTTGATCATTACTAGTTGACGACCGTTCTGCTTGCTCTCTTCTCACTCTTATTTGCGTATGTTAGCCACCATATATGCTTAGTTGCTGCTGCAGCCTCACCACTTTACCCCCTCCTTTCCCTTTAAGCTTTGCTAGTCTTGATACCCATGGTAATGGGATTGCTGAGTCCTCGTGGCTCACAGATTACTACAACAACAGTTGCAGGTACAGGTTATGCGATGATCATGACGCGAGAGCGATGCTTGCTTGCGTTGAGTTCTTCTTCTGCTTCTTCTTCGATCAGGGGATAGGTTCCAGGTCGGCAGCCTGGGCTAGCAGGGTGGATGTCGTTTGAGTTTCTGTTTGTGTTTCATCCGTAGTCGGATGATGCTCTGATGTATTGTGATGTTGTATTCGTGTGGCATTGTATGCCTCTTGTATGTATCCCCATCTATTATGTAATGTTGATGTAATGATATCCACCTTGCAAAAGCGTTTCAATATGCGGGTCTATCCTTGGTGGGACCTTCGAGTTCCTTTTGGATAGGGTCGCATATTGGGCGTGACAAGTTGGTATCAGAGCCTCGACCGACCCTAGGAGCCCCCTTGATTGATCGTGTAGTTTGGCCGTTGTTGAGTCTAGAAAGAAAACTGTTTTTCGGAGTCTAGTTATATCGGAGAGTAGGAATTCTTTTTACTCCTCTGCCCCTTCGTCGCTCTGGTAAGGAATCTTGACGTAGGTGTTTTGAACTACTCCTCTTCCCCTTCAATTTTTTTCTTTAGGATCACGCAGTTGGTTTTTCGGTCGTTGGTTCTCAGCTCTTTTCATCCGGTGCATTTCTCGTCAAGTTGACTCGAGCCTCTTCATCGTTGCCAAGTTCAATCCTCAGTTTGCTCTCAATGAAGTTATTTCTCTATCCTGAGTTGCTTACTTTTTTCCCACCCACCCACCCCTTTTCTTATCGGATCCAGAGTCCGTAATCGAGTATCCTTCCTACAAGTGCGAAGTCTTTGTTTTCTTTCCTCAATGATTTCAACCGGTGTTTTCTCTTCAAGATCTTCGTCGGTTCCCCCTTCCAAGTTGATTTTGTTTTCCCGCCCTCCCACCCTTTTCTTACCGGAGTCTGAGTCTCTCTCGACCATCTATTTCATTCGTGTGGAGCCTCTTCAGTCTTTCGTCAATTGTTTCAACCGGTGAATTCTTTTCTCGTTTGACATTCTTCATCTCCTTTTCTTCTCCGGTGGACTCAATTCAAGTTTTTCAGGTTGTTCACATTCTTTTCCTTGGATCATGTGTTTCCTCTTGCTCGTTCGCCTCTCGCCAGTTTATCCTTCCGGAGTGTTCAAGACATCTCAGGAGATTTGTATGTGTTTCAATTAATTCAAAGGTTGTCACCTCATTCAAATATTTCAATTGTTTCGGTGCATCATTTGTCTGTTCAACATCCCTTTTCCAACGGTGTTTTGCTCTTCAGTGGGCCCTAACCCACAGGTCTTTTCCCAGGATCTTACCTGACTCTTCTAATTTCCCCGGAGTTATTCCAAATTCTTTTCTGAGTTTGACGTAAGAACGAATTTCATCAGTCAGATGCCTTTCCAAGATCTTGTTTTCAAATTCTTTTCATTGTTGGCTCAACCTCTTCGCTTTTCATTCTACCGGAGTACCTCAGTTATTTTGGAGGTGTTTTCTCCTCGTCATTTGAAGACCGAAGAAGAGTTTTCCCTCTCAATCTTGCCCATTCTCTCGAAGTTTTGTGGTTCTAGCTTCATATCATCCTCTCGAATTATTTCAGTTTGTCAGATATTCTTTCTTACCCATCCCGAGTATGTCAGAAGTTGTTTTCCCGTTTCTTTTCACCGAAGGCCATCGTTCCCGAAGAATTTCTTCATCCCCACATTTCAGCTAATGTTATCGAATTATCCCGGTGCTCCGTTCAAGTGTTCTTTTATCAGCTCGTTGTCTCTTCGTTCTTGTGCATTTAAATCCCATCGAGCATATTTGTTCTTCTAATTCTTCCCGGTGATTCATCCTCTTTCGTCAGTCATTTCCGAATTCTAATGGTGGTTCATTCAGATTCTTTTCCCTTGTCATCATATTAATTCATTCGTTCTTTCCAATCCTACCGGTGGTTCATGAAGACCTTCTCAAGTTTGCGATATGTCACTTCTCAATCCTTTTCAAGTAGAATAAGTAGTAGGCGAAATCCATTGCTTGTCATCAATTTATTTTGATGAAGGATAATCATATAATAAATCTTATTCTTATTTCATCCAAGTGAATAATCCCTTCCTTCAGAGTTTGTTCCTGTTGAATAAATTCTAGTTCCAAGTGTTTTTCATCTTTTCTTTTCCGGAGTTCATTTTTCCTCAGCCATTTTGTCGGAACCGCCATCTAAATCATCGCAAGGCTCGTCTTATTCTTTCATCCTTTCATTCTATCTCATCGTCATTTTTGTCAACGGAGTTCTTCTTGGTGGATCTCCATGATTTAATTCATTCCTCAAGAGTTCATCAAGATGTTGTTGGTGGAGTTCAAGTATCTTTTCTTCTCGCTTCTCGAAGTGCAATTAAATTCTCCGTATTATTTTGAATTGGAGTTTTGCATTTCTTCGTTCTTCTCAGATATTCAAATCCATCCAATCCTTCCTTATAAATTCTTTTCATTCCATTCTTTTAATTCTTCCGGAGGCTTTGCATTGTTCATCTCGTCAAGTGTCATCCCGTCTTCTGAAGTTCTTGTTCTTTTCTTTCCATGTTTAGTCAGAGTGCTGCCTAAATCCTTTCAGTCTTATTTGTTTCTTATCTCGTTCTAACCAGAATGGTTTCTCAGTCTATCTGATTCCGTGAGCTTTTGATTCTCGTCATTCTCGTCGTTCCTCTCTTCTTCTCGAGTGCTCTCGATTCCTTGTCTCTTCTCTTGAGTTTTTTCTTCACCTCATCCCTTTTCTTTCCCATCTCGGCCCTAAGATCTCGGGACGAGATATCTTGTTAGTGGAGGAGTGTTGTAACGCCCCAGATCCGATGCGCCAGGTGTCTGCCAGTTATTCGTCGTCGTTGCCATGTCATTTGCTTGCGTGTTGCATTTTATCATGTCATCATGTGCATTTCATTTTGCATACGTGTTCGTCTCATCCATACGAGCATTTTCCCCGTTGTCCGTTTTGCAATCCGGCGCTCCTATGCCCTCCGGCGTTCCCCTTTCGTCTCTTGTTGTGAGTGGGTGTTAAACTTTCTCGGAATGGACCGAGGCTTGCCAAGTGGCCTTGGTATACCACCAGTAGACCGCCTGTCAAGTTTCGTGCCATTTCGAGTCCGTTTGATACTCCAACGGTTAACCGGGTAACCGTAAAAGCCTCTCTCTCTTTGCAGCCCAACACCCTTTCCAAAGTGGCCCAAAACCCATCTAACTCGCCTCCATGCCCTCGATCGTTCGATCACGATCATATGGGCGAAAACCGCTCCTCATTTGGACTCTCCTAGCTCCCTCTTCCTATAAATTAGCCCCCTCCCCGGAAATCTCGGGCAAACCCTAGATCAAACTCCACCCGCCGCCGCCGGACAAAAATCTGGGCAGCGGACATGTCCGCCCCGCCGCTGCGCGCCCAATCGGATCCCGCCACCTGTCCTGCCGGCCTCTCTCTCTCCTGCGCACCGCCGCGGGGCCGCCGAGCCCATCTGAGGCCCGCGCGAGCCCGTCCCCGCCGCCGTTCGGCCCGCTCCGCGCCGGCTCCTCCCGAGCTGCCGCCCCGACTGGCTCCCGCCGCCGCCGCCGGCCGGGCTCACCCCGCCGCCGCCCAGCTGCGCCGCTGCCAGCCCGGCCGCCGCCGCCCGAGGCGCCAGCCTCCGTGACCGGGCCCGTGCGCCGCCGCGCGCCCGAAGCTCCGCCCACCGTCGCCGTCTGCCTCGCCGGAGGCCCATCTCCCTCGCCGACCCCGCCGGCCCCCAGATCCGGCGTCCCCATGCCGCCCGCGGCCGGATCCGGCGCCTCCGTGGCCGGATCGGCCGTCCCCTTCCGCCGCCCATCGTCGACGTTGCCGGCGCCGAGCGCCTCCGCCTGTCGCCCGAGTGGGCCGGCCTCGCCCGCAACCCGGCCCACCTCCTCCTCCGTCCTGGGCTGAAGCCCGCTTCGGTGAGCAGCCCGCTATATCCCGCCCGGTCACATTTTAGCTAACCGACGCTCGCTCTGTTTTTTTTCCCGTTCTGAAATCTGCTAAGTCCCTGGATCTACAGTAATTATCATGCCATGTTCATGCCATCGTATCTCTGCATCCGTAGCTCCATTTCGTGCGTGTAATATGTCAAATTGTTTGCCTCGACGAGTACATCATTTCATTCCATTGCATCATTTTCATTTGAGGTCATCTTGATGCCTGAATCATCGTCGTAAGAGTGCTTCATGATGTTTTCTGCTGTCTGTTATCAGAACGAGCTCTTCTGTCATTTTTGCCATGATTGATGTGTGCATCCTATGAGGTTGATGTCTTCATGTGTTTTGAACTATGCCATGTCTTCTTTACAGAGGTGCTTACCATGTATTTTTGTGATCAATGTGGTGACTAGCACAATCATGCAAACTAGGCATCGTGATGTTACTGATTTTAGTCCCTGTTCTGCTGTTATTTTGATGCCATGTAAACTTGATGCTACAGAGTGATCCATGCATATTTTGAGATACTTCAGTAAGGGTGTTTTGAACATGTGGTGTTTGTCTATCCATTCATGCCCTTGGTTGCAATTATGGAGTAGTCTAGCATGTCTTTTTCGTGCTCTACTTTTGCTTCAAAATGTTTCCTGGCAGATTGTTTACATGTTATTCAATTTGGCCGAGCTTGTTGTAGTTGATCCTTGCATGCTATGGACTTGTTCTTGACTTTGTTTGTTACACAAACATGTCTTCTTGATGATTCTATGCTTATCTTGTCATGCAATGACTTGTGGTGAGTGTATCGAGCTTGTTAAGTAGGGTTCATGATGTTGCTGTTTTGCTAGGCTGAATCTGTTATTTCGCGATGCTATATAAACATGTTGCTACTAATCATTCTATGCATAATCTAGAGATGTTCTATAAACATGTTTTGATATACATGTCATCCTATATCCATCCATGCCCCTGGTAGCATTTATAGGATGCTGTAGCTTGTTCATATCTTGCTCCAAAGTTGCATGAAAATGTTGCTGTCAGCCTGTTTACGTTAAGTTCACTTGTTCCCATGTGTTTTGCTAGTGATCCATGCACCCTATGACCTTGCTATTTCCATGCTTAGCTTCACAAATATGCCTTTTTATTGTTGGGTGCCTTGCCATGCCATGTATTGCTCTGTGGTGAGTTGCACAAGCTCATCTACATGTCTTCATAATTATGTTCCTGCCATGTTTGAATCTGTTTAATAACTTGCTATGTTTACGTGGGTGCCATCATATTTTATGATCCTTTTTGGCTTATGGTCAGTAAAGGACTTTTGATCTATGCAATTAGTAGATTCATGCCATGCCTTTGTTTGCCAGGATAAGTTCCTGTAACATGTTGTTTGATAGCTCTGAACATTGCATCATGATGTTATTTTCTGCAAAGTCTGGAATTGTAATAACTTGCAATCTTACCATGTGTGTTTGAGCATGTTCTAGTGATTTCTGGAGATAGCTCAGTGTTCATGTTTTGTAATGCTTTACCTGTACATCATGCCCATGCCTTTTGTTATTATGTTGGGGTGCTGTAGCATGTTGTTTTGATGCTTGCAATATGTCTAGTTGCTGTTTTGGACAGTTTGTCCTTTAAACTTGTATAGAGTGTGTGTGTTGAACCGTTGCTCCGTTTCGAGTGTGCTCTACATGAAACTTGCTTAGAATTGCATGTAGCTTCATATTATCATGTTTCATCCTTGTTTTGAGGTGTTTGCTTGATGTTTGAGTGCATTTTGCATCAATGCCTTGTTTGACTTGTGTTGCTCATATCTTCTAGGCCGTAGCTCCGAACTAAATGATCTTTATATGTAACTTGACTAGAATCTCGTGTAGATCATCTTTGTGCATCTTAACTTGATGTTTAACTACTTGAACATAAGGTTTATTCAGATCTGGACCAATTTCGAAATATGCATATGAGGACTTACCGGAATTGTTATATGTTGTTCCCGGCCTCATTTAAACTTGCCTTGATGTGTTGCTCTTGTTTGCATCATCTCTTGCCATGAGTAGCTTCATGTAGATTTGTCATGCATCATGCTCGTTTGTGCATCATGTCATATTCATGTGTGGTGTGTTTACTATGTTGTGTGCCTCTTCTTGATAGTTCTTGTTTCGTTGCGATCGTGAGGATTCGTTCGTCTACGGTTGGTTCGGCTTCATCCATTCGTCTTGTTCATGGATTCGTTCTTCTTCCTTGCGGGATTTCAGGCAAGATGACCGCTACCCTGGATCTCACTACTATCATTGTTGTGCTAGTTGCTTCATTCTATCGCTTTGCTGCGCTACCTATCACATGTTTATCAAGCCATCCCAAATTGCCATGAACCTCTAACCTTTGACACCTTTCCTATGCAAACTGTTGTTTGGCTATGTTACCGCTTTGCTCAGCCCATCTTATAGCGTTGCTAGTTGCAGGTGAAGTTGAAGATTTCTCCATGGTGGACAGGATTTTGGTTGGGATATCACAATATCTCTTATATTATTAATGCATCTATATATTTGGTAAAGGGTGGAAGACTCGGCCTTTTTCCTAGTGTTTTGGTCCACTCTTGCCACCCTAGTTTCCGTCATACCGGTGTTATGTTCCCGGATTTTGCGTTCCTTACGCGGTCGGGTGATTTATGGGACCCCCTTGACAGTTCGCTTTGAATAAAACTCCTCCATCAAGGCCCAACCTTGGTTTTACCATTTGCCTCACCACCACCTACCCTTTCCCTTGGGTCAGCCAACCCGAGGGTCATCTTTATTACAGCCCCCCCGGGCCAGTGCTTGTCTAAGTGTTGGTCCGAACTAGAGCCCTTTGCAGCGCCCCCTCAGGGAAACTTGAGGTCTGGTTTTAGTTGTACGGATTGCTCATCCGGTGTTGCCCTGAGAACGAGATATGTGCAGCTCCTATCGGGATTGTCGGTGCATCGGGCGGCTTTGCTGGTCTTGTTTTACCATTGTTGAAATGTCTTGTAAACCGGGATTCCGAGTCTGATCGGGTCTTCCTGGGAGAAGGTCTATTCCTTCGTTGATCGCGAGAGCTTGTCATGGGCTAAGTTGGGACACCCCTGTAGGGTATAATCTTTCGAAAGCCGTGCCTGTGGTTATAGGCAGATGGGAATTTGTTAATGTCTGGTTGTAGATAACTTGACACCAGATCCGAATTAAAACGCATCAACCGCGTGTGTAGCCGTGATGGTCTCTTCTCGGTGGAGTCCGGGAAGTGAACATGGTTTCTGGGTTATGTTTGACGTAAGTAGGAGTTCAGGATCACTTCTTGATCATTACTAGTTGACGACCGTTTTGCTTGCTCTCTTCTCGCTCTTATTTGCGTATGTTAGCCACCATATAAGCTTAGTCGCTGCTGCAGTCTCACCACTTTACCCCTTCCTTTCCCATTAAGCTTTGCTAGTCTTGATACCCATGGTAATGGGATTGCTGAGTCCTCGTGGCTCACAGATTACTACAACAACAGTTGCAGGTACAGGTTGTGCGATGATCATGACGCGAGAGCGATGCTTGCTTGCGTTGAGTTCTTCTTCTGCTTCTTCAATCAGGGGATAGGTTCCAGGTCGGCAGCCTGGGCTAGCAGGGTGGATGTCGTTTGAGTTTCTGTTTGTGTTTCATCCGTAGTCGGATGATGCAGTAATGTATTGTGATGTTGTATTCATGTGGCATTGTATGCCTCTTGTATGTATCCCCATCTATTATGTAATGTTGATGTAATGATAACCACCTTGCAAAAGGGTTCCAATATGCGACCCTATCCAAAAGGAACTCGAAGGTCCCACCAAGGATAGACCCGCATATTGAAACGTGACAACCCCTCCACCCTATCCTCATTCATGAGGGAAGCCATCAGATCGTGCCTACACTTCCACTACCCATTTTCTGAGAGAGAGCCACCTAATCATGTGTTGAGACCAAGACATTCCATTCCAACCATATGAATCTTGATCTATAGCCTTCCCCAAGTTGCTTTCCACTCAAATCATATTTCCACTAAATCCAATCCTATGAGAGTGAGTTGAGTGTTGGGGATCCTATCGTTTGAAGCACAAGAGCAAGGAGTTCATCATCTACACACCATCTATTACCTTTTGGAGAGTGGTGTCTCCTAGATTGCTTAGGTGTCACTTGGGAGGCTCCAACAAGATTGTGGAGTGAACCAAGGAGTTTGTAAGGGCAAAGAGATCGCCTACTTCATGAAGATCTACCCTAGTGAGGCAAGTCCTTCGTGGGAGATGGCCATGGTGGGATAGACAAGGTTGCTTCTTCGTGGACCCTTCATGGGTGGAGCCCTCTGTGGACTCGCGCAGCCGTTACCCTTCGTGGGTTGAAGTCTCCATCAACGTGGATGTACGATAGCACCACCTATCGGAACCACGACAAAAACATCCATGTCTCCTATTGCGTTTGCACTCTCCAAACCCTTCCCTTTACATTCTTGCAAGTTGAATGCTTTACTTTACGCTGCTCATATACTCTTTGCATGCTTGCTTGAATTGTGTTAAGATTGCTTGACTTGTTCTAATTTGCTAAAATCTGCCAAGAACTAAAATTGGGAAAAGGTTAAGTTTTTATTTGGTCAAGTAGTCTAATCACCCCCCTCTAGACATACTTTCGATCCTACAATTGGTATCAGAGCTTTGTTCTCCATTTGCCTTGATTTCCATAGCTTTTGGTGATTATAGCCTTGGTTTCACAACCTAGGAGAGTATGGCATCTAGTGAGGGAAATTACCACCGTAGAGGTCCTTACTTTGATGGTACTAATTTTACTAGTTGGAAGCATAAGATGAAAATGCATATTCTTGGACATAACCCCGCCGTTTGGGCTATTGTGTGTATTTGCTTGCAAGGTGAATTCTTCGATGGGAGAGAACGAACCATGAAGCTATCACGGAAGAGTTGAAGATGCTGCAATACAATGCTCAAGGTTGTGATATCCTCTTCAACGGATTGTGCCCCGAAGAATTCAACAAAATCAACCGCCTTGAGAATGCAAAGGAAATTTGGGATACTTTGATTGATATGCACGAAAGTACCGACTCCATCAAGGAATCCAAATTGGATGTGCTTCAAATTCAACTTGACAAGTTCAAAATGAAGGATGGTGAAGGTGTCCCTGAAATGTACTCTAGGCTTGCTCTCATCACAAATGAGATTTTGCCGGCTTAGGAAGTGAACTCTACAAAAAAATACACTTCCGTGATGATACATGTTTGTCATAGTAGGTCGCGTTTTTTGTCATGCATGTACATCCATGAGGATTTTATGACAGAATCAAGATAGTCATACTTGTGCTGTCATAGAAGTGTTCCATGACATTACCAAAATTATCATCACGGAAGTGTCCACTTCCATGACGATAAATCGCGCGTCACAGAAGTGCTTTCATCAAGGGTGACCGACACATGGCATCCACCATAACGGAACGTTGTTAAGCTATCGGGTCCGGTTTTGGATCCGATAACCCGTTAACAGCCCCGACCAATGGGGATTTTCCACATGTGAAATCATCATTGGCTAGAGGAAACACGTGTTGGCTCACCGTTGGGACAGATGTCATCCACTCATTGGACCGAAGGCACCTATGATACGGCTACACATGGCACGGCCCAATAGAGGCCCATTCCTATGAAAAGGCCAGCCCGTTTGACTTGGTCAAAAGGTGGCAGGCCGGCCCACAGAAAGCCTGTTAACGGCCTGTTCGCATATAGCCCATTTACAGCCCGCTAACCCAGGGTTTGTTATGACCTCTCCAAATTAGGCCGAGTAGCATCATCTGGGCCGTCCAATATGATTCCAACCCGTTTTAACTTCCGGCCCATGTGTGGCCCATGACTTCTTTCGGCCCATATGAGGCCCTTTGTAACTCTTGGCCCATTAACGGCCCATGGTGAAACTGGCCCGTAATGAATAGTGTATCACTTTATACCCATTAATGGCCCGTTATTCCATTGGGCCGTTTCCAGCCCAATTTATCTTTCGGCCTTCTCAGGGCCCATTGATTCTTGGGCTCATTTGCAACATTCGGTTACATATGGCTCGTTACTGTCATTTTCTGCTTGTGGGCCAAATTCAGCCCGTCGTTACAGTCGGCCCATTTGCGGTCCGTTAATATGTTGGGCCGTTTTCATGTCAAAAAAACCCGTTGGGATGTTTTCATAGAGTTATCAAATATGAACTATTAACGACCCGTTATGGTCCATGAATAGTACGACCCATGATTGGTGAAATGATGATACGCCCCGTAGAAGGCCCATGGATCCTACGGCCCGTATGAGGCCCATGGATAGTATAGCCCGTAGAAGGCCCATGGATCGTACGACCCGTTGAAGGACCATGGACCCTACGGCCCTTAGAAGGCCCATGAATCCTAAGGCCCGTATAGAAGGCCAATGGATCCTATGGCCTGTATAGAAGGCCAATGGATCCTACGGCCGGAAGAAGGCCCATGGATCATATGGCCTGCAAGAGGCCCATGGTTATAGCAGTCCATGTGTTGCCATGATTATTTTGGCCTAGTTACCAAAAATAGGCTATTGTGGCCACTAGAAAAACACCGAAAAAGAACTGCAATGACTACAAGCAAACAACTAAACAAGACAATAAGGAAATAAATAAGCAAGTAATTAACGCTAGCCTATTACCGCTATTACACATAGTACATCCATTGGGCATCAAAGTTCGCCACCAGTGCAAATATAGGGAACAAAGCAGCATATTACATACACTGGCAGTCAAAATTGGCCACCAGTGCAAATAAACGTGGCAGCAAAACAAGAGCATAACTGAAACAACTTCAGAAGAGCTCAAGAAACGTTATCCTGGGTATCCACCATGCTGGCAATAAGCTTAGCAAGCTTATTAGCTTTGTCCTGTTTGGCGCTAAAATCCTCCAACGCTTGCTGTTGCACCAGAAAGTATGCATCTGAATGCTCCAGGGACTTCCGCAGTCCTTCCGCTTCTTGTCGCAGCACAGCTGATCGATGTCTTTCAGCTTGTAGTTGAGACTCAAGAAACCGAACTGATTCAGACAGTGAGTTTGAATAGCTTGTGCAAGCGGTAGTGGCCAGTAACTCGAACACTAAACCAAGACAGGACTTTGGGGTTGTCTCGCTGTCTTCAAGATAGTCTTCCTTAGCTGTTTTATCAGCTTTGTTGGAGACCAACAAGGATGTGTCACTATCCTGAACCTTATCTGCATTACTTCCTTTACCATTGCTTAATAAGGCACTCTTCCCCAATATTCTGTCAGCATTCTAAAAGAAGAAACAAGCAGACACATAACAAGTTTAGCATGTACTAGTATATGAAACTCATTTCGGTGAACCAGTTCATTAGTAAGGTGGACAGGATTAAACTACCAAGTCTTCTATTGCCAAGTACTAGTACATAATAAAAGCATCAAACAAACATATATCTATGTCCTATGGTCACTGCATTGTCTTGCCAAATCAAAATAGAGACACGGTTCAAATCATATCAGTTCAAGACAAAGCAGCAGTGAAAGAATACAAAGCGTGGGAAACTACACGGCACAACAAGATTTCAGATGGGTACCACGGGTCTACATGTACAACAACACTATTGGCTCTGTTGTGATGCTAGTAATGTGCATGATATGAAAGTCAACTGTATACACAATTGAAATTGAAATCAACAGAGCTATTGATAAGAGCAAACCTGTTAAAAGAAACATGCGTGAACATACCTGCTGTGCCATTGGAGTTTCGATTGGATCCTTGAATTTGAAAATAAGTTTGTATGAGTAAATACAGTGATACAAGAGCAAAGCAATAATAGTTAAAATAGGCGCGCCTAAGCGAGCGCTTAAGCGCGCCTAGGCTCTAGGCGTTGGCAAAATGCATTGCGCATAACTACGCTTAATCTGTGCATAACTGCGCATAAGCATGCGCTTTGGTCAGTAAAGCGCAAGGCGGTGGCAAAACGCACAATTAACGCCTAGCGCTTTTTTGAACTATGATAGCAATGGAATCTTAAATTAGAACAATTGTTCTTCAGGTTTAGGCACTTGTTCTACATGAACAGAGTACAGTAAGACGCAAGAATATAATACTTAAAAATAGAAAATGAGCTCATAGACCTTACCACATTCTTGGTTCGGGACCAGTACAGAACAAGGCGTTCCCAGTCATCGTCCAGTAAATGTGTCTCAGGAGAACGTAAGGGAATTTGATGAGTTTCTTTGCCGGTGAAGTACGTTTTCTTCAGGTAATTCCGATACTGCCACCAAGCATTCTTGAAGATAGCAGAGGTATTAGCACAGGTTACCTCATCCTGAGTTTCCAAATCGGTCCTTCTCTATAGAGAAAAATGGGAAAATTTGTTGTATTATAACCATCATGGAGGTAGGATGTATGGGACGAAGCAAAGTAATTGCCATGAATAACATTACTTACACATAACTCCTGGACAAACACCTGCAACTGGCATTTTCCTTCATCTTCAGTATAATATTTCCAAGATGGGAAGATACGCACATACGATTTAACAACATCAAATGCGATAGATGCTAAACTACGACTAGCTGGTTGTGCTTCCTCCACAGGAATAGGCGTACTAACTGGTGGAGTTGGGGTTCGCCGTGATAGTACTGGCCCTTTGGGCACTGGAGCTGCCTTACTAACTGCTCTTGTTTGGGAGCTCTGTGGTGGAGATGGTGCTGTGTCAACAGGAACTGGGTTACTATCGGCTGGGGTTGGGGTTAGATTGGGTGAAGCTGGTTCTCTGTCCATCGCAGTAGGGGTACAATCTGCGAGAGTTTGGGTTATGTGTGGTAGGGCTGGTTCTTGTGCATGTACAACCGGGGTGCTATCTCCACCAAGAGGTAGCACTGTTTTATTTGAAGACCGTGTTTTTAGTCCGCTAGATACTGGCATCACCCGCTCCAATTCAAATGGCTGATAAACAGGAAACATAGTTGAATGTACAGACATTGTATGAGAGACAGATGCAATAGATAGTGTGGAAAAAAGAGGGCATGAAATAGTTGACATGTATATTGTTTAACTAAAACGGATAGCATGACATAATTTCACATATATGATGTCTATCTAAACTGGATAGCATAGCATAACATAATTCAAAGATATGATGAATAACTAAACAGGATCGCATGACATAATTCACCTACATGTTATCTAAGTAATCAGGATCGCATCATTTAATTCACATATGTGATTTATATGCTAAACAGAGGGCATTCGATATGATGTCTGAACTAAGAACATGGTGTTGAATATTGTGTATATGATGTCTAAACTATGCAATGCAAGACACCATATGCATGATATGAGCAGTATAACCGTGCCAAGTTAGAGCATACACCTCAGTGGGGGAATAGGACTGGTCATCTGTCTCTGAATCCATCTCTGAGGAGCTATCGGGACCCAACAAGAGATCTGCTTCGACAGGTAGCACTGTCTGCTCTGAAGGCCTTGTTTTCACTCCAGATTTTTCCATCTCCCACCCAAATGGCTGATTCACAGGAAGAGTAGTTTAATGTACAAACATTGTCGACAAATGGAAATGTAATGAAGAAAAGGATGGGCAAGATATCATTCAAATATATGATGCCTGGTTAAACAGGATGGCATTGCACATTTCACATATATTATGGCTGGCTAAAAGACATGAGACTGCATAATTCCCATATATGATATAG
This sequence comes from Triticum aestivum, assembly GCF_018294505.1. NCBI lineage: Eukaryota > Viridiplantae > Streptophyta > Magnoliopsida > Poales > Poaceae > Triticum > Triticum aestivum. The sequence continues at coordinate 151,240,028 of NC_057810.1, forward strand.
AAACTAAACAGGTGGCATTACAGAACATGTCTAAACTAAGCAGATGACATATATGATGTCAAAAGTAGGCACTGCAAGGCAACATATGCATGATATGACTAACATCATCATGCCAAGGTAGAGCAAACACCTTGGGGGTAAATAGGAGTGGTCAGCGGCGTCTGAATCCGCCTCAGAACAGATATCTTCCTCTGGATTACAATCTGGAGAGGGGTGGGGAGGGTTTGCCATTGAACCCACCATGGAGCGATGTCTGCATGACATTGTATTGCCGCGCAAAACTCTTCTCTTTTTCTCTACATGTTCAGCATGACTGTGTACAATATCTGACATGCATACGAAAAAAATATGGTGAGATTATGTAAGGAGAGCATGCAGAAATTTAGAGTGATGGTAACAACCAGTGGATGGATCCAAAAATAATGATAGCAGGCTGATGATTGCTTTAAATTAATAAAAAGACAGATGATGATTGCTTTACTATTTGTTTCCCACCCAAGATGAACAACATAGGCATACCCTAGGTGAACCAGATATTAGACAGACATACTATTCATTGCTGCCTCGATATGTGCCCCACAACTAATTTAGAACTCAAGTTTGAACATTAATTTGGACCTGACTTGGGAGTCCAAGAGCTGAACAGGACGATAAAGTAGCAGGTAAGTTTAAGCAATGCATAACATAAGCAGAAACAAAAGAGTGCGACCTCTCTTGTGGACCCGTGTACTCCTCAGGTTCATCTGCTGAGTCGATGATGGTGATGCCGTTGCGGTGGGTGCCGGCGGCAGGGAAGGAGATCTGAGGCGGCGAAAGACGGTCAGGAGTCGTGATGTCTGGTTTGGTGGATACTTCTGTCGATGGAGCAGCTCAGGTGAGGTGGACGACGTCGCGGCAGGAGCAGGACAAACCACACAAAGTTCCCTTCGACACGTACCTGTAACTAAAGTAATTCTGTAAGGGCTCATTTGGCTTGCATGATTCTTAAAGCGCAGGGATAGGAAAAACACCGGAATAGGATAGGAAAATGCACATGGTAAACAGAGCATTTGTAAACACAGGATTTCTGTCAACTTGGGTGTTTGGTTTATAGGAATTGGAAGAGCAGAGGAATGCAAAGAAACATGGCCAAAATAAAGTGAAACCATATGAAAGCGTGTACAGTTAGAATGTTATTCTAGCACTAATGCACTTGGTCTTGTTTTCATGCATAGGATTTTGAAAAGTAGGTCCAGGTGGATGTTTTGCTTCATTCCTTTCAACAAAATGCATGACTAATTGGGTTGGTCGCTGAAGCAGTTGAGGCAGAGGTGGCTGTTGGAGGTGTGGAGGAAGATCTGAGGAATTTGTAGACGGCGTCCAGGGCACTGCTCTTTGTGATGGATCGTTCTATCATTGGAGCAGCTCCGGTGAGCCGTAAGACGCCAGGGCTGAAGCAGCACAAGACAGACATTGTCAATCTCAAGTGGGATTCTAATAGCATCTCCAATAGATGATGTAAAATGGATGTAAAATTTACATCACCAAAAACCACCTGACTACAACAGATGAGGTAAAAACTATTGACTCTGAACTTAACTGTCGAAACTGAAATTTACTGTGGAATCTGAATGCTATTGTCGAAATTGAACGCAATGGTAGCAGAGAGGCACTTGACATGTAGTTTAGGGAGGGCATGCAGTTCATCTTCAACCTGTACCCCCCTGAGCCGCCAGCCGCCACCGGCCGAACCACCGGCCCCAGCACCGCCTCGCCGCCCCGAAACAACTCCCCACCGCTGGCCCGGCCAGCCCTCTAGGCCCCCCACCCCCACCCTGAACCCTAAGATAGATAGTGGGCTACCTCTCCGGCGAGCCCCTGTCCCTGCCGCGGGTGGTTCTTCCTTAACTCCGGCGAGCCCCCCAACCCCTGAAAATCGACTGGCCCAAAAGTCGATTCAGTCGACTGAATTGTGGCTAAATCGGAGCAGAGTAGCAACACGAGCGAGGAGGAGAGCAGCAGTAGCAGCTGGGCAAGAGAGCGATCGAGCGAGAGTCGGAGCAGCAGCAGTAACATGAGCAAGTGAGCGAGCGAGAGCTGGAGCAGCAGCAGCAGATCCGGCTGGTATGGCTGCCGCCGCCGAAGGGGCCTCGCACTGGGGGAGAGCCGCCGTGGAGATGTCGCCCGCGGTGCCGGCTTGAAGGTATCCGCTCCATGGGGGTGCGGGATGGAGCACCGTCGTTGCCGGGAGGTCGAGTTAAGGAGAAGGTGTGATGCGATGAGTGTACAACCTCTTTGGTGGCGCCGAGTAGGCCTCAGCTTCGTCCAAGGAGTCGGTGAGGATGCTGCGGTTCCGGTGGAGCAGGTTAAGCCGGTGCTGTGGGGATGGAGCAGCCGCGATAGACGAGGCGATCGTCGGAGCAGCTCCTTGGAGGTGGAGGACGGTGCGACTGAACCGGCGGGACGATGAGATGGACGGAAGATGGGACGATGAGATGGACGAAAGATCCTCATCAGGGGAGGTGGACGAGGGACGTTGCGCTGTTGCAGTGGACGACATCATCGGGGAAGAGGCTCCGGCTGGGCAGCGGTGAGGTGGTGGACGGAGGAGGGTGGGGTTTCGCGGCTGGAGGGGAGAGGTTATGGCAGCCTAGGATTTCGAATGGCGAAAAGGGGGCGATGGGAGGGGGTGAAGCATGACTTAGGGATGCGCTTGTCCAAAATGTAGGGTGTGTTACAAAAGTACCCCCCACTGATTTGAACTAGTGGCCCTTTCGGCTCAGGATTAGAAGGGGGATTTCGCGTGTCGGGATTTGGCAGCTGGAGGGAGTTTTCGCGCGCGTTGTAATTTCAGGATAACAAGGCACGGGTTGTGAAGGCGTCAGTTTTGGGAGCACGATATCTGAATTTTCGGGATAGAACAAGACACGGGTTGAATTTTAGGGACAAGCCTAACGTGTAGTAATATTGTACTTGTACGTACCAAATCAATTCACACTTCCCTCAACCAAAAAGAAAACGAAAAAAATAAAACTATGCATACCACACAAAGAGAGAGTCTTGCCCCGTTTTACTATACAAATGCTATTCAAAGCTACTCCCTCCTTCCATCTATATAGGGCCTAATGCGTTTTTCGATGCTAACATTGACCAAATATTAGAGCAATAATATATGACATGCAACTTACACAAAGCACACCGTTGAATTCGTCTGTGAAAGGTTCTTTCAATGATATAATTTTCACATTGTGCATGTCATGTACTATTAATCTTGTCAATAGTCAAAGGCGGTCTTAATAATCTCATTACACCCTATATAGATGGAAGGAGGGAGTATGAATCCATGTTATGTCCGATTAAATTTTTTTCACTTGCTGTATAATGCATGTAACCTACTCATACCAACATTTTAGTGCATTCCAAATGTCTATACTACCGCTGCAATTTGAACTAAATTTGAATTCGTTTCTCTATTTCAATAAGAATCTACAATCATGATTGTTGCCAACTTCAACCATCATTCGTGTATTACCTTAATAACACACCACATGATTACTATAGAGATAGATATGAACTATGTGTACTACATGAACTCGAATTCTATTTTTTGAATACACTTGATGTTGATTCCAAATAATAGTACATTTGATGTACTAACTATATATTCATAATCTAAACCATGTTCCATACGTACACCGTGTTTATCACACAAAGTATAGTGCCCCGCCCCCTACATTATGACAAGTATTTAGACCTGAGTTGCAAAAGCCACACATTAGCCCAAATTATAATCAATGTTCTACATTATGATATCTTCTTCAAGTATCCGTATCCACTTTTTTATAATGAATTCTGATCTTTGTTCATCTTTTACACCTTCACGATCCTCTTCTATTTGTAGCTAGATAGCGCTAACTTTCTATCATGCATGCACACGCCCGCCCCCCTCTCACCCACCCTTAGCGTTCTCTCCATCATGCACGTTCATTATTTCTCTTTAGGTCGTCCACCAGCGGTGTGTGTAGGCCCCCGGCTCCTTCTTTCTAGCACACACCAGTCGATATACCTCTCTAGCCAAGTGGGCCTACAACAAACACATATATACTTCCCCTCTTCTCTTCTCATCGTCCATGCCCCCCTATGTCCAATATGATTCCACGCAGGTGCACACTCCCGCCCCTCTTTTCATTGATCACATACTCGCACATTCCTCCCCCCTCGACATGGTAGGCCTCTCACACCACCTCCTAGCCACACCCTCTCCCCCTGTCTGCCTCTTCGGACCTTATTTGCTTCTAACACATGTAGGCGTGTATATGAACTGATCTCCCTACATATAGCCAGGTCGACTATAATTCGCTTTCACCAAGCACCGATACACTTACCTCGCTAGTTATGTCTCTCCTTTTCTCGGACACACAACGGTTGATCTTCCTACGTAGTTATGTATGCTTACCACAACCATATATTCTCCCCTCATCATCCTTGAATACCTCCCGACCCGTCTCTCACACGCACGTGCATAGATAGACAGACATCCCACACCCTCTCTTATTCATATTGCACGCATACCCTCCATTTGTCTAGCAGGCCTCTCCCACCATTTGTGAGACGCCACTCCACCACCAACCCTCCAATGCTCTACCTTTGTCTTTTTCCCAACCTTATTCCTCTGCTACACATATCCATGGATGTCGATCAATCTCCCTCAATACATAGCTAGGTCTCTCTCCTTCCCCACACATATACTAGTCGATCGGTCTCTACCCCCTCCCCCCACACTCACACTGATAGTCGAACGTTGTAGGTAGGTATCCATGCCACGGAGAAAAACTGCACCTCTGCCCTCTCAAATTCCAGTAGGCCAGCTGCCCTGTATCTTTGACGTGGGCAAACACAAATTCGATGGCACTCTTTATCGATCGCGCAGCCACACACTTCATCCCTATTTTCAATTCTATTGATATCTCACGTCCATGACTCCATTTCACACACATTGCATATGTAACATTTTTCTGATGGAGATATCATCAACACATTGCCTCTGTTTCGCACAAACCATCTCTCCCACACCCACCCACGTACGTACTTGCACCTAAAGAAGAAGTGCACACAGGACGCACGTACTCACGTCTCGTTCTCGGCCACACCCGCGCGGGTACACGGTGGAGTTCGTTTCTGTACGAAAAGGCAGCCCACGTGATAATTTGACGCGTGTAGCGGTTGTTTACTCGAAGGAGGGTCGGGTACCATGCCTAGACGAAACAAAGTTCGACTTGACGTGTTAGCATTAAATAAAGTTATATATTTCTCAATGGCACATACAGAATATAAAACAATTTCTGTGGGGAAAATGGAAAAATGGGTTTGTCTCTCGTCACACCATCTCACACAAGGCCGCCGTGGCCTCTCTCTCTCAGCGTTGGTCAGTGATCCGGCCAAATCCCATCCGTCGGTGGAAACGGAGGATGTGCATCGTCTCTCCGTTTGACGGCGTTTAGGCAGCACGTCCCGATCTGCGGTACCCGCCGTTCTCTCTGACCAAGCTCCGGTGCGGTAGGGCCTTCGCCACTTGCTCGCTGCCGCAGTATGGGCAGATCCCGGCCGCCGGCGCCTGTCGGTGTCAAAACCGGCGGATCTCGGGTAGGGGGTCCCAAGCTGTGCGTCTTAGGATCAATGGTAACAAGAACACGGGATTTTACCTAGCTTCAGGCTCTCTTGATGAGATAATACCCTACATGCTGCTTGATTGACTATAATGAGTATAGGGGTTACAAGAGTTGATCTACCTCGAGATCATATGTTGTGGTCTAAACCCTAGAGGTATGATGAGTAATGTCATAATGATCTATCGACTAGCCTAGCATCGGTTTATATAATGTACCATAGGCCTAGGGTAACAAGAGTCCTAGTCGAATATGCTGGTGGGGGAGGAATCCTTGTCTTGATCACCAAGTCTTGTGGAATCTTCCTTGTATGCGGCAACTGTCCGAACTGGCCCATGAGTATACGGCCATGGGATCCTCGGCCCAATCCAACTGTTCGGGAGACGACGTGGTGAGTACCCCCTAATACAGGACACCGTCAGTAGCCCCCTGAACCGGTCTTCAAGTTGGGGACGCTCCTCGATTCTTATGAACTGTTCTTCATATTCGGTCGTCGGTCTTGAAAACTGGTTCAACAAATCTTCTCATCTTTGATCTTGAGGATCACCGAAGTAAATACGAAGAGTTTACACGTCGGGTATCCGAGGAACCCCTTTAAGTTTCCGGCCTTTATCAATGCCTTGTTATTTTATGCCACTCCTCGGGTTTGAAGTTATTCCCGGGCTGCAGTGTCCTCTTGCATGCGAGATCCAACGTCGGGTTGCATTCGAGGTATCTTTTGCAGCCAAGCACCAACGCCAGACTGCTTTCGAGCTATGTATCCGAGCTCCAACGCCGGACTGTGTCCAAGCTCTAACGCCGGACTGTATCTGAGATGTCATAGATCATCTTGGTTCAAAAAAGTTGAAGGAGTTTAGCCCAGCTTAATGCCGGGAATGCCCTCTATGGAGCCAGCCACTGGCGCCTGAGCTTTATGCCTGACTGCTTCCCAGGTGGTGCACCACCCCTGACTGCGGGCTGATTTTTTGATTGGTGCAATTTATTCTCTGCCGAGATATTTAGCCAGTAGCCCTCAAGGTGTGTGCGTCGGTCTAAAACCCGAGATGCACCTGAAGGAAAACATGAAACCGCTGATCCTAGTTGCCCCTGAGACTCAGGTCGATGCGTGAAATCGGCCTGAGGATCAACTCCTAGCTCGGCAACATACATAGGAATAGAAACACGGTGTGCAAAGTCCTCAAGAGTCAGGTTGGGTGAGGTCGACCAACCTGAGGATAATAATCTCCTCGAAAACTATATTGCACTTTAAATTTTCTGCATTGGACAGGCAATGCAGTAGCCCCCGAGACACTGGTCGGGTGGCGACACCAGATCAGGGGACCGATGTACCCCTTTAATATTTGTAAATAATAAGCACGAAGCCCAGTAGCCCCTGAGCCTTAATGTGGGCACGGGTGGCCGAATTAAGGATCGATATCCAAAGTAAAATCACAAATTATGTGTAATGATTCTATGTATCCAAGTACTCTACATCATCAATGCTCGGATCCGCATTGTACAGAACTTTGTTGACCGGCCATCGGCTTCAACCTCCTCGGCCAGTAGCCGGGGAGTGTTTGTCCCACTTTATAAAGCCTTTATGAGGGCAAAGATTTACGGCAAACAAGGCAATCCGTCCATACGGTTTTATAAACAAAGGTACACAGAGAGACATGTTATATTATTGTTTTAACATAAGAAACATCGTCCAAAGAAAATAGTCCCGCTATCGGTTCCTTTCTTTGGGTTGTCATGCTAAGCATGATCATGAAACCTCAGCTCCGATCAATCTGGGAGGAAAATACTGAGGATTTAGTTCGGGAAAATCTTCCAGACTCTATGGTCTAGATGAACCCAAATTTTCACTTCTGTTGCGACCGTTTATAATCTGAAAGTGGCCCATCGTCGGCTTCTACCCCCTTGTAGATGCTACGCAGGGTGTTTCCATAATAACAAAACAACCCTTAGCCGACGTCTCGGTGCCCGAAGGCGGTTGTGTTGGCGGAAACGAGGCAATCAGATATGCGGGCTTTATAACTTTCACTTAGTCATAGGAGCTTAAAGTTGGGAGGCCAGCAAGTAGCCCCCTGCTTAGTGTTCAGCGACAGCCGAGGTCAAGTCGTAAACACTTCGGCCAATGTTATGAACGGCCCGTCATTTAACATAGTCATCGAATCGCTGACCGGTTTATGCTTTATTGTGACAGTCAGTTTTCAGCTTTTTCCACCGAGGTGCTTAACCATGCGAGCTGGAAGCACAATCGCAGTGGTTCTCCTTTTGCACACCTAACTGAACAAAGCGGAATGTAGGAGGCAAGCACATGAGCCGGGCAACCCAACTATCGACCAAAGACACAATTTGAAACCGATGCATATATAGCAGTATCCGAGAATTTTTGCTGAATCTCTAAAGGTGTCCGGCGTTGCACTGCGAGACTTATGCGGAAAACACACAAATAGTTGAAAAGTGCCATAGGATTGGAAAACCAAAAAACATCAGTAAAAACATGACGACTGAACAAGATCAAGTGTTCGGTGCCAATCCGAAATTTGGAAAAAAATTGTGCTTCTGTCGTGCTTTAACATGACACATCCTATCTCAAGACTTCAAGCGGGTCAACCTACGGCTTCAACCTCCTATTCTGAAGGCGGAGTACTTCTCGTTAGGCCAGTTTAGCAAACTTTAGCGGCTTTAAGAGAGAAATTAGGCTCCCCGGCTATTGACCGCACACTCGCGTCGAAAAAAGGAGTGATAGAAAAAAGACTTTGCAACGACTAAGAAGAAGAAGAACACTTATTATAAAACAACTCACATAAATTTAAGAGCCCCCAAGTGACTTGGGTAAAAGAATTTTATGTATAATGATTGTATGTACCGAAGTACTTGTATCATATCTGTGTTCACCCGAACTTTATACATGTCTTAACCGACCGTCTGCTTCTCCCTCTTTGGTCAAGGACCGAAAAGTGTTATGTACTCCCCCTATCGAGAATATCGACGGTGTTTCCGATAACCAGGCAATCAGGCCATAAGGCTGTAACAGACAAAGCGCGCTCAGGGAACTTATGCTATATTACTGACAAAGTGTAAGAAGCATCTTCGAAGAAAATAGTACCCCCACCAATACCTTTCTTCGGTTGCTCATTATTATTATGAGACTTGTGCAATAGATTTTTTGTACTCATGAGTTCCGTTGTTTGCCGACCATTGTTGAAAATAGTAAGAGTGCTAGCTTTTGGCTTCACCCAGTCTGAGGTCCGGCTCGGATGAACCGATCATGACAATCGCAGAGGTGCTCCCTTTACTCCCTAGCCGAACAATCGGGAACGTAGGGGTAAGCACAGGAGCCAGGCAACCCAGCTTGCAAATCGCTTAAGTCAACATGGTGCATATTGTGGCGTAATACACGAACAAGGAACGAAGCCGTACAAGTATAATCATATGCAAGAGGAAAAGCTCCATCAAAGGAGCCCCCAGATAATCGGGGTATTTGAATATGTGCGTCAGAAACAAAGTTTTGACAAGGAACTTTGTCACAAATAACTTTGTGCCAAAAAGTATAATGCTTGTTCAAACCGAACACAATTTAAGACTGAAAGTTTTTGAGCGTGAAAGCAACTTAGCGGGTTGATATGTTCGGCATTGATGACGCGGTCCGAGCTTGATGCGGGACAAGGTTCCAGCCTCCAGGCTGGTCCCGAGGTGGCCGAGCAGAGAGTTTGGCACCCCGAGAAGATGAAGCCCCCAGCCGCGGTATTGGAGCAGGTCGGCGCGCCAAGGCGACAACAAATTCGGTCGAAGGAGGCGACAATGCGGCTCAGTCTGAGTCAATTGGCTGCACAGATAAAATAGCGCAAACCAAAGGTAATGACAAATAAAGATAATGATGTATATTAAAAAATCTTCTACTTATTTAATACAAGTGAAGGAAATAATGAAAGAGATGTGGCCTGAGCGTCGAGGTCAATGGCGATGCAGGGCGTCGGTGTGACACAGTGAAAGTGTGATAAAGCCCGAATTCACAGGTCGGTCCGAGTTCCGGATATGGCGTTCGCCGAACTATGTACAGAAACTGACTGAACCACCACGCAATCATCGGTAATGCGGCCACCATTTGATAGACCTGTGTACAGATGATGGAACAAAGCAGAGTAATAATTCCTTGGGAAAATGAACCCAAACGAGCAAAAATTGCTAGGATTAATAGCACCTGGTTTATTTGTTGTAGCGGTTCGAAGAAAGGTTACTCCCAAAATTGGGACTCAACCTGCACACCCATTGCCTGATGGGTGATGAAGCGATGGCATGGCGATCTTGGCAAAGGTTGGATCGCCACGGCAAAGCCTGTGGTCCAGCTAATGTGATGAAGCTGGTCAGCTGGTGATGCCGAAGTCTCCGAAGTAAGTTGATGAAGAGATGGCGAAGTCCTCGGTCTAGCCGAGGTGACAGAGCAGGTCGATAAGGAGAAGCTGCAACTGCCGTGTCAGCCGAGGTGTTGAAGTAGTTCGGCGTGATGGACATCGGCTTGAAGAAGCAACAGTGCGGCTATGCCGAGGCAGGTCGTAACTTGTGACACGGTCAATGCCGGCTTGATGAAGTGACCGTGTGGCGATGCCGGTGTGCCCGCTCCGTGTAATCCGTGGGGTGGCGATGTGGGCGACGATTTATCCTTCGCGATGCCGAACTATTGTTCAGCTGGCCGAGATGATGATTTGAAGAAGTTGAGCTCGACTCAACAAAGTCAAAACATATCTAACGCAGGTCGGCCGCCGTGGAGTGATGTTGTCGAGCTGGTTTGACACCGGCGCGACGGTGAAGTTCGTATTGTAAAAATACTTTTAATACTAGTGGGGTGTGTTTGAGAATAAAACACAATACCCCATACAAAAACGTCCTTCAAAAAGGATGTTCGAAATCCCGTTCGTAAAGAAGATGAACTTGGGTCGGATTCGTTCTCGCGCAGAAAACAGATCCGAAAAGTGATGCACTAATCGGAAGGTTCCCAGAGTTTGGACAGTCAGATCGAGCTGAATTTTTGGCAGGTGGTAGATATGAGAGTTCCGCAGCCGATCAACGGTTGGATCTTCTAAAGGATATCCGAGCTAGATGCTGGACACCCCACTCCAAACTCATCTGGATTCTCGTCCAGATTCAACAGGGCTCCGGTATATCGGAGATTGCCGGAGATTTCTCCATCGGAACTCGACAAAATTTTTGCAGGGTTATTGTGGACTTTATTTCGCATAATTCCACCGAAGCAATCGTTTAGGCAACACTGGAGGAGGCGGTGGCGGATATGAGTTGCTGTCCAAAAAACAGCACGGTCGCCCGAGGGCAATGTTGTTGTTGAGCCCCCGAGCTCCATGGATGACTCCTCCATGATCTTGATAGAGATCAGAGTTGATGTTGATGAAGGACCTCATCCGAACATGACGATCGGAGGTAGGGCACAGTCCTCAGTCAAGCCAAGGTGACCAGTCGAGCGGGTGACAAAGAAACCGACGTTGAAGTTGACCTGCAGTCGAGCCATTGATCCTTTCGCCGATCACACAGCGGAACACTCAATGAAAGCACCAATGTCGGTGTCAAAACCGGCGGATCTCGGGTAGGGGTCCCAAGCTGTGCGTCTTAGGATCAATGGTAGCATGAACATGGGATTTTACCCAGTTTCAGGCTCTCTTGATGAGATAATACCCTACATGCTACTTGATTGACAATAATGAGTATAGGGGTTACAAGAGTTGATCTACCTCGAGATCATATGTTGTGGTCTAAACCCTAAAGGTATGATGAGTAATGTCATAATGATCTATCGACTAGCCTAGCCTCAGTTTATATAATGTACCATAGGCCTAGGGTAACAAGAGTCCTAGCCGAATACGCCGGTGGGGGAGGAGTCCTTGTCTTGATCACCAAGTCTTGTGGAATCTTCCTTGTATGCGGCAACTGTCTGAACTGGCCCATGAGTATACGGCCATGGGGTCCTCGGCCCAATCCAACTTATTGCGAGACGACGTGGTGAGTACCCCTAATCCAGGACACCGTCAGCGCCCTCCTAGTAACATCCCGACGACCCTCAGGTACAGCTTCCTCCGGCCTTGCTCGATTGCCCATCTTACCACGTTGCTGCATATGGATCTTCTTTAGTTGTTTGCTTAAATTGTATCTCGACCGGCGTACTTTCCATCTTGCAATCTCGTCCTCAAACCATTTTTGATAAACCACCATGTGTTATCTTTCCCTTATTACATGGAACATGCTTCTTTTTTGTCGGCGTATGTGTCTTCAACTCGTGTTATTGGGCAGTAATTGTTTCCTTTCGACCTCCTTTTGCAAACAGGGCTATCCATTTTCACCTTGTTGCTATTGCGACCTTTTGGTGAACTGCACAAATCACTTTTCTAAAGAGTGTTTTGTGCATTTCCACCAAAATGTCACACGGGCACCGTTTTTACATTTCAGTGGGACTACGAAAAGGGAGATTGGTTTTGCTATCCTCCTCATCCAACTCCGTGCCTAATCTTCTCCAACAAGAAGTTAGTCCTAAAGAGAGATCGTAGAGGTGATCGGCTTCTATTTATGTGTGTTATGTTTCATCATCTAGTTCCACTATTATTGTAATCACATTGACTGGATATCTTTGCAAATAGGGATGGTCCGCTCGATTTTAGTGGAGCTGCACAAAATGATCGGATTGTGGTGTCCTTCATACACCTCTATTTTGGCTACAGAGCTGGGTGAAACTAGCTGCCAAGCAATGAACACTGTGCCAAGGAAATGGAGCCATGCCTACGAACAACATCGATGAATTATATTTTTTCTTTATTTGTACACCTTGTCACAACTTTGTCTTCAATTGTGATGTGAATATTGGCACTGATCTGCAAACCATTGAGATGCATTAGCCATGGTAGTTTCATTTGTATTTGATGGAATGTTGTAATGAGATAATCTCGAGGCAAGACACATGAATCCTAAGTTGAAACCCTTTTTTTCCTGCGGGAACCAAAGTTGAAACCTTCATAGCATGACAGTAAAATTTCATCAAAATTATGCGTACATATAAACAAATCCTGAAGGACTGATAGCAATGCCAAAAACAATTCAACTTCGTTTCGCCGACATGTTGGACATCCTTCATCCGGCTCCACCTGCCATGCAGCAATATTGAGTGCACAAGACAACTTCAGGGAAAGATTCATCCCGGTCGTTGTGCCGCAATAGTAATGACTAGTGAGCAGTCAAATCACAGAGCCCCACCTTCGCCACAATAAGTTGCTCGGACGAAGCAACCATCATTTCTCTGTTCCTTGAATCCGCTGGTACTCCCATATTCCCATAGTAATAAGTTGCTTGGGCGAATCAACCATCACTATATCTGCTCACGTGTGATGACCACAGGAGCTATCCATTCAGATTGCATGTTAAAAAAATAAAGGTCGATAACTCATGCGGCAAACTTAAAAAAAAACTAATGCGGCACCTCGGGCCAACGCAGCCAGATCGCATCTTGCACGAGAAATTACACACCATGTTTCATTGACATGTGGTCCCGTTCCAACATATCAGTGAGATGACGAGGAGTCCTTTTCTACTAGTAGTTTTTCCGAACCGACGTGTAGGCCGGGGCGCCTCTTCGTGAACCGTGGCAAACTGGCAACCGTCCACCGACTCTTCGCCTTTCCCTCTCGATTTGGAACTGCTGTCACACGCTCTTCCTCTCCCTCCTCCATTTTCCTTCAGCCCTTCACCCTTCCTTCTGCCATTGTTCGATCGTCTTCTCCATGGAGGGAACAGGCCGGAAACAACCCCGTTATTCTTGCCCCGATCTGAAAGATGACATGGTGGAGGAACTCATTGATCGGTGCGACATCATCACCTCGGCTAGCATGTCAGGTTCGTTCAAGCCCATTCTCGACTCAACTAATAACATCATTACAAGGAACCCAAGAGTCAAGGAGCGGTTTGATCTCCTCTATCTTCTTCGCCGTGACCCTGATGACTACTGGTGCAGGGACGACGGAGGCCTCGCCTTGTGCAAGTTGATGCCGCTTGATAATGATATGTATGATGTTAAGATGCCATCGCTTGAGGGCAAGGATTGGGCAGGCGCAAATGGAGATTGGGTTGTTTACATTGGGTCCAACTACGAGTGGGCACTTGTGAATGTGTACACTCATGACCGGGTTCCACTTCCAAAAATCTCAGCAGACTGCCCAGAGGTTGAGCACACCGGTATTGTACGCACGTTCAAATACGATCATGGTGACTGTCTTCTACGGAAGATAGCAATTTGTCGAGTTCCCAACCGCTCTTGGAATTACAACAACTATGAACTTGTTGCTATCTTCGACAAGCTTGTTGCCGTCCTTCGTGGTTCGACTGGATGGATATTGATCAAAAACCAGTTTCTATACACGGATGTGTACTGTGATGCAATTCAATACGAGGGCCTTGTGTTTGCTGCCACCACTCGTGGCACTGTTTTTGCATGGAATCCTTATACTTTCGGTACATTTGTCTTCCATCGTAATTATAATTGTTTCATCCACATGCATGCGGGTTAGCAAGTTTCCCTTTACTAATTAACCTTCTTCTTGTGTTTCCAAGGTCCTGTGAACATTCCACCACCTATACTTGAAAAATTTTATAACCAAGGGGGGGATGACGATGGTGATGATCACGAGCATGAGGACGAGCAGAACGTATATACTCAGTGGCGCCTGGCAACTAATTCCGATGGATCACCTCTTCTTGTGTGTATACAGCGCACTGAGTTTGTTACTACTGAGGGAGCACGTGTAGTCTCCCATGGTCGCACTCTCTAGACCTATTCCAACACCTGTTGGATGGTATTCGAGATGGATACTAGTGTGCTAGTGCCAACACCTTCTCCTTGGTACAGAATTGATAGTCTTGGAGAAAAATCACGCTTCCTTGGACAAAACTATCCGATGGTGGTGAAAGGCGATCCAACTGTTGTTGACACAATGTTACTAGTACCATTTATGAGAAGCAAATGTGTCTATACCTCGGACATTTGGATGGTTCCCTACCCTGGTACTGATATAGTAGGCCGCTTCAGCCTAGATGATCAGTCCTGCGTTGGTCTCGAGATCGATAATAGATGGCCCGTCCCAGAGAATCACTTGTGGTTCAAAGCAAGCGTTTCCAACACTGAGGATTGGTTGAGTTGAAGTTCATTTCTTTGCTTGTTATTTGTTGTGTGATGAAAACTTTAGTATTTATAATGTATCCTCGTTGTCGATGTGGGTTGATGACCTGTTGTATGTAATAAAATGATATGCCTGTGATAAACTTACTAATTTTATGAATGGCTTTCGAGTCGCTTCTCTGAGTGAGTGGTGCGACAAGGCAAAAAAATATTTTCTGAATACATGATTGTACGTGCATTGCAATAGGTTATCGGATGAGGCCAATCAACGATAGTAGTAGTACACTATTTGTACTAGCTTCACATGCTTCGCGCGTCGGGCGGGTGTTTTTACTGTAGCCATATGTTAATGTGTTCGCTGTACGTAACCAGCACCTCGAATCCTCGATACTAGTACTATATAGTAAGTAGTAGGAGTAGTAGGGTGGCATAGGCCAGAACAAGCATTCACGTCCAGGAGTACGGCACACGCCACCAGCACGACTTCCATCTGACACCATATTTCTTGGAGTCCGTGCTAGAGCGATCTCTTCAACCTCATCGTTTCTCTAACTCAGCCATCGCGCGGCGGGCGAGGTGGGGGTTTGCCGATAGTCGGTTTCCTCAACCGCGGTCCCACTTGTAAGGCCAATACCAACGCTCTATCAATATATGGCTGTACTCTTCTTCCCAATACCAAAACTTGCATCCATTCTACTCCCTCCGTTCCACAATACATGCCTTCTATTTGTCAAAATATAGATGTATCTAGACATGTTTTAGTATATAGGTACATCCATTTTTGGACAAATGGAAGCCAAGTATTTTGGAACGGAGGGAGTACACAATAAATTTTTTAAGTTAGCACAAGTAGTCTAATCCGAGAGCACAACCGAAGATTTGGTCGGGTTCTTCCTCCTTTTGCTGACATGTGGGACATCCAGCATCCAGGTCGTGTCATGCAAGAAAATACAGTGGTAGTTGAAGCCACGTGATGTGCATCTTGGATTAAACTGTAAATAGAATCTTACTACTCTTGAGTAACTCCAAAAGCGGCCACCGAAGATCTTTATTGGATTTGTTTTTCATCACCAACATGTCGAGGTGAAAGATGTGCAGGTTCAGTGGGTCCTCTTGCGTTTTCACTCACATGTGGGACCGTATGTGAGCAAACAGATGATGGGCTCCGCGCGTCCGCTAGCTGGTTGAGAAGTGAGATAGAGGAGGGCTGGGCACGGACTCCAGGAAATTTGTTCTACGTAACCAGCACCTTGATATTCACGTGTGGTTGTTTCTAGAATAAAAAAAGGAGGTACCCCTACCTATGTTACTCCCACTACGCCTAGCCTAAGGTTAGTAGGTGACCTTGTGCTTGGTTCTTCGCCTCTTTCGGAAGTGGATGGTTCTAAAGTAGTGCTTGTGGCAATCTGACACCAAATGAACTGCTGCACGTCCACCGCTTGTAAGCAAAAGTTTCTCCTCGTGCTGCGAGCCACCATGCATGCATTGGCGAGGGAGAAGGCGTAATCAAGCTTCTCGTCATTCTACGAGTTGACGGGTCACATAAAAGTTATTTACTACCTCCGTCCTGGTTTATTGGTCCCCTTCGCATTTTGTGCCAAATTTTGACCTTAAATTTTATTAACAAAATGCTAATGCATGTAACCGAAAATAATATCACATGAAACTATGTTCAAATGCGAATCCAAGGATATAATTTTTAAACACATGCATTATTATTTTCTTAGTTAAATCTATGGTCAAAGTTTGACAGAAAATACTAAGGGGGCCAATAAACTAGGACAGAGGTAGTAGTACGTACTCTCCCCAAAAAAGGCCTGACCATGTCATTGCTACCATCCCGTGCTCCGTCGTTGAGTACGTGCACTATTCACGTGCCATCGAGGAGAAAAATATTGTGTAGGTGCCATCGAAGTGCATGACTCACATGAAAATGCCCCCCCCCCCCCGCTTTTCCCCACGCACGACTCACTTACGCACTGCTTATCGGATTATCTCCATTTTCTTGCATGACACGTGCACCTTGATGCTAGATGTCTCGCGTGTTGGGAAAAGGATGAACAAAGCTCACGTAAAAGAAAAGAGTTGAAGAGCATAGACTCCCGACGACCGAGAAGGAGCAAGGAACCTCGCGGTGGAGCGTCTGCAAGGAACCTTGCGTGTTTTCCCCTATTTTTTGTCGCCTGCCCACCTATAAACAAATAAAAGAACATGAACTTTTTGCTAACCACTAGAAATGGTACATCAGGATGCTAAGTTGAAGATGTTTTATAATCCCTCCGTTCCCCAATATAAGTCTTTTTAGAGATTTCAAGAAGGGACTACATACGAAACAAAATGAGTGAATCTACACTCTAAAATATGTCTACATACATCCGTATGTTGTAGTCTATTTGAAATGGCTAGAAAGACTTATATTTAGGAACAGAGTGAGTAGTTTATACTGAATTATTGATAACCACGCAACAAGCCACGCATGTACAGGACGCATGCAGCCACGCATGTACACAAGCCAATGCACTAACTCCATCCGATCCAACTCATGCACATACGCGCACAACATGGAGCACACAACGCACGTACACAACACGTGCATGCACACATGCTTGGCCGCATAATGCATGTGAATAACACATGCATGCGCACACACTTGGCTGCATGGAGGCATGCGCCATCCGCGGCGACGTCCGGTTCGTCGTGCTACGGCGAAGCTCGCACGCAACAGCGCAGACGCATCTCTTGCAACACCTCTTTGTCGTTGTTGCTCAACTACTAGTCGGAGACGAAGACGACCGCAACCTCGGCCTTAGAGCTAGCATCAATGGAAAAACACGCACACGAGCACATACGGAGTGCCCACGACGTGGTGGTGGTGCGTCCCCAGTCGCCTCTACTCCTTCTGCGCACGTTGTCTATCAAGGTGGCTGCATGCTAATGATGATGTGGGTGAGATCTTCTAGGACTCAAATGATGACGAGGAAAATTATGAGACACAAGGTGACGTAAACCATCAAGGTCCATGGTCAAGGGGGTGCTAGTAAGTGCTTAGATGTGCTTAGAGCAAGTACAATAGAGTTGAGTTGGCGGGCTATAAGGAATAACTAGTATATTTCTGCTTAGTTGGAGGAAAGAGAAGAGGAAAGAGAAGGTAAACGGGCTCTTCGTGAAGAGCCAGCTCTAGCACGTGCTCCTAGGCACTTTGTGAGAATGAAAGGTGGGCCACATAATAAAAAAGTAGTACACTCTTTTGATCTACTATTGTACATGTTGACTATAAGATGGGATGTAGATGACATGGCACTGGCTTATAGCCAACAACTGGCTATACTATTAACCATGCTCTTTAGATGAGGTGCTAAGTGCATTAAATGGCTTAATAACTCAAGTCTTCAATGCATAGGTGCTTAGTTTATTGGTGCCACATCATATTTTATGCCTACGTGGCAGGCTTAGCAGCTATACATGATGGAGCACTGGGAGAGGCCAAGGCTGGTCATAGTGGGGAGGAACTTATACTGTAACATATTACTATGTTACTCTAAACATCTCTATAAAGCGTAAAGGAGGGAGTAGTAACATAGACTAGTGTCATATGCAGAGTATGGGAGCACATGATATTTCCCCGTCCGGACCGATGCCAAGTTGGCTTCTCACCTTCTTGGCCCAACAAAAAACCATCCCCCCTCCCGCGCGCGCTTCCCGTCCGGCGCCAGCTGAGCCCGCCGCTCCACATTGATGGCAAGTCAGGGCGATGCGACCTCTCACTGCTTCCGCCGTTGAAGCGGCACGCTGACCAAGGGAACCGCCCGCTGCATGCCCAACATTTCAGACTACACAGTGGAGAGTAACTTTAGAGCAAGTACTACAATTAGATGACATAAGCAGGCTATAAGGATTTAAATATAGTATTTGTGCTTAGTTGAAGGAGAGAGAAGAGAAGCGGATTGTAAACGTGTAGCCGGTTGTACTCCAACATACTTTGTGAGACAAAAGGTGGGGCCATTATTAATGATATAGTATTTATACTAAAGGGAATAACAGTCGCCTTAATTACTCTGTTTTTTTGAGACAAACCTTGGTGGGGATATTATTGACTTTTTGAGCTATTATTGACTTGGACGTGGGGTTTGGGGGCCAAAGGCCTACTATTATACTCGCACGACCAACCTGACATGCTCTACCCTAGCCGCCGCTGCATCATATGGTTTCGCGCCGTTCCCGATCTTAGCACCGCCACACAATTCTTCTCCAGCCCTCCTTCCGGCGTGCACCGCGAGAAGGGACAGCAGTCCTCCGAACCCCGCCTTTCGTGATCCTGTATGGGAGATGGGAGATTAGGTTTTTGGGGAGCACACTTCTGTGACTGCTGCCAGCGACGACTTCCTCAACGACAGCCTTCTTCCCCGACCTCGGTAACCTCTTCATCAACGACATGAGTGACAACATCAACCACATCGGTTCTGCTCCCATTGTATAGTATGTGATTCTGTCCTCCTGGTTTAGTCCACATCATTACTTTGATGTTTGCAATTGTCGTCGTGATCTATTTACTGCTGATTTGGATTAAATCTCATACTAAATTGCTCATATATTCAACAATCCAATCCAAAAACCTGATTAGAGGCAATTTACTCCGAGTGGTTTTGCTGCGCTTTTGAAGCCGCCTACTTTTAAGGGGGTGCAATATAAAAGGTGGTGCACAAGAGTAGTATATTGATTTCAGATCATGTACTTCTATGACACCACTAAGGGTAAGCCTGAGGGCGATCTTAATTCTACACAGCAGGAAGCTTTTCAGAACATGGATACCCTCTTTAAAGCCGCCCTACTAAGTGTTCTTGACAATTCCATTGTGGATTCATATATGTCGTTTGACAGCAAAGACATGTGGGCTGCGCTTGAGGCCACGTTTGGTCCCTTGGGCGCTGGCAACGAGTTGTACGTCATGGAGCAATTCTGTGACTACAATATGACTGATGAGCGCTCTGTTGTTCAGCAGACTCATGAGATACAGTCACTCTCTAAGGAACTTGAGTACTTTAAGTGTGTGTTGTCGGACAAATTTGTTGCTGGGACCATCATTTCCAAGCTTCCACCTTCGTGGAACGATTTTCTACCTCTCTAGAAAACAAGAGACATGACTTTTCTGTTTTGAATCTCATTAGCACTCTTGATTTTGAGGAGAAGGCGAGAGCAAAAGACACACGTGCTTGGGTCGCTGAGGGAGCTTCTAGTGCCCACATGGTACACGAGAAGAACTTCCAGCCCAACCAGCCCCAAAACAACAAGAACAAATCTCAGGGGAAAGGCAAGTTTGATACAAAGAACAAGCCGTCACATTCTACCAACTTCAAGAAGAATTCTCATAACAGGAAGGGATACAAACCTCAATTTCGGTAGCACCGCACAAAATTTATATGGCTGCATCTACCTGCTGTCAGCTATCCTCATGGTGCTCCAGGTATTCCTACATTCGTAACTAGGTACAATGACCACCGCAAGATGAAATTAGCTTATTCATACGTTGACTTGCTCAATGCAGTGCGGAACGATCTTGTCATGTGTGGAGGAGCAAACAAGCAGTGCAGCCGAAGGTGGAAATCAACCAAGGACTTATGAAATTATATATAATCTTCCTCAGGCAGGTCAGTATCCCCTTTGTCCAGATGATCGTGTTTTGTCATGCCGAGCTATTGATATGTGCTACTATTTTGCAACACCGTTTAAGTATAGCTATTGTTTTCCTATCTTTTCAGATTCAAGACAATGAATATGATTTCAGGGGAACTGCACAATATGGACCCATGTTGAGTCATCTCTATTGCCTCATGTGTTTGCTGCAAATGTGTCAGCATCAATTGCAAGATGAGGCAGCTAGCTAGCTATGGAGTTGCCAACATGCTCAAAGTGCTCGCAACATTGAGAAGAAACAAGCATGTCCAGGAAATTAATGTGTGCGCAGGGAGGCCCTTTGCTCAGAGAAGAATCGACCGATTTTCTTTATTTCCACACCTTCTCACAGCTTTGTATTGGTTATAGTATGGTGAATCATTGAGATGCATAGACATGCTGAACTTTTGTTCTTCTGAATGTTAGTTTAATGTGAGTGTCTGCATCCAGTACCGCATCCTCTAATTAGATGGATGCACACAGAGAAAATAAATCTCCTTAATTTACTCCATAACCACCCTATTAAATAGGCCTAGTAACAAACCAGGCGCATGCAGTGGCCGGCGGGCACATGCATCCTGCATGCATGGTCAGTCAGCCAAGTCCGTGCACCAGCTCCAATGCAGCAATGCAAAAGAAGAGAGCGGTTCTTGGGAAAAAGCAAGTAGTTAGTGCAACGGGCCTTATAAACACGAACAACTCACTTTCCCGCTTCTGTCTCCCCCCCAATTCCCCCGCACCCCAATCTTCCTCGCTCGTCCAGAAAACCCCGCTCACCTTCTTCCTCACTCGTACAGAAAACACCTGCTCCTCTTCTTCCACTCCTATAGAAATCCCCAGCCCTCCTTATTCCCCACTCGCACTGCCACTAGGCTCGTCTCTGACTACTCTGCTCAAACCCGTGAGCTCAGTGCGACGCCCACAAGGAAAATGGAGTTGGCTGGCCCCAGCGCCAAGAAGATGAGGCTCCCTCCAGCGGCGATGCCGGTTGTAGATCCCGCACCCGGTAGCGCGGGGAGAAGTAGCGAGCCCCCCCACCCGGATCTGAGGAACCGGTAGAATCTCCAGTGGACCGCATCCGTTATCTCCCGGGTGTCATCCTTGAGGAGATCATCTCGCTTCTCCCCACCAAGGATTGCTGTCGCACACAAGTCCTCTCAACTTGGTGGCACCCTCTATGGCGCACCGCGCCCCTCAATCTCGACTGTCATCAGATATCTGTCCTTCATGAATTTGATCTCCTCAGAACCATCGTCTCTTCTCACCAGTAGGGCCCTGTTCAATGCCTGTGCATCCCGACAAGCTACCTGCTGTCCATACCCGGCAAGGTGGATGCTTGGCTGACATCCCCTGAATTCGGAAAACACCAGCAGTTTGAGTTGTACCATTACCACAAAACTTTCATACCACGAACACACCAAGAATTCATGCCCACACCACCTTTGTCCATCTTGCAGTTTTCCTCCTCTCTCCACACCGCCACCTTCGCCCGGTGCCATCTACCAGACGATCTGGTACAAATGCTTCGACTCCCACTGCTAAAAAAACTTTTGCTTGTGGTGGTTTATCTTTCGGAGGCCTCACTGCACAACATCATCCACTCCAGTTGCCCTGCCCTGGAGCGCTTGCTGATTGTTTTGGGAATAGAAATCGCTATCAGTTGTCTCCAAATAAAGTCGCCTCACCTTAAAAGCATTGGAATTTGTTTTAAAGGACATTAGCTCATCATCGAAGATGCCCCTTCACTTGGAAGGTTGCTCCTTCATAATTGTTATACACCTTCAGAAATAACTGTCGTCTCTGCGCCCAAACTGGAGACCTTGGGTGTAATTCGTGACCCGTTTAATAATCACAAGGAGTTGGTGTTTGGCTCCTCACCTTTTCAGGTACCGTATATTATCATCTACACATTTGTAATCATACGATGCATTTTTAATTTGTACGCATAAGTTTTATATCATCTTGGAGTACACTTTGGGTACTAATATTATGTAATATGCTCAATGAAGAGTTCATCCATTGATAGCCTATCAATGCTGCTGGATTCTGTCAAGATCATATATATCAGAATGTATAGTTTTGATCTAGACATAATTATTGGCTTACTGCGATGCTTTCGATCTCTGGGGAATTTATACATAGAGGTGATGATTTCATGCACATTGAATGCACGTATATATTATACTAGAATTAACTGTTCAGTTGTCGTTCTTTCGACATACTCTTTTTTCAGACCTTAACTGTTTTCAATCTTCATGTCTACTTAGGCAGAACCACATGGAGAAAAACATATAACCAATCGTTGGCGTAATAAGCACAAGGATTTTCTCAGTTCTCATGACATTCATTTGAGGACAATAACAATGGGATGATATGCATCCATCCAGGCAAACAGAAGCATTCTCACATTCTTCATGTTGAATGCGAGGTTACTATTGTCCATGAGGCTTAATTTTTATAGCAACAGATTTCTCACGGACGAACATGTTGAACAGCAAAAAAAGAAGTTTCAGGTGGACAAATGGGCTTCTAAACGTGCTCGACTTCTATTTACAACAAGTTTAGACATCCTGAAATAATTTTTTTTCACAGGATGTTGATTTTATGGATCAGACCGATCCATTTGTTTGTGACTGCAAAAAAGAGTGGTTGGGTTAGATGTTACTATCATGTTCAATCTGGGTTTTGTCTAAAAATTGGATGAACAATTAATCCTTGGGCTTTTTGTACCATTTGTATGCTTGACTTGCATGTTGTTGCCCTCGTACTCCCCTCCACCTGCCACTACACTGCCGCATCTTCCATGGCTACTATTCATTCCCGTCCGAGGCCTTGCCATCCCTCTCCGCCTTGGTTTGCTCACTGTGCCCGCCACCGTCTGGCATTGTCAACATGGTCAACAACCAAGAGGAATCAGGAGATGACTGTACGTGGAGAGGCTGACAGTAGGGACCCACCAGGGTCATTGCATTTCGCAAGCAGGTGCCTCATTATTAGAAGCCAAAAAAATACTTCCTCCTAATTGTTTGACAACTAGGTTCCACGCCATTGTCAATGTAGTCAATAAACGAGAAAATTACACAACAAGTGGATAACACTAGGGACCCAGCAGCTCACCCAGTTGTTTTTCAGTTTCAGAGACGGAGCTGAACTGTGTGATGTGCGGGGGTTGTGGCCCGTCTAGCCCACGCTTACGCTTTTATTAAGCACATGACGAGCCCAGTTGATATATTTTTTCTTTCTGAAATTGGCTAGCCCAGTTCTTTTTTTGGGAGAATACCAAAACCGAGGCCTACTTGCTTTTCTCAGCCCTGCTGGGCTGCAAATCTTTCAAGACGAGGAGGGATGTAAGTAGTAAGAAATGGGCTTCCCCAGAAAACGGGCTATAAGTTATAAGAAATGGACTGTAAATTTTTAAACCAAAGCCAAGCGGCAATTGCATTAAAATACCATTTTTTCAGGATTTCTCTACTCTCTACTCTTATAAAACCAAAGCCAACTGGCAATTACATTAAAGTATCATCTTTTCTCCCACAAGATAAACTACTCATACAAATGCATCTTCATCTTCCGTGCAACGAACGGGCATCTTGCTAGTTAAGATTCTAAATTTCATTCATTTTTTTGCGGAGAATTGTTTTTTGAATTTTATTTTGATATAATTTTTTGAAAATTATTTTTAACGTGACTCGAAATTTCGTGATTAAAAGAGTTCGGGCCCCACCGAAATATGCAAAATTTTGTTGAATTTTGAGCAGTGCCCAGAATATATGGTCTGTAATGCTAATAAAAGAATATGGGCTGCAAATATCCTTAAGAATTAGCAAATGGGCTGTAAATTATTGAAAATAATGGCTAATGGGTTGTATGCTGTTTTCCACAAAATTGGAGGCTGACTTTTGGGCCTACTAGGTTGACGATGACGCTGTCCTAATTTTTTTTGACGCGTACGCAAGGCTTTGTCAACTTAGTCAACACACAGTAGTGACTATTGGATGTCCATCCAACGGCCGCCGTGCTTCTTCAATCTCTGATCTTCCTACTCCAGCCGCCCAAACCAGCGCCAGCGGGACTGCCTGCTCCCTCCTCCCGTGGCCGACCAGTTAGCGCTTGTTCTCCCCTCAGCGTGGGCATCTGCTGCGGTGGCTTCGCCGGCTCCGGGTGGTTCTCTTCCTGGGCCTCTTCCTCATCCACCGCATTTGTGCTCTCGGCACGGAGAGTTCAACATGGTCAACAAACAACAACCATCAGAAGAGGCTAACAGTAGGGGCCTACACAGGAAAGTGCCTCCTTATTACGCGCAAAATAATGATTCCTCCACCTGATAGCTGGGACCCATCGGAAGGGCCTCTGTATTTCGCGAAAAAATGTTCCCCCCGCTGTCAGCTCAGACCCACCGGAAATGCCTTCTTATTATGCACAAAAAAAATGAATACTCCCCCTGCTAGCTAGGACTCACCTTGGTGGGAGGGTGACTTGTGGGCCTACTAAGTTTACAGGGATGGAGGGCTTTGTCAACTTAGTCAATATGAATGATTCTAGCTCTAGTGACCGTACGATGTCCATCCAACGGCCGTAGTGCTTCTTCAACCTCTGATCTTCGTGCTCCAGCCGCCCAAAGCAGCGCCGGTCGTGCTGCATGCTCCTGCCTCCCGTGGCCGGCTGTGATGTCGCGGAGGCCTCACCGCCCCCTACTACTCCCACCGCTGGCCAGGCTATCCCTCTACTCACCCACATCCCCTGTTATTCTGCAGCGACGACAGCCTCACACCGCAGCCGAACCAGTGAACCCTCGTACTCCTCTTCGCGTGGGCATCCACAGCTGCGTCTTCCCCGTCTCCGCGTCGTCCCCTTCCTAGGCCTCGCTGTCGTCCACCGCCGTGGTGCTCTCGGCGCGGCGTGGTCAATGTGGTCAACGACCGACTTCCATTTGAAGAGTACTGTGCGTGGAGAGGCTGACAACTGTGTCCACGACGGCCGCAAGGAAGTGCCTCCTTATTACACGCAAAATAATTATTCCTCCACCTGACAGCAGGGACCCACCAGCAACACCTTCGCACGCAAGGAAGTGCGTCTGGACAAAAAAAACGATTCGCCCCCTGACTGCTGGGACCCACCAGCTACATCTTCGCACACAAGGAAGTGCCTGACAGTCGGGACCCACCTAGTCGAAGCGTATTTAGCATTGTCATTCTAGTCGTGAACGTGTACGTACATATATACTGGTGGATGTAGAGGCGCGCACGTGTCATAGTAGAGGCGCGTACGTGTCGTAGTAGAGGCGCGCACGTAGCATGTACACGTACGTACAACGGCCAGTGTGCAAGAAAGAAAATACGGTCACGTATGTGTACATATGGGCGGGGTCTCGAACGCCTACTCGCGCATATGTATGGCCAGGGCTCGTGTACATGGATGGATCGGAATAGAGAAACATCATCCTCGTCGTGTTCATGGGGAGCCAACTGACTGGGTCGGAATGGAATGTGTCGTCGTGTTCATCGGGAGGGCTTGGATGGAACAAGTGATGGAAACGAGGCCTGGCGTACCGCAGAACGGAGGAAACGGCCTTGTGTTCGACCGGCCACGTTCGAAACGGGATCCTGTTCATCGGGAGGGGTCTGGCGTACCGCAAGACGGAGGAAACGGACCTCCTACGGTCGAAACGGGGGTCCTGTTGATCAGGTGGGGTGTGGCGTACCGCAAAACGGATGAAACGAACTTGTGTTGGAGTGCTACAGTCGAAACAGGGGTCCTGTTGATAGGGAGGGGTGTGGTGTACCGCAAAACGAACGAAACAGACTTGTGTTGGAGCGCTACGGTCGAAACAGGGGTCCTGTTCATCGGGAGGGGTGTGGCGTACCGCAAAACGGGACTCCACGGGATATTGTTCATCTCCACCGTCGACCTCCTCCAACCTCCATGGGCTACCGTCGACCTCCTCCAGCCTCCACGGGCTCTTGTTCATCCAGCCTCCAGCGCGCGCTAATCCACCGGCTACTGTTCAACCACCCCTCCACGGGCACCCATCCACCGTATACTATTCATCCAGCCCTCCACAGGGTCGTCCTGTTCAACCAGCCCTCCACACCACGGGGTCCTGTCCATCCAGAGGCAACGCCACCGCTCACTGTTCATCCAACCCCCCCCCCCAACACTCACTATTCATCCAGAGAGGCAGCATCAATCGGCTTCAGTTAGCAGCAGTAGCAAAGGAATCGCTCGATCGGGTTTAGTTAACAGCCATCGATCAATCGCTCGGGTTCAGTAACGCGTAGCCTGCAGTGCAATCACTCGGGTTCAGTTAGAGCCCAAAGTCTCGCTCGGGTTTAGTTAGAGCCAATGCCTCGCACACACGCGCGTACGTGTATGAGAGAAACGTGCATCGGTCGGCCCCCGACCACCCACCGTAACCGGAAACTCCACAAAATTTCCCTCACCCTCGCTTCTACCATGGTTTTTTCTGTCATGGACGGCCCAAAGAATGTCATGCAGCTGCGTCTCCGGCCCGCCCAGGACGAAAATCCCATTTTCTGTCATGACTTTTTATCATAGAAGTAGGAGCTCACCACATCTATGATGATACCGGGTTTTGTCACAATTATCGTCATAGAAGTGTCATATGTACGACAGAAAAAAGTTTCGTTCGGCCCAAAATGTCACGGATGTGTCTTTTTTTTGTAGTGGAAGAGATGATCGATAAATTCATCATCAAGAAGATCCTAAGAGAGTTGGATGGAAAATATGATACTGTGTGCACATTGATCCAAATGATGCCCAGTTACAAAGATCTCAAGCCAACAGAAGTCATTGGAAGAATTGTTTCTCATGAGATGTCACTCGAGGATAAGGAAGAGCTTCACAACAAGTCAAGTGGTGCTTACAAAGCCTCATGTGATGCTCCTATATCATTAAGTGAGAAACAAACCTTCAATGAGGAACTGAGCTTAATGGTGAAAAACTTCAACAAATTCTACAAGAGTAGAAGCAAGGAAAGAAGTCCCAAGTCAAGGTCCTACAATGACAAAAGATCTTCGAGTCGTGAACGTAATTGCTACAATTGTGGAAGACCCGGAAACTATTCCAATGAGTCTACAGCTCCTTACAAAAGGAGAGAAGATTCACCCAAAAGGAGAAGTAGAAGAGAAGAATCACCACCAAGAGAGAGGAGGAGTAGAGATGATCATTATGAACGAAGAACCTCCTAGAGAAGAAAGGATTCGAAAAGGAAGGACAAATCATCAAAGAGCTACACTAAGCGAAGACATCAAGCTCATGTTGGTGAATGGGTATCCGGCTCCGACTCTGACCATCACTCCGAGAGAAGCTATCACCCCGACTC
Organism: Triticum aestivum; assembly: GCF_018294505.1. Classification (NCBI taxonomy): domain Eukaryota; kingdom Viridiplantae; phylum Streptophyta; class Magnoliopsida; order Poales; family Poaceae; genus Triticum; species Triticum aestivum. The sequence continues at coordinate 151,267,839 of NC_057810.1, forward strand.
TGAATATACTCAAGATGAAGGTGTTGCCGGTCTAGCACTTGTTTCAACCAACTCCTACGACATATTTGACTCACCAAATGAAGGAATTGGAAGATGCTTCATGGGTAAAGGCCCAAAGGTATCACACCCCGAGTATGTTGATTTTAATAGTGATGAAGATGACTTGTTAGGTGATGATGATTTACTTGTTGACAACTCTAGTGATGAATACTATGATGAAACATCAATTAATCATGCTAATCAAGATAAAACGAATGAAAATGATAAGGAGAAGATTGATCGTCTAACTAAAGAACTAAACACTCTTAAGTTAGCTCATGAAACTACCTTGGAAGATCATCGAGAACTTTTAAAGACTCATGAGAAGTTACGCTTTGAAAAGCTCAACCTTGAGCAAGAGCATGAGTTTTTAAAGGCAATCAATGATGATCTTTGCAAGAAAAGTTCTTCTTATATTGCCAAGCGTTTACTCTTATCTACTTACATGCCACAAGTTAAGTCTAGTAACAAGAGTAAGAAAGATTCTTCTTCTAGTAGTAACAATAATCATGCTAAATCCAATGTTGTTGCTTCTAGTAGTTATGTTGATTCCACTAATGATTCTCTTAGCCAAGTTACACTTGAGCAAGAAAATAGCTTATTGAAGGGAATTATAGAGAAGGGTGTCTACAAGAGCCTTGTCGGAAGTAAGCAATTTGAGGAAATTGTACGCAAGCAAGGAAGCCACCGGAAGAATCAAGGTGTTGGTTTTGAACGAAAGTTGAATGCCAATGGAGTTGAGTGGGAAGAAGATCAATATCCCAAGAAGAAGTTTGTTCCCCAACAAGAGAAGTATGATCCTACTTCTTTCCAAGGTACACAAACTCAAGATGATCTTCCACCACAAGACCACAAGCAAAAAAGCAAGGACAAGCTTTAAGAGGAGATTGATGCATTTGAAGAAGCTCCCAAGGCCTTGGTCAAGTGGGTTCCCAAGACTACATCAAGTTCTACTTCATCAAGTTCCACTACAACCCCAAGGATTCCCATCAAGATGATGTCTATTACAAAGAAGAAGGACTAGAGAGTTCTTGAGGGTGACTCCGCCAATATACTTCACTCACATCATTTTGGCAAGGACAAGTGCAATCAACTTCCACATCTTGCACTTGTTCAAGGAGTCACAAACCCTCTTGTTGGTAAGACAAAGGACAATGTAAACTAATGCTTTCATGGACATTATCTTGTGTGTGTATCACTCTATGTCTATGGATATCCTTGTTTGTTCCTTGTGGGACTAACCCGTGTAGGTATTGAAAGTGCAACTCACTCCAATGGATTGCTCCAAATGGTCTACAACAACATTGAGCATCCACATCTTCAACACATACATGAAGTCATCATCGACAAAACCCAAGGTTAGTTCATCCCTCGTAAAGGGGGGATCTCACATCTAGGGGGAGCTTAACTCTAAAGAATTGAGCTAAAGCAAATATAATGGTGTGAACACAACAATGCTTTATGTAAAAGTGGTAACCCCACTTGTGCTTAAACGATGAGTATGACCTATGGTCAAATGTTCTCATTTGACTCCTAAGTCAATATACTCTCATATATAGATGACCTAGTCATCGCAATTGTTTGATAGATGCTAGAATTGGTTGTGCATGCTTTGTCACATGTTTCATTTGCCATATTATTGTGTGAGCATGTCGTTTGCATATTTTACTCATTCGAGGACATCCACTTGTTGTTTTGTTTGTTTGGTATCTATTTCTCTCTTGCCAAGTGGATGGACAAGAATGCCTAATAACCTTCTCTAGCTATCTATGCTTTTCTCATCTCAAACACTATTCATGCTACATCACAAAGATCGATCAAGTCAGATTCGAACCACTCTGTGTGAGGAGCACTCGGAGTCCCCGATTCGTCATAGACTTAAACTTCCAAAACCTCTTTGTGCATTTCGGTCTGACCGAGACATCCATTCCGGTCAAACCGAGTTCACTAAGTTGATCTAGGTTTTCATCTCGGTGTAACTGATTTGAACACTTCGGTCACACCAAGTTGCAGCAACCGCTTGCGATTCTGCAATCTCGGTGCCATCGAGTTGTTCCACTCGGTCACACCGACAGGGTCGGGATATAAATACCCACAGGTGAGATTTTGGAAATTACTTCAAATCCTCTCAGCCCGCACGTGTCCTACTCTGCCCCCTCGGGTCTTCAGATCATCTCCTTGCCACCAACGACCTCCCTCCGTTGGAATATGCCGCCGTCAACGGATTCTGCTCCACCGTCGCCGCCGTAGCGAACGCTCTCCATTCTAGGGTAAGTGTTCGACCCCTTGTGCTGGCATTTTCACTCCGATTCCTAGCACAAGGACAATGCCATGTTTCTTGCCACAAATGAGATTGATCTATCCTGCTAAAACTTCATTAGGCCTAGATTGATTCGAAAATTTTAGGGTTAGCTCTCTGCAGAACTCATCTCGGACCGAGTGAAATGTAGAAATCGGTCTCACCGATTCGGCTTAGGCCATTGCACATGCACTTTTCGATCCAACCGAAAATTGCAAATCGGTGTGACCGAGTTCAGGATTCTGTGAAACCCTAGCAATCTCGCTGCCACCAAATTGTGACTCGGCTCAACCGAGTTGACTAGTTTAGGTTCCAAGTGTTGCTTCGGTATCACCAAGTTTGTCAATTCGGTAGCTCCGAGATCATTTCTGTAGAGAACTAAAACTAATCTTTTTGAATCAATTTGTTTTGCAAAACCTCTGTACTTTGTGATGCTCATCTACTCTACCTCATCTACAACCTATTCACAGGGTCTGCTGACAGTTTGCCTACAAGATGTCTAACCAGAGTGACAGCCAGAACAGGTCTGAACAGCAAGAGCAGTTGAGTGAGGGCACTAGTCCCTCCAGCAGCTATGATGAGGGCAGCAGGAGCACACCTAGTAACTTGCCCAAGGCAGCTACTAGAGCAAGGAAGAAGAGAACTTCTGATTCAGAGGATGAAGACTATGTTGCAGCTGAGGACGAGGCCACTTCCAAGAAGAAGGTGGTGAAGAAAGAGTTTGGCATTGCTGCATCAACTAAGCCAGGCATGAACAAAAATGCACCAGCTAGGAGAGTGCCTATATCCAAGCCAAGAAAAGTTGCCACAGGTGAAACTATGAAGTTCACCATTGAATCTGAAGAAGAGGCAGCTAGTGAGGACAAGAAGAAGAAGAGGAGGGCAAGAACAACAACAGACAAAGTACTTGGAAAGTCTACAATGGTGAGATCTGATGATGAAGAGGAAGAGGATGATGTTCCAGCTCCTAAGGCACAAAAGCTCATGGGAGATGCTATTAAGTCAGGGGTTGCTGCTAAGCCCAAATCTGCTCCCAAAGCTGCTGCTACGGCCACCAAGACTACACCTAACAGGAGTACAAGGAACATACTTGCTGAGGAGAAGAACAAGGCCCCAGTGCCTCAACTTGAATAAGAGGAAGCTAAAGCCCAAGTGCTAAGGAAGCTCAAGCCAAAGATCCCAGACCACAATGATGCACATCCAGTGGCAGAGGACATGAGGATCAGGAAGGATGCAGGACTGAGACAGTGGAGGAAGGTTGTCCCATATGCTGTAAGGAGGAGAACTGTTGTGGATTACAGGTTCCATACAAAGGAACAACAAGATTTCTATGAGACAATTCTGCTTGATAAGAAGCCCATAGTGTGTGACATGAGATGGGTTGACTGGACCTACATTAGAGAAAATGAAGACCACTTCCCAGGTGTTTATGACAGCTTCAAGGCTTGTGAAGTGACAAGTTTGTTGGCTAGAAGCTCACAAAGTGGAATGATGAGCTGATCATGCAATTTTACTCTAGTGCTCATTTCTATCCAGATGGCAGAATTGTATGGATGTCAGAGGGAACAAGGTACCAGTCTACAGTTGATGAGTGGGCTAGATTGATCAATGCCCCAGAAGCTCATGAATATGACTTGGCTGTATATTCCAAGAAGAAGAAAGATCATAACTCAATACAAAGCATGTACAAGGAGATTCCTGATGCAGACCTGGAGACACACAAGTTTGGCTAAGTGAAGCACTTGCTGCAAAGATGCAAAGTGCTAAAGGGGCATCTCATGTGTTCTTGAAGAGTAAGCAAGAGCAGCTTGGATATCTAATCCAATCCACCTTGAGGATTGAGAAGGGCTTGGCCACCCTGACTCAAAACTAGGAGAGCTTGGAGAGGATCATTGAGCAGAAATTTTATGATCTTGATGTCAAAGCCACTGAGATTCAGTCAGTAGTTGAGCAACTTCAGGAGGAAGTGGAGGAGAAGAAAGGAAAGTCTACTACAGATGCTTTCACAAGAGTGCCAAGAAGTCAAAGGTCTGTTGTAGTGCCTGTTCCAGATACTAGAGCCACTACATCTGCACCAGCAGCCACAACTTCAGTGCCACCAGCTCCAGTAGCCACTCCCCCAGCTCCAGCTACATCAACAAAAGCTTTCATCCTTGGAGTCATCTCTACACCACCTCATGAAGACCAAGCCCGAGAGACGCATAGCACTATGCATATTTTTAACTTTTTGGTACTTGTTGCCAAAGGGGGAGAAATATGTATAGATCATAGTCTTCGAGAGAGAGAGTGTTGCTTTTGTCTCTCTTTGCATTTTATTTGCTTGAACTTTATTGTGTGTTTGCTTGATACACTATGCCTTTTGTGAGATACTTGGATGATCATGTGTTTGATCATATGCTACCTTTAATGTGTGCTTGAATGATATTATCCTTCATATCCAGTTATGATCATTCACTTTGCTTGGTGATGAGTGCATGTTTTCAATTGTTATCATTTTGAGCGCTCCACCAAGATGTATGTGACACGGAAGAGTGACCCATGATCCTAACACATTGTGCATTTGCAGTCCAAAGAAAATTTTAAATAATGCACAAATTTAGGGGGAGCTCTTGTTTGTCACATACTTCTCAAAGCGACGATGTATTTCAATCTTATTATCATTTGTCGAAGCTTTGATCTATATGTTGTCATCAATTACCAAAAAGGGGGAGATTGAAAGTGCAACTATCCCTGGGTGGTTTTGGTAATGATTAACAACATATCGCTCATTAAACTAATGCCATTTCAAGATAAATATTTCAGGAAAGTTCAATGATTGGCATGGCATGGATAAGGAATGTGGACCCCTCAAAATGCTAAGGACAAAAGATTGGCTCAAGCTCTAAAGTCCAAGACTCTATATTTTCTATTTTAGTGATCCAAGATCACATTGAATCTATAGGAAAGGCAATACTATTAAAAGGGTATGAGGTGTTGCTTAATGGCTTGCTTGCTCAAAATGCTTAGTGATATGCTCTGAAAGCCCTCAACCACTTTCTCATATCCACATTTGTCCAAAACCAAAAGTCAAACTTGGCCCCACTGATTTGATCCATCTGGCGCCACCAAGTTCATTTGATATAGCCACTGCCAGAAACCCTAGTCACTTCAGTCTCACCGATAGGGATCTCGAGTCTCACCGAGATGGGGTTGCAAACTCTCTGTTTCCCTTCGTAACATTTCGGTCTAACCGAGATGAGCGATCGGTCCCACGTCTGCAATGCAAACTCCCTGTTTCCTTTTCATAACGCTTCGGTCCCACCGAGATGAGCGAATCAGTCCCACCGAGTTTGCCTGACCAACTCTCTGTTAGCTTATTACCAAAGTCGGTCCAACCGAGTTTGAGTAATCTGTCCAACCGAGATTACGTTATGCCCTAACCATAATGATATCGGTCCCACCGAGTTGACATGTCAGTCCCACCGAAATTGCCTAATGGTCACATCATGTACTAAATCGGTCCGACCGAGTTTTCTGATTCGGTCCCACCGAGTTTGGTATAATGTGTGGAACGGTTAGAATTTGTGTGGAGGCTATATATACCCATCCACCCTCTCCTCATTCGTGAGGGAAGCCATCCAATCGTGCCTACACTTACACTACCCATTTTCTGAGAGAGAGCCACCTACTCATCTGTTGAGACCAAGACATTCCAATCCAACCATATGAATCTTGATCTCTAGCCTTCCCCAAGTTGCTTTCCACTCAAATCATATTTCCACCAAATCCAATCCTATGAGAGTGATTTGAGTGTTGGGGAGACTATCATTTGAAGCACAAGAGCAAGGAGTTCATCATCTACACACCATCTATTACCTTTTGGAGAGTGGTGTATCCTAGATTGGTTAGGTGTCACTTGGAAGCCTCCAACAAGATTGTGGAGTGAACCAAGGAGTTTGTAAGGGCAAGGAGATCGCCTACTTCGTGAAGATCTATCCTAGTGAGGCAAGTCCTTCATTGGCGATGGCCATGGTGGGATAGACAAGGTTGCTTCTTCGTGGACCCTTCGTGGGTGGAGCCCTCCGTGGACTCGCGCAGCCGTTACCCTTCATGGGTTGAAGTCTCCATCAACGTGGATGTATGATAACACCACCTATCGGAACCACGACAAAAAACATATGTGTCTCTTATTGCCTTTGCACTCTCCAAATCCTTCCCTTTACATTCTTGCAAGTTGCATGCTTTACTTTCCACTGCTCATATACTCTTTGCATGCTTGCTTGAATTGTGTTAAGATTGCTTGACTTGTTCTAATTTGCTAAAATCTACAAAGAACTAAAATTGGGAAAAGGTTAAGTTTTTATTTGGCCAAGTAGTCTAATCACCCCCCTCTGGACATACTTTCGATCCTACAGCGCTAGATCGGATCTTCCGCGATTTGAATCACCGCGAGTATGACTCCATTAACTGTGTTCTTGCAACGCTTCCGCTTAGTGATCTTCAAGAGTTATGAAGATGCACTCCCTCTCTCGTTGCTAGCATCTCCTAGCCTGATCTTGGTGACACATAGGAAAATTTTGAATTATTGCTACATTATACAACAGTGGCATCATGAGCTAGGTCTATGCGTAGATTCTATGCGCGAGTAGAACACAAGTAGTTGTGGGCAATGGTTTGTTCAATTTGCTTGCCGTTACTAGTCCTATCTTGATTTGGCGGCATTGTGGGATGAAGCGGCCCGGACCGACCTTACATGTACACTTACGTGAGATAGGTTCCACCGACTGACATGCACTTGTTGCATAAGGTGGCTAGCGGGTGTCTGTCTCTCCCACTTTAGTTGGATCGGATTCGATGAAAAGGGTCCTTATGAAGGGTACATAGCAATTGGTATATCACCGTTGTGGCTTTTGGATAGGTAAGAAACGTTCTTGCTAGAAACCCATAGCAGCCACATAAAACATGCAACAACAATTAGAGGACGTCTAACTTGTTTTTGCAGGGTATGATGTGTGATGTGATATGGCAAAAAGGATGTGATGAATGATATATGTGATGTATGAGATTGATCATGTCTTAATTTATTCTATGACCTGCGTGTTAATGAGAATGCCATGTAATTACTTTAATTTATTGCTAACCGTTAGCCATAGTAGTAGAAGTAATAGTTGGCGAGACAACTTCATGAAGACACGATGATGGAGATCATGGTCTCATGCCGGTGACGAAGGTGATCATGCCGTGCCTCAAAGATGGAGATCAAAGGAGCAAGATGATATTGGCCATATCATGTCACTTTATGATTTGCATGTGATGTTTTTCATGTTTACATCTTATTTGCTTAGAACGACGGTAGCATAAATAAGATGATCCCTCACTAAAGATTTCAAGAAAGTGTTCCCCCTAACTGTGCACCGTTGCGAAAGTTCATTGTTTCGAAGCACCACGTGATGATCGGGTGTGATAGATTCTAACGTTCGCATACAATGGGTGTAAGCCAGATTTACACATGCAAAACACTTAGGTTGACTTGACGAGCCTAGCATGTACAGACATGGCCTTGGAACACGAGAGACCGAAAGGTCGAACATGAGTCGTATAGTAGATACGATCAACATGGAGATGTTCACCGATGATGACTAGTCCGTCTCACGTGATGATCGGACACGGCCTAGTTGACTCGGATCATGTATCACTTAGATGACTAGAGGGATGTCTATCTGAGTGGGAGTTCATTAAATAATTTGATTAGATGAACTTAATTATCATGAATATAGTCTAAAATATATTTACAATATGTCTTGTAGATCAAATGGCCCACGCTAATGTTGCCCTCAACTTCAACACATTCCTAGAGAAAACCAAGCTGAAAGACGATGGTAGCAACTATATGGACTGGGTCCGAAACTTGAGGATCATCCTCATAGCTGCCAAGAAAGCATATGTCCTTGAAGCACCGCTAGGTGACGCACCCATTTTCCCAGCAACTCAAGACGTTACGAATGCTGGGCAGTCGCATAGTGATGATTACTCCCTGGTTTAGTGCGATATGCTTTACAGCTTAGAACCAGGGCTCCAAAAGCGTTTTGAGCATCACGGAGCATATGAGATGTTCCAAGAGCTGAAAATGGTTTTCCAAGCTCATGCCCGGGTCAAGAGATATGAAGTCTCCGACAACTTCTATAGTTGTAAGATGGAGGAAAACAGTTCTGTCAGCAAGCATATACTCAAAATGTCTGGGTTGCACAACCGTTTGTCTCAGCTGGGAGTTAATCTTCCAGATGACTCGGTCATTGACAGGATCCTCCAGTTTCTCCCACCTCGCTACAAGAGCTTTGTTATGAACTACAATATGCAAGGGATGGAGAAGTCCATTCCTGAGTTATATTCAATGCTGAAATCAACAGAGGTGGAAATAAAAAAGGAACATCAGGTGTTGATGGTGAATAAGACCACCAGTTTCAAGAAAGGCAAGGGTAAAAAGAACTTCAAGACGGACGGCAAGGGAGTTGCCGCACCCGGTAAATCAGTTGCCGGGAAGAAGCCAAACAATTGACCCAAGCCCAGGACTCGGTGCTTTTATTGCAAGGGAAATGGTCACTGGAAGCGGAACTGCCCCAAGTACTTAGCAGATAAGAAGGCCGGCAACACCAAAGGTATATGTGATATACATGTTATTGATGTGTACCTTACCAGTACTCATAGTAGCTCCTGGGTATTTGATACCAGTGCGGTTGCTCATATTTGTAACTCAAAACAGGAGCTGCGGAATAAGCGGAGATTGACGAAGGACGAGGTGACGATGCGCGTCGGGAATGGTTCCAAGGTCGATGTGATCGCCGTCAGCATGCTACCTCTACATTTACCTACGAGATTAGTTTTAAACCTCGATAATTGTTATTTAGTGCCATCTTTGAGCATGAACATTGTATCTGGATCTCGATTAATGCGAGATGGCTACTCATTTAAATCCAAGAATAATGGTTGTTCTATTTATATGATAGACATGTTTTATGGTCATGCCCCGTTGGTCAATGGTTTATTTTTACTGAATCTCGAAAACGTGATGTTACACATATTCATAGTGTGAATACCAAATGATGTAAGGTTGATAATTATAGTCCCACATACTTGTGGCACTACCGCCTTGGTCACATTGGTGTCAAATGCATGAAGAAACTCCATGCATATGGACTCTTGGAGTCTCTTGATTATGAATCATTTGACACGTGTGAATCATGCCTCATGGGAAAAATGGCCGAGACTCCGTTCTCCGGAACAATGGAGCGAGCAACCAACTTGTTGGAAATAATACATACTGATGTGTGCGGTCGAATGAGCGCGGAGGCTCGTGGTGGCTATTGTTATGTTCTCACCCTCACTGATGACTTAAGTAGATATGGGCATGTCTACTTAATGAAACACAAGTCTGAGACCTTTGAAAAGTTCAAGGAATTTCAGAGTGAGGTAGAGAATCAAGGTGACAGGAAAATAAAGTTCTAACGATCAGATTGTGAAGGAGAATATTTGAGTCACGAGTTTGGTACACACTTAAGGAAATGTCGAATTGTTTCACAACTCACGCCGCCTGGAACACCTCAGCGTAATGGTGTGCCTGAACGTCGTAATCGCACTCTATTGGATATGGTGTGATCTATGATGTCTCTTACCGATTTATCGCTATCATTTTGGGGTTATGCTTTAGAGACAGCCGCATTAACTTTAAATAGGGCACCATCTAAATCCGTTGAGACGACATCGTATGAATTATGGTTTGGGAAGAAACCTAAGTTGTCGTTTCTAAAAGTTTGGGGATGCGATGCTTATGTCAAGAAACTTCAACCAAAAAAGCTCAAACCCAAGTCAAAAAAATGCCTCTTCATAGGATACCCTAAGGAAACCATTGGGTATACCTTCTACCTCAGATCCGAAGGCAAGATCTTTGTTTCCAAGAACGGATCCTTTTCGGAGAAAGAGTTTCTCTCAAAAGAAGTAAGTAGGAGGAAAGTAGAACTTGATGAAGTACTGCCTCTTGAACCGGAGAGTAGCGCAGCTCAGGAAGATGTTTCTGTGGTGCCTGCACTGACTGGAGAGGAAGTTAATCATGATGGTCATGAAACTTCAGATCAAGTTGCTACTGAACTTCGTAGGTCCACAAGGGCACGTTCTGCACCAGAGTGGTACGACAGCCCTGTCCTGGAAATCATGTTGTTAGACAACGATGAACCTTCGAACTATGAAGAAGCGATGGTGGGCCCGAATTCCAACAAATGGCTTGAAGCCATGAAATCCGAGATAGGATCCATGTATAAAAACAAAGTATGGACTTTGATAGACTTGCCCGATGATCGGCAAGCCATAGAAAATAAGTGAATATTTAAGAAGAAGACTGACGCGGATGGTAATGTGACCATCTATAAGGCTCGGCTTGTCGCTAAGGGTTGAGTTGACTACGATGAGACTTTCTCACCCGTAGCGAAGCTGAAGTCCGTCCGGATCATGCTAGCAGTTGCCGCATTCTATGATTATGAGATATGGCAAATGGACGTCAAAACGGCATTCCTTAATAGTTTCCTTAAGGAAGAATTGTATATGATGAAGCCGAAAGGTTTTGTCGATCCTAAGAATGCTGACAAGGTGTGCAAGCTCCAGCGCTCCATCTATGTGTTGGTGCAAGCATCTCAGAGTTGTCACATTCGCTTTAATGAAATGATCAAAGCATTTGGGTTTATGCAGACTTATGGAGAAGCCCGTGTTTACAACAAAGTGAGTGGGAGCTCTGTAGCATTTCTCATATTATATGTAGATGATATACTATTGATGGGAAATGATATAGAACTTTTGGAAAGCGTAAAGGCCTACTTGAATAAGTGTTTTTCAATGAAGGACCTTGGAGAAGCTGCTTACGTATTAGGCATCAAGATCTATAGAGATAGATCGAGACGCCTCATTAGTCTTTCACAAAGCACATACCTTGACAAGATATTGAAGAAGTTCAACATGGATCAGTCCAAGAAGGGGTTCTTGCCTATATTACAAGGTGTGAGATTGAGCATGGCTCAATGCCCGACCTCGGCAGAAGATAGAGAAAATATGAGTGTCATCCCCTATGCCTCAGCCATAGGGTCTAACATGTATGCCATGTTGTGTACCACACCTGATGTGAACCTTGCCATAAGCTTGGTAGGAAGGTACCAAAGTAATTCCGGCATGGATAACTGGACAGCGGTCAAGAATATCCTGAAGTACCTGAAAAGGACTAAGGATATGATTCCCGTTTATGGAGGTGACGAAGAGCTCGTCGTAAAGGGTTCAACGATGCTAGCTTCAACACAGATCTGGATGACTCCAAGTCACAAACCAGATACGTGTACATTTTGAATGGTGGGGCAGTCAGCTGGTGCAGTTGCAAGCAAAGTGTCGTGGCAGGATCTACATGTGAAGCAGAGCACATGGCAGCCTCGAAGGCAGCACATGAAGCAATCTGGATGAAGGAGTTCATCACCGACCTAGGAGTTATTCCCAATGCGTCGGGCCTGATGACTCTCTTCTGTGACAACACTGGAGCTATTGCCCTTGCCAAGGAGCCTAGGTTTCACAAGAAGACCAGGCATATCAAGCGTGCTTCAACTCCATTCGTGAAAATGTTCAAGATGGACACATAGATATTTGTAAAGTGCATACGAATCTGAATGTCGCAGATCCGTTGACTAAACCTCTTCCACGAGCAAAACATGATCAACACCAGAACTCTATGGGTGTACGATTCATCACAATGTAACTAGATTATTGACTCTAGTGCAAGTGGGAGACTGTTGGAAATATGCCCTAGAGGCAATAATAAAATGGTTATTATTATATTTCCTTGTTCATGATAATTGTCTGTTGTTCATGCTATAATTGTATTAATCGGAAACTATAATACATGTATGAATACATAGAGCGTAATATGTCCCTAGTAAGCCTCTAGTTGACTAGCTCGTTGATCAATAGATGGTTGTGGTTTCCTGACGATGGACATTGGATGTCGTTGATAACGGGATCACATCATTAGGAGAATGATGTGATGGAAAAGACCCAATCCTAAGCATAGCACAAGATCGTGTAGTTAGTTTGCTAAGAGCGTTTCTAATGTCAAGTATCATTTCCTTAGACCATGAGATTGTGCAACTCCCGGATACCGTAGGAATACTTTGGGTGTACCAAACGTCACAACATAACTGGGTGGCTATAAAGGTGCACTACAGGTATCTCTGAAAGTGTCTGTTGGGTTGACACGAATCAAGACTGGGATTTGTCACTCCGTATGACAGAGAGGTATCTTTGGGCCCACTCGGTAATGCATCATCATAAGGAGCTCAATGTGACTAAGGAGTTAGTCACGGTATCATGCGTTACGGAAGAGTAAAGAGATTTTTCGCTGACGAGATTGAACGAGGTATGGGGATACCGACGATCGAATCTCGGGCAAGTAACAAACCGGTGGACAAAGGGAATTGTATACGGGATTGATTGAATCCCCGACATCGTGGTTCATCCAATGAGATCATCATGGAATATGTTTGAGCCAACATGGGCATCCAGATCCAGCTGTTGGTTATTGGCCGGAGAGATGTCTCGGTCATGTCTGCATGGTTCCCGAACCCGTAGGGTCTACACACTTAAGGTTCGGTGACGCTAGAGTTGTTATGGGAAATAGTATGTGGTTTCCGAAGGTTGTTCAGAGTCCCGAATGAGATCTCGGACGTCACAAGGAGTTCTGGAATGGTCCGGAGGTAAATATTATATATTGGAAGTCCAGTTTCAGTCACCGGAATAGTTTCGGGGGTTATCAACATTGTACCGGGACCACCGAAAGGTGTCCGAGGGTCCACCGGGTGGGGCCACCTGCTCCGGGGGACTCAATGGGCTGAACAAGGATGGGAACCAGCCCCTAGTGGGCTGGTGCGCCCCCCAAGAGCCCAAGGCGCCTAGGGTTGGATACCCTAGGGGGTGGGGGCGCCTCCCACCAAACTTGAGGGCAAGTCCCCCCTTTGGCCGCCCCCCTCTTAGATGATATCTAAGGGGGTCGGCCCCCTCTCCCCTTCGCTTATAAATAGTGGGGGTGCGAGGGCTATCGCACCCCTTCCCCTGGCGCAGCCCCTCCCTCCTCCAACACTTCCTCCTCCTCTGTAGAGCTTGGCGAAGCCCTGCAGAAAATCCACAAGCTCCACCACCACGCCGTCGTGCTGCCGGAGCTCTCCCTCAACTTCTCCTCTCCCCTTGCTGGATCAAGAAGGAGGAGACGTCCCCAGGCTGTACGTGTGTTCAACGCGGAGGCGCCGTCCGTTCGGCGCTATATCAGATCTTCCGTGATTTGAATCGCCGCGGGTATGACTCCATCAACCGCGTTCTTGCAACGCTTCCGCTTAGCGATCTTCAAGATGTATGAAGATGCACTCCCTCTCTCATTGCTAGAATCTCCTAGATTGATCTTGATGACACGTAGGAAAATTTTGAATTATTGCTACGTTATCCAACACCTCCCACGCGCGGCTCCTCCTCCTCGGCTCCTCCCCGCCTCGTCAAGCCGAAGACGGAGTTGGGGCTCGCTGCCATGAAGACGGAGCCAGGTCTCGCCAGCATCAAGATGGAGCCGGGGCTCGACGACGCGGCAGCAATTAAGTGGGCACGGGAGGACTGAGCGCGGCTGGAGTTGGAGCACCAGCGCCGCGCCCTAGAGGAGATCACCACTCGACGCCGGGGCCGCGATGGGGAAGGCATCGTCGTTCTCGACGACAGCGATGAAGACGCGCCGCTGATGAGGATACAGGCTTGGGGTAGGGTCATATGCCTGACCTATACGCCCTACCCAAGGTCACTACCCTGGAAGATAAAGGGACCAAGAGATAACAGGAGAACTCCGGTTGTATACGTCGAGTGCAATCCACTCAACGGCCACATCACTCGGAGGTCCTCCTCCCTACCGTCACTCGACCATATGGAGAGTCACTCGACCTTACTGAAGACCTGGAGTCCCTCAGCACTGTAATGGTCAGGCGTTCACTCTGTAGTCTTTAAGATCATTAATAGCACTTAAGGCAGGCGTTACCAGTAACGCCCCTTACTTTATGTACATTAAGTCCCTTGTAATGGAGGTGGGTGAGGGTCCTGGCGCACTCTATATAAGCCACCCTCCTCCTTTGGCACAAGGGTTTGCACCCCCCTATAATATCACACACATAATCCAATCGACCGCCCCCGGGCACCGAGACATGGGCTATTACTTCCACCGTGAAGGGCCTGAACTCGTAAATCTCGTGTGTACACCTTCACCATAGCCAAGATCTTGCCTCTCCATACCTACCCCCTTTCTACTGTCAGTCTTAGGACCACGATAGTTGGCGCCCACCATGGGGCAAGGTGTCTTGGCGATTTGTTGGTGAAGCTACAAGTTTACCGATCATCATCATCATGGTTTCCGGCGGCGGACTTGCTGAGGGCCGTGAGATCCGTCTCGGCGCGCTCGTTTTCATCGCCGACAACTCCGCGTGTTTTCAAGAAGCTCCCCTGGATGCCGAGGCGCTCCCCGTCCAAGGGGCGATGCACTTCCGCACATGCGTCCGCGGCGTCCTTCTCCGGCAGCCGTCGACTCAGTATCAGCCGGCTCCGACTGTGTTTTCCCTCCCCGCTGTCCGCTGTCGCAAGCAATCCGGTCGTTCGCGTCTCCAGCGGTGGGTGAAGCACGTGGTGGCTCGGCGTTCGACCATCCATTTAGTCGTGGCAATCGAGCCTGACGAAACCCTCCACGGCCTGTTCGATCTGTCGACTGGCTCCACGGAGACCGCATCTGAATGCGATAGGAGCGACCCTGCGGCAGAAGTTTTGATGGTCGACGGGCCTCACAGTCCGCCTGGTTTTCACCGTGAGGACGACAAAGACAAAGACGGTGATCCGTCACGTGTCCACGAGGAATACCGACCCGAACCCCTGTCTTTGCAGCAGAGAGAAGAACTTCGTCGCCGTAACATGGATGCACTCCATACGCCCATCATTGGAGAAACCCCCGA
Source organism: Triticum aestivum (assembly GCF_018294505.1). Lineage (NCBI taxonomy): Eukaryota > Viridiplantae > Streptophyta > Magnoliopsida > Poales > Poaceae > Triticum > Triticum aestivum. The sequence continues at coordinate 151,283,205 of NC_057810.1, forward strand.
GGCTCGGACCTTGGAGGAGGTGCGCCTAGCCAATCTGGCTGAGCGCACTCGACTCGATAACCTTCAGCATGCTCTCAATGAGCGCGCTCAGGAGCGGATTCATGAGTCCAGTCGACGACAGCTTTTTCCACCTCCACCTAAGGTATACCGTACTCCGATTCAAAACCTCGCAGCTGTAGCCCGAATAGCCGAGTCGATTTAGCCTTCCCAGTCAGAGGCAGGTAGTGGCTGATGCAGATCCAGGCCTTGCTCCGGGTAGCAGGGGAGCAGAACACTGCAGTGTCTCAGTCGCAGAATAGGATTCGCAGCAGATCCGTAGCAGCAGATACAGTCCAGTCAGCCCATAGCCCAAGATCGCCCCTGCAGCGAGAAGGCCGTGGACAGTATGATCGCCAGTTCGTCCTCCGAGGAGTGTGTCGTACGTGCCTCAGCAGAATGATGACAGACGCCGTCACAGCGGCGAGCGCAGAGTTCAAGTCGACCCAAGAGAGCCAGGCTTCGATGCGAGATCCATTCTCGTCCAAGGCTTGGTCAACCGGAACAGAGCACATAGAGAAGACCTTGGCAGGAATCGTCCGAGTGGCAGCGGACTGCATGTTTCAGGCCCAGAGTGTTTTAGCAGAGCCATCAGGGCAGCAATAATTCCTCTGAACTCCAGGTTGGCAACTAGAGTCAGTAAGTTCACTGGAGAATCCAAGCTCGAAACCTGGCTCGAGGATTACCGAGTGGCGGTGCAGATTGGAGGCGGAAACGATGAGATAGCGATGAAGCATCTCCCTCATATGTTGGGGTCGGCCCGAGCGTGGTTGACTCAGTTGACTCCAGTTAGCATACACAGTTGGGAGGAGCTAGCTCGAGTGTTCATAAGAACTTTCAAGGGCATGTGCAAGCGACCAGCAGGGTTACCCGAGTTGCAGCATTGTGTGCAGAAGCCGAGTGAGACTTTTAGGGAGTTCATTCAGAGATGGACCACTCTGCATCACACCGTTGAGAATGTATCAGAGCACCAAGCAGTATGCGCTTTCAAGGAAGGCGTCAAATACAGAGAGTTGGTCTTGAAGTTCGGTCGGACTGGGGATATGACTTTGACTCGGATGATGGAGATAGCAACACGGTATGCTAACGGAGAAGAAGAGGATCGACTCCGTAGCGGGAAGAGTAAACCAGCCGGCCAAGAGGCCGGTGGGGGTAACTCCAGTCGAAAACAGAAGCGTAAGGCCGAACCAGCGGCACCTGGAGAGATTGCAGCAGTGAATCAAGGAAAGTTTAAAGGAAAACCTAAGGGGCCCTGGCCCCCTAAGAAGGTAAAGGATCAAGCAGGAAATGATGTGCTGGATTTGCCATGTCACATCCACATGAAGAAGGATGAAGAAGGTAATCTGATTTACCCGAAGCATACCACTCGGCAATGTCGACTCCTGATCCAGCAGTTCTGAGAGAAACCGCCCAATGAAAAGGAGAAAGAGTCAGACAAAGATGAGGATGAAGAGGAAGACGATGGTTATCCCAAAGTCAATTCAACTCTGGTGATTTTTGCTGATGTTGAGAGCAAGAGTCGATTGAAGGTCATCAACAAAGAAGTGAATATGGCCGCTTCGGCGGCGATGACCACATACTTGAGATGGTCTCAGACAGCCATCACATTCGACCAATCTGATCATCCTGCTCGTGTAGCCACCCCTGGGTGGCAAGCACTGGTGGTCGACCCCGTGGTCGGGGGCACTCGACTGACCAAAGTACTGATGGACGGTGGCAATGGTTTGAACATTCTTTACGCTTAAACCTTGAAGGGGATGGGCATTCCGATGTTCAAACTTAGCGAGAGCAACATGAGTTTTCATGGTGTTATCCCTGGAAAGAATGCCGAATCACTCGGCCAGATCGCCCTCGACGTGGTTTTCGGTGATTCCAAGCATTACAGTAAGGAGAAGTTGACATTTGAAGTCATGGATTTCCAGAGCGCCTATCATGCCATCCTGGGTAGGCCAGCCTAGGCACGTTTTATGGCTCGACCATGTTATGTGTATCTCAAGATGAAGATGCCTGGCCCCAAAGGTGTGACCACAGTTACTGGCAATCGGCAGAAGGCAGAAGAATGTTTCCAGAAAGGTTCCAAAATTGCCAATGCACAGATGGCAGCGGTTGAATTGCAAGAGTATCAGAAGAGCGCAGATCCGAGTGATTTGCTACAAGCCAAGAAGCCTACTACAGACTCTGCATTTCAGTCGACTGGTGAAACGAAGCCGATTCATATTCACCCGACCGATCCCAATGCTGCACCGACTCATATATCAACAACACTCGACAGCAAATAGGAAGAAGCGCTCATCCGGTTCCTCCCTGAGAACTGGGACATCTTCGCATGGAAACCCTTTGACATGCCAGGTGTACCCAGGGGACTGGCTGAGCACTGTTTGCGTGTCGACCCAAGGTAAAAACCCGTCAAAGAGCACCTTCGGCGCTCCGTGGTGTAGAAGATAAAAGCAATTGGTGAAGAAGTGGCTCGGCTGTTGGCAGTAGAGTTCATCCGTGAAATCTACCACTCTGAGTGGCTAGCCAATGTAGTCATGGTCCCCAAGAAGGATGATTCACTTCGTATGTGCATTGATTTCAAGCATATCAATCGGGCCTGCCCGAAAGATCACTTCCCTCTCCCTCGCATCGATCAGATTGTTCACTCGACTGCAGGGTGTGAGCACTTGTCTTTCTTAGACGCATATTCTGGGTATCATCAGATCCGACTGTATGGTCCCGAAGAAATAAAAACAGCCTTCATCACCCCATTTGGGTGCTTTTGTTATGTCACCATGCCATTTGGTCTTAAAAATGCTGGAGCCACATTCATGAGAATGATTCAGAAGTGCCTGCTCACTCAAATCAGTCAGAATGTGGAAGCATACATGGATGACATTGTGGTCAAGTCTCGCAAAGGGTCCGACCTATTGACTGACCTCGCAGAAACCTTTGCCAACCTAAGAAGGTACGCTATCAAGCTTAATCCGTCAAAGTGCACATTCGGAGTTCCAGGAGGAAAGTTCCTCGGTTTTGTCGTTTCTGAACGAGGGATCGACGCCAATCCAGAAAAAGTTGATACCATTCTCTGGATGAAACGCCCCGTGCGAGTGCATGACGTTTAGAAGCTGACTGGTTGTTTGGCCGCCTTGAGTCGATTCATTTCTCGTCTCGGTGAAAAGGCCTTGCCTCTTTACCGATTGATGAAGAAATCTGATAAGTTCAAGTGGACTGAGGAAGCCGATGCAGCGTTTGCAGAGCTCAAAGCCCTGCTTTCCACCCAGCCGGTGCTCGCTGCGCAAATCAGCAAAGAGCCTTCACTGCTTTACATTGCAGCCACTGGACAAGTTGTCAGTACAGTGCTCACGGTCGAGCAAGAAGAGGAAGGAAAAGCTTACAAGGTTCAACGCCCAGTTTATTATCTCTCTGAAGTTTTGACTCCATCCAAGCAACGATATCCACATTATCAGAATCTTGTCTATGGAATATACATGACCATGAAAAAGGTTGCGCATTATTTCTCTGATCACTCCATTACAGTCGTCAACGACGCGCCACTATCTGAAATTCTGAATAACAGAGATGCAACTGGTCAAGTGGAGAAATGGGCGATTGAACTCCTTCCATTAGATATCAAGTTTGAGGCAAAGAAGGCTATCAAGTCCCAAGCAATTGCAGATTTCCTTGCCGAGTGGATTGAGCAGCAATTGCCGACTCAAGTTCACTCGGAGCATTGGACTATGTTCTTTGATGGCTCCAAGATGCTGAATGGTTCAGGCGCTGGGGTAGTATTGGTATCCCCCCACGCAGACAAGCTTAGTTATGTTCTCCAGATTCATTTTGATTCCTCCAATAATGAAGCCGAATATGAAGCACTTTTATACAGGTTGCGTATGGCCATTTCACTCGGCGTCCGTCGCCTTATGGTCTACAGTGACTCAGATTTGGTGGTTAATCAAGTGATGAAGGAATGGGATGTCAGGAGCCCGGCCATGACTAGTTATTGCAATGCAGTGAGAAAGCTGGAGAAGAAGTTTGAAGGTTTGGAGCTTCACCATATACCCTGACTGAAAAATCAAGCTGCAGATGAGTTGGCCAAGATAGGTTCAAAGAGAGAGGCCATTCCTTGAAATGTGTTTTTGGAACATATTCATTCACCTTCAGTTCAAGAAGGTCCTTTCACCGAAGAATCACCATAGCCCAAGAGTGCCACAGATCCTACTGAAGTCGAAATCCCAGTTGTGGTCGACTTAGTCATGGAGGTTTTGGTCATCACTCCCGACTGGACAGTGCCATACATTGCATACATTCTTAGGAAAGAACTTCTAGAGGATGAAGAAGAGGCTCATCAGATTGTCCGACGGTCTAAAGCCTTTACTGTGATAAAAGGTCAGTTGTTCAGAGAAAGTGTAACTGGGGTTTGCCAGAAGTGCATCATGCCAGAAGAAGGCCGAATAATCCTCAATGATATTCACTCAGGGACCTGTGGTCATCATGCGTCCTCTCGGACCATCATGGCCAAAGCATACCGAGCCGGATTTTACTGGCCTCGTGCCAACGAGATGGCAAAAGAAATAGTGGACAAGTGTGAAGGCTGTCAGTTTTACTCCAACATGTCCCATAAACCTGCATCAGCTCTGAAGACTATCCCACTCGTCTGGCCTTTTGCTGTTTGGGGATTGGACATGGTTGGACCCCTGAGGACTGGTAGGAGCGGATTTACCCATGTGCTAGTAGCAGTCGACAAGTTTACCAAGTGGATCGAAGCTAAGCCCATTAAAAACCTTGAAGCAAGTACTGCCGTGAGTTTCATCAGAGAGTTGATATTCAGATATGGTGTGCCACACAACATCATCACGGACAACGGATCGAACTTCGACTCCGATGAATTTAGAGCCTTTTGTGCCACCCAAGGTACGAGGGTCGATTATGCTTCGGTCGCCCATCCTCAGTCGAATAGGCAAGCTGAGCGAGCGAATGGATTGATTCTCAAGGGACTAAAGCCCCGGTTGATGTGTGACCTTAAGCATGCAGCAGGAGCTTGGGTTGATGAGCTCCCATTAGTGCTTTGGGGCCTAAGAACAACTCCCAATCGGTCGACCGGACGGACTCCATTCTTCTTAGTCTACGGAGCCGAAGCCATACTTCCGAGTGATTTGCTCCACAATGCTCCCCGAGATGAACTCTTCTCGGAAGAGGAAGCAGAACAAGCTCGACAAGATGTAGTCGACCTCCTAGAGGAAGAAAGAGAGATGGCCTTGATCCGGTCGACCATTTATCAACAAGACCTGCGTTGATTCCATGCCAGGAACGTAAGGGGTCGGGCATTTCAAGAAGGAGACTTGGTTCTTCAAGTGGATCAGCAGAAGCCACACAAGTTCGCTCCTGCTTGGGAGGGCCCTTTCGTCGTCACCAAGGTGCTCCACAATGGAGCATACCGTCTCTTCAATGTCGAGCACAACAAAGATGAACCGCGCACTTGGAATGCGGATTTGCTCCGCCCTTTTTACCCTTAAGTATTTAGAATGATGAGATGTAATAAGAAATACCTCTTGGTTTGGCTATCAAAAGACATAATTTTACTTTCTTCCGAATGATTGTTATTCATTTCTTTTGTACGTATCGCCTTAGCTGTGAATCTGCTTCGCCTAAGATGAAGTGATAAAAATACTACCGATGGTGAGTCTGCCTCTCACTCGGGGGCTTAGCTGCAGTCCAGTACTCGCCTAAGTGATAAAAATCCTACCGAGTGATGAGTCTGCCTCTCACTTGGGGGCTTAGCTGCAGTCCAGTACTTGCCTAAGTGATAAAAATCCTACCGAGTGATGAGTCTGCCTCTCACTCGGGGGCTTAGCTGCAGTCCAATACTCGCCTAAGTGCTAAAAATCCTATCGAGTGATGAGTCTGCCTCTCACTCGGGGGCTTAGCTGCAATCCAGTACTCACCTAAGTGATAAAAATCCTACCGAGTGATGAGTCCGCCTCTCACTCGGGGGCTTAGCTGCAGTCCAGTACTCGCCTAAGTGATAAAAATCATACCGAGTGATGAGTCTGCCTCTCACTCGGGGGCTTAGCTGCAGTCCAGTACTCGCCTAAGTGATAAAAATCCTACTGAGTGGTGAGTCTGCCTCTCACTCGAGGGCTTAGCTGCAGTCCAGTACTCGCCTAAGTGATGAAAATCCTACCGAGTGGTGAGTCTGCCTCTCACTCGGGGGGCTTAGCTGCAGTCCAGTACTCGCCTAAGTGACAAAAATCCTACCGAGTGGTGAGCAACCCTTCCACTCGGGGGCTTAGCTGCAGCCCAGTGCTCGCCTAAGTTTGAAAAATCCTACCGAGTAGTGAGCAACCCTTCCACTCAGGGGCTTAGCTGCAGCCCAGTGCTCGCCTAAGTTTGAAAAATCCTACCGAGTGGTGAGCAGCCCTCCCACTCGGGGGCTTAGCTGTAGCCCAGTGCTCGCCTAAGTTTGAAAAATCCTATCGAGTGGTGAGCAGCCCTCCCACTCGGAGGCTTAGCTGCAGCCCAGTGCTCACCTAAGTTTGAAAAATCCTACCGAGTGGTGAGCAGCCCTCCCACTCGGAGGCTTAGCTGCAGCCCAGTGCTCGCCTAAGTTGAAAAATCCTACCGAGTGGTGAGCAGCCCTCCCACTCGGGGTCTTAGCTGCAGCCCAGTGCTCGCCTAAGTTTGAAAAATCCTACCGAGTGGTGAGCAGCCCTCCCACTCGGAGGCTTAGCTGCAGCCCAGTGCTTGCCTAAGTTTGAAAAATCCTACCGAGTGGTGAGCATCCCTCCCACTCGGAGGCTTAGCTGCAGCCCAGTGCTCGCCTATGTTTGAAAAATCCTACTGAGTGGTGAGCAGGCCTCCCAGTCGGGCTGCACCGTCAAGAAGAAGGACGAGATTGTATGCACTCAATGATTGGCCCCTCGCTGATGACAGGAACATCAAGACCATTGCTGAGTACCTCGCTGATGAACTAATCAATGCTGCCTTGGGATCATAAACGGTTCGACTGCTGATCCTTCTTCAGCACCTGCATCAAACAATGAGAAACCGATCCAAGTGAAGAACATACTTCACTCGAAGATAAACCCAACATATTCAAAGATAATCCAGAGTTTCCTAACCGCAGATTAAAAGTACTCGGGCACCAGACCCGAAGGAGTTTTAATGGTTACAAAATCACTCGGCATCCCGAGGCAAATAAAGGTGGAGCATAATGTTTTTTCAATCACTCGGCGGGAGAAGGACTGGCCGGATCGCAGAAGCTGTCGAGGTCAATGCTGTCGGTAATGCGAGTGGCTGCCTCGAGGAAGGTGTCCATGAAGTCCTAGAAAGAGTGCTTCTTAGTATTCGCCACTTTGAGAGCTGCCAGCTTGTCTTCCTTAGCCTCCTTGCAGTGCACTCGGACCAACGACAAGGCGACATCGGCTCCACAGCGAGCGGAGGATTTCTTCCACTCTTGACCTCGGGCTGGAATCTGATTTAGTCGAGTCATCAGAGACTCGAGGTCTTGAGACAGCTCTGCCTGAGGCTAGAGTTCAACATCCACTTGAGTCATTGCCGCCTTCAGTAGAGCCAGATAAGCAACTGCACCATCCAAGCGCAACTCCAATCGCAGCAGATTCATTGCAACGTCATCTTTCACAAGACAATTGATGGGGTCGAGTCCCATCTCGACCCGCCCAGTTTCAGCTTCAAAGTCCTGACACAGCTCTATCCCATTGCGAAAAACGATAAGTCGACAGCATGAAAACAAAGTTTAGTCGGCGACAAATTAACTGCAGTCGAATGATCATACCTTCAAGCTTCAGAACAAGTTTCGAGGCGAGTTGCTCCAGATAGGACTCTAGCTTGTCTGTCTTGGTCCTGAGGCCGCTAACTTCAGTGGTCAGATTCTCCTTGTCCTTCCTTAGCTGCTCGACTTCTCGATTAGCGTCCGAGATGGTAGTCTTCAGCTTTGCGTTCTCCTCCTCCAATTTGCCGACTGAAGCCAGCTTCTGGTCCGCAAGCTTCGTCTTCTCACGTGCCTCCTTCTGAGAAGCTGCCAGATCCAGATCCTTCTACTCCAAAGCCTCCTTCATCCTCTCTAAAGAAACAACACTCTTCAGACGGGACTGAAGTTGGGGATTTTCACTACGCACATCTTCTTGTGTGAAATCACTCGGTTCAAAGAGACTGAAAGAAGAAAATAGTGCGAAGTGGGAGCTACAAAGCAGACAAAGCGGTCGAGTGTTTACCTCCCATGATGGCTGTTTCTTCTTGAGCAGTCTTGAGATTCTTCTTCGCGAGTTCAAGGTCAAGTTCAATGCTGATTTCCTTCTTCTTTAATTCGGTGAGCCGAGCTCCAAGATCACATGACCTCTGCAACCAGAAAGACAGACATGTCAGTCGACAGAAATAAGCGACAGTGATGGAGAAGAATTACTCTAAGACTACTGCCGAATCAAATATTCAACAGTAGTCTCGAGGACTACACCCAGTGCGTGCACTTAGCGTGCCCCCACTAGATCAGATCAATACTCAGCAAGGCCTACTCAGCGTAACGATACAACATTAGACCTTAGTCGACTGCCAGCAGTCGACCGTGGTCTCGGGGACTACACCCAGTGGGTGCACTCGGCGTGCCCCCACTAGTTCAAACAGTTTACTGAGACTCAACTCAAGACGACCGGAGTTGAAGTTTTCCTAAATTCTAGGCAAAGGAACACCCCAGTGGGTGATCAGATAGAAAGATATAAAGGCAACACTCAATAGTTCAGTTGAAATTTTGCTGACCTGAACATTGGTCTGAAGAGCGGTGCTGGCGTTGTAAGCTACCTGCCTAGCCTCATGCATCACTTTCACCTGCTCCATGAAAAGGTTCACCTGACGAAGAGCTTCCCTAGCGGCGCCCGACGAGTCATCTAGAGTTTGATACACAGCAAAAAGTGATGGCTGTAGAGCAACCGAAGTAGTCGCTGGGTCAGAGGCGTGGAGTTGCACTGGAGCAGCAGGAGTTGGTGCAGTCGAGTCCGCCGGACGATCAGTCGTCAGCGGGCTGGCAAACGTGACGCTGGTCCGGACAGGTTCTTCAGAACGATCGACCACCGCCTCGAACACCGGCGTCGACTGAGGAACCTGAACCTCAAGCCTCCTCCTGCTAGTGCTCCCACTCCTCCTCTTCCCCTCCTGTAGAGGCGCTTCTTCTTCATCGTCAGGAAGCACAACAACTTCTTGCGGAACTACAGAAAGAGAGAAATGTCAGAAATTCTGCCGATTGACGGTCTACTCAACTTAATGAAGCTTGGTCGATCGGACTTAACGACTCGTGAGGTGGCCTCTTCGTCTCCTGGCGCCTTGTCAATGTCCATGTCAGTGGCAGCAGAGGTGGGACTGGAAAGACACATGAATTGGTCGGTCAGAACAAGTAAATCTTCAGTCGACCTATGAAAACACAAGCGAGATACTCACCCTGAAGCAACAGGGACGTCCATCTTAATCCGTGGCAATGTCTTCCGTGCCTTGGGAGGAGCAACTTTAGGCTGCTTGGCCACCTTCTCCGTCAGCTCTGGGGTCGACGTCTGAGTGCGCTTCTGGGTATGGGCACTCGGGACCATGCTTTTTTTGCGCCCGCCAGACGGGTCATGCTGCTATGTGGATCGGGTTTGGAGCGCGGCGACGAGTCGACTTCTTCCTCCTCGTCCGACTCCTCGCTCTCCTCCTCCTCCTCTTCTCCCGGAGACTCCCACTCACCACTCTCCTCCACACTGTCTCCTCCCTCCTGGTCCTGCTCCAAAGTTTGTTCACCGTTGGGCATCGAATGCATCTCAGTGAATACCTGCAGAATAAATCGGTCGAGTCAGATTCAGCCAACATCAAGTATAGTCGGAGCGTGAGCGGGAAGCAGTCGGAATAAAAAGGATACCTTGTCGAGCGGGTTCCCATCGCTGAAGGGGACGACTCGCCTGGATCGTCTGGGGTTGTCCTGGTTGCCTGTGATGCTCCTCAGCCACAAGGCTACACTTTCGGACGACACTTCTTCTGGATGGACCCGAGCAGTGTCGTTCGGTCCGGAATACAGCCACATCGGGTGATCGCGGGCCTGGAGAGGCTGGATGCGTCGACTGAGGAACACTTCCAGCAGGTCCAGGACAGTAACACCATCATTGATGAGCTGGACCACTCTATCCACCAACATCCTTGTCTCCATGGTCTCAGCAGCGGTTACTTTCAGTGGAGTAGGGGTCTGAACACGGTCAAACGAGAAGTGGGGAAGACCAGTCGACTGACCTGGAGCTGCGACGTCCCGGCAGTAGAACCAGGTCGACTGCCAGCCTCTAACGGAGTCAGGGAGAGTCATGGCGGGAAAGGCACTCCTATTCCTCTTTTGGATACCTAAACCCCCACACATCTGGATGACATGGGTTTTCGAGTCACTCGACTTCGCCTTTTTACCGACTGGGAACGAATGGTGAAGATGTGTTTGAAAAGACCCCAGTGTGGTCGACACCCTAAGAAGTTCTCGCACATCGATACAAACGCAGCTAAATACGTGATGGTGTTGGGAGAAAAAGGGTGGAGCTGAGCACCGAAAAAGTTCAGGAACCCCCGGAAGAAAGGATGCGGAGGAAGCGAAAAATCGCGGTCGATGTGGGTGGCGAGCAGAACACACTCACCTGGTCGAGGCTGGGGACTCATCTCCCCCTCCGGCAGCCTTGCCGCTCCCTTGGCGATTAGCCCAAACTCCGCCAGCTCGTCCAGATCCTCCTGCCGAATCGAAGACCGGATCCAATTGCCCTGGATCCAGCCCGGCGGCAGCCCCGCGCGCGACAACGATCCGCGTTGCTGCTTCTTGCCCTTCGCCACCCCCTTCGTCTTCTTTGCGCGTTCTAGCGCCGCCGTCTTGTCCTTCACCATGGCAATGGGGCGGCGGCGTCAGAACGGAAGAGTAGGACGCGACGGAGAAGCGGAGAAGGAAGAAGGAAGAAAAGGTGTGCACAGTGCAGACGCCTCGGTCCCGTCACCTTATAAGGGGTTGTTTCCGAGTGACTGGCGTGTGGGACCAGGTGATCCCATCAAATCCCATAACAGTCGCGCGCAGCATATGTGGCGAAAAATGTGGCGCAGAAATCGAGGCATCACTGTTTATCCGCTCCGCCCGTTTCGGCACTCCCCGTCCCGCGCGCTTCCCTAAAATTTTGTATCCCGTGAAATCCGGGATACACTGTAGATAATCGCGCCCAAGATCCCGCGCTCCAACATAGTACTCGACACATGAGGTCACCAGTTCATTCGACAGCTCACTGAATGGATCAAGGCGACTGAGTCGACACCGAAGTACCGATGCAGGCGTTCAGACTTGCAGAAAACACTCGTGAAGACACTAAGCTCGGAGCAGGTTCAACTTCGACCTGCTTTCCACTTGCACCTTAATCCATTCGGGGGATACTGATGAGGATACAGGCTTGGGGCAGGGTCATAGGCCTGACCTATACGCCCTACCCAAGGTCACTACCCTAGAAGATAAAGGGACCAAGGGACAACAGGAGAACTCCGGTTGTGTACGTCGAGTGCAATCCACTCGACGGCCACATCACTCGGAGGTCCTCCTCCCTACCGTCACTCGACCTTACTGAATACCTGGAGTCACTCAGCACTGTAACGGTCAGGCGTTCACTCCATAGTCTTTAAGATCATTAATAGCACTTAAGGCATACGTTACCAATAACGCCCCTTACTTTATGTACATTAAGTCCCTTGTAATGGAGGTGGGCGAGGGTCCTGGCGCACTCTATATAAGCCACCCTCCTCCTCTGGCACAAGGGTTCGCACCCCCTATAATATCACACACATAATCCAATCGACCGTCCCCGGGCACCGAGACGTAGGGCTGTTACTTCCACCGTGAAGGAGCACTACACCACAGCACCACATCCCCAACAAACAGGTTGGTCGGAAAAACAGCGTCTGCCGACACACAGTCGGCCGGGAAAAAGTATTGCCGACCGACAGCGTCTGTTGGGGTAAGTCCAGACGGGAAAACCTTTTCCCGACCAACATGTCTTTCCCGACCGACAGTTGGACGCCTATAAACCGAATTGCCGACCGACTTTCTGATGGCCTACCCCAGAATCTTTCCCGACCAATTTTCAGCTGGTGTTGCTCTTGAAGCTTTCCCGACCGACCGTTTTACAGTACAGTCTTTGCCGACCGACTTTCTGTTGCCCCTATCCTGAACCTTTCCCGACCAACTGTGCGATGGTGTCTTTTTTGCCGACCGACTTTCTGTTGGTCCTAGCATGAGCCTTTGCCGACCAACAATAGGATGTTGTTTTGTTTTGACAACCAACAATTTGACAGCACGTACCCTTGATTTCCCATCCGCCTTACAATACAATGTCAACCAAAATCAAGTTGCATATCTCATTACAATATGATATTAGTCAAGTAACAGAACTTGCATGTACTCCGAAAATATTAAATCATGACCAAAGAAGGATAACATATTAATTACTTCTCACAAGTAAAGGAAACATTTACGGTTCAACGACCGAATCACCCAACAGGTTTATAAAATGATAGATGCATCTCCAATATTCATTGTTTGCTCCATTACACAAAATACCCAGGTGACAAGATGACATATAGGTTTACAAAATGAGACCTAAAAGACGCATTGTTTTTGCTCTGTTACAGAAAATCTCTAGCTGATGCAAACTGACATCTTCCTGGTTCCTTCCCGCTCCTTTTGTATGTCTTTTCTACAAAGGGTAAAAATGTAATGGTGAGCATGCATTGAGAGACAATGGCAAAAACAATAATTGTATAAAGCATCTATGGCAATTGGCAATAAAAAACTATGGGATTTTAGTGTTACAAAAATAGCTCAATTTCAAAACAATGCCACAACATGTGTTAATTAGATCTTTGCTGTGTTGGACATCATAAAGCCTCGATGCAACGTGACCATGAAGTACATTTCAGGAAATATGAGCAATATAGAGGTGTACTCGGAGCAACACCTGGTACTATTTTGCAATATAAAGCAGCACCAGGGACGAGCTGGAGCGCGAAACGGTGAACTTTTCGCGCCCCAACGGCCATCCGGCCATCTAGCGCTTGGCGCCAAGCCAGTAACCAATTATGCATAGCAAGTATGTGATCTACTAACTCCTAATCTATCTGTTTGTTAGCCACTAACTCCTAATCTATCTACCATTTCAGTTATTCACATAATTTCTGAATCAAACAGCCAGACTAAAAGCACTCCATCAACTAATCATATACTAAAAGAAAAATAAATAGTGGACACTCCACACACACCTTGTGCACTAAGGTGGTGTTTGGTTCAGGAAAATATGATGCTAGGTACAATCAAATACCACAAGCTGGTCACTAAGTACCAATGATTCTGCTACTCTTCTTCCTCTGCTCAATGGTACCAACAATGGTTCTCTGTGCAACCTGCAACAAAAACAAAAGAGAGATGAAGTCAGGTCGCATGTACAGAGAGACGAAAATCCACACTGCGTGAGGTCTCCCCAAGTTCAGATGCTAAACTTCCTTAAGAGGAAATACAAGAATCTAGCCCCGATGCTTATCTCACCAAGTCAGAGAAACCACTTCCTATGAAAGGTAAAAACTTGTTCAGTATACAGAATTTTGTTTTAGCCCATGATGTTGAATATAAAATCTCTTACGAGATCATGCTGAACAACACTAAGGACAATGTAGAAACTTGCTAGACTTAATGAGTGATCCCTGCTCATTGAACCTGTAACAATTCAGGCATAGACCATGTAAAATGCATCTGTTCCTTCTTTTTTAATGTCAGGACAAACGTGTGTACTTACACAACTAACGGTAATGAAACACTGTTCTCAAATCATATGTACAGATCCAGTTCGGCCTCCACATGAAGCTCCAGAGTTAGTATCATCATTTCCTTAGAAGAACCTCAGAGTTGTCCCTGCCACATGCGTTCTACGGAAGATCCCCACTGCCGGAGCTCCAACATGCCTCTAGGAGAGAGAGAGAGAGAGAGAGAGAGAGAGAGAGAGGAGTTGTACCTCATATGCACGCTGCCCGGTTACAAGTTGAAGCAGCCACTCGGACGGACGAGCGCGGGGCGCCGATGGATGTGCAGGACGGAACTGCGCGGGGCGCCGATGGACGGGCAGGATGGTGCGGGGCGGAGATGGATGGGCACGACGGAGCGGCGCAGGGCGGCCAGGGAGGCACGGGACGGCGCGGGGCAGCGCAGGGCAGTTAGGACGGCGCGGGGCGGCGCGGCAGAGGCATGACGGCGCGTGGTGGCGCAACAGAGGCAGGACGGCACGGGGCTGGCAGGACGGCGCAGGGCGGGCAGGACGGCGTAGCGGAGGTCGTGGGAGGCGTGGGGCGGCGGTGGAATGGCGGAGGACGGCGCAGGGCGGGCAGGATCTAGGGATTTGGCGGCGTGGCTGGGGGATTTGGCCCTTCGTGGGGATTGAAGTGATTTGGGAAAAAAAACATTTCGCGGGCTGGGCCAGACTTCGCGCTAAAATTTTGGCCGTTCGCGCGCGAGGCCCATTTAGCCTCTGTCTGTTGGTCGGGGTTATTTGCCGACCGATGGTCCGTGGGCCATAAGGGAATTCCCGACCGACAGTTCGATGGTATATGTTTTATCATTCCCGACCGACGGTGTGTCACAGTAAATAATTTTCCCGACCCACAATCTGTTAGAAACTTTCATGGCCAACCGTGGGTCGGCAATAATGACTTTTTCCCAACACACAACGGTAGGGAATTCTGGTGCATGGTGTAGTGGGGCTGAACTCGTAAATCTCGTGTGTACACCTTCATCATAGTCGAGATCTTGCCTCTCCATACCTATCCCCTTTCTACTGTTAGTCTTAGGACCACGACAGCCGCCGCCGCCGGTCTGCCAGGCCAACCCCGGGCAGGGGTCCAGCGGTGGCGTCCGCGTGAAGGAGGAGAAGGATGACGACGGCGGCGGCGACGACGGCGACTACGTCGTGTTCAGCGAGTTCTTCGGCCTGTAGTCGCGGCCTTGTTTTTTTAAGTGAATTTTAAGTTTGCTATGTAAAAACTGTTTTAAGTCGCCGAAGTTTATGTCATGCTTGCCGAATTTTGGCTAAATTTATTTTTAAAAAGTTTGAAATAGGCGTCCTGGGGCTGACCCTGGGTCGGCGGCTGGGACCCCGATCGGCCCCAGGCTGATTTTAGCGCCAGTTCGCCCCCAAGGCGGCGATTTTTTCGGCCGCCTGAGGGGCTGAACGACTGGAGTTGCTCTAATATGCAGACAATTGACAACAAATTAAGGTCGTCTACGTCAACTAATGCAGAGACAAAGAGCTATCCACCTTTTCGAATGTGCATGTATACAAGAATTTGTATTATAAAAACTTAGAACTTCAAGTTTTTTTTTAGGGGAGACCTTCAAGTTGTTGTCCGTGCTTTTTGTTACTTCTGGTGTTCTTTATATTACGTCTGATACAGTAGATCAAAAGTTCCCGCAAAAAAAAAAGTAGATCAAATGTTATTTCGGAAAAAAAAGATGTTCGTGCTTGTGCGCATCCACGATGCTGTTTCAGATAACAACCACAGGATTCAGTCGACGGTCCGTGTCGATCGACAGACTTCTGGAACCAGAGAGCCCAGACGATGGAAAACAACCGGTAGGCGTATACACCAGGCAAGCTCCACATAAGCACAGAAGTAAACTCTTCGAGTCACATGCAAGTCCTCACACGCTACTCGGTATTCTTGAAATCAAACCACAATCCGTGGTGCAGAATTCTGGAGCCAGATCTACGAATGGAAAGCAACCGATAGGCATATATACACCAGGCAAAGCTCACGGGAGAACAGAAAGTAAAGTCTTCGGGTCGCACCGCGTGCAAGTCTCCGCACGCCACCCGGTTTACTTGAGATCGACAAGATTTAGTATTTTTTCTTGCATTTTCATAACTCGTGAAATGCCGAGTAGGCACGAATTCCCCCAATTTGCGATCTACCATAGGATTTGTTATGTAAATAGGTATATGTTCCTTTCCATAACTACCCCTCTTACTACGGGGCGTTTACCTACAATCCATGATGCAGAGGACGGGGCGTCGACCCGTTGGCTGGGCAGCTGAGGTTGCTGCCAGCCCATTCGAGTTCAAGTCCCGGCTTGAACGCGTGGTGCTCGCGGAGTTTCTCCTATAAAAAGATGCCAACGAGGGTTAGCCCTTGGGTTGGTCATATTTTTTTTTACAATCCATGATGCAGACGTGCGGCGGTGAAGCTGGGGCCCGGGGGAGAATGGAAAACAACCCAAAAGTATAAACGAGGCAAAGGCTGCATTTTTTTTGATAAAAGACATTTTATTGAATAGATATATCGAGGTGATACAATCGCATCGAAAGAAATTCCGGCCTCTGCATAGCTAGATGCACACAGCCAAAAGAGTCCAGAGTACCCTAAAAGCAAAAAAAAAATCGATACAATGCCAATCAAAAAAACATGTCCAGCCTAAGGAGTGGCAGATCCTATCTGTAGGTCACACCGCCATCCATGGGGGTAGAAAACCTCCCTGGCCGTACGCTCCAGCCGTGTAGACGCCATCATAAAAAGGTCTGCGGCCTCTGCAGGATAGACCAAGTACGGAGCCATCGTGTACACACATGAATAACCTGCATATGAGATGAGACACATGAATAACCGGCAAAGGCTGCATGATAGGGACCCCACGGGTCATTATCTGGAATAGACCCAGCTAGAAAAATATTTGTCCGAGTGCAGATTTTCTACGGCCGACATGCGGTGAGCTCTTTTTATAGAAGTTCCAATAATGTGCGCTTACATATTTAAAAAAATATGTAACATACGGATGAAGACGAACAAAAACTGAATCTAAATAGATCCACCGAAGGCCAGCACAGATCGAATCCCGTGAGATCCGGCGGTGACACCCCTCCACACGTTTTCCGACGAGGCTATTCACACCATCAAGATGAGAATTAGACATGAGAGACATTATTCCTACGGAGAGACATCACCACTGCCACACAACCTCAATCAAGACGTTGAACCTAACAATGTTATGATGATATTGTTACTAATTACATCAAAAACTCACGGGAATATGTATTTTTTCTCTCTCTTGAGAATGTGCGGATCCAGGTAATATACTTAGGGCATCTCTAGCCGACAACGAGGTCGACTGGAGGCGGAGCAGGCCATCTTCGTGGAGCGGGCGGTCGACGGGGAGGTCATCGTCATCTCCAACGACGAGGTGCAAGGTGGCGACGATTGTGGCCAGGACGAGAAGGAGTTTGACATCGAGGAGTGGCGGCGCATCTTCCCCGATTGCAACAACGACGGCACTGTCCCAGACCCAAT
This sequence comes from Triticum aestivum, assembly GCF_018294505.1. Classification (NCBI taxonomy): domain Eukaryota; kingdom Viridiplantae; phylum Streptophyta; class Magnoliopsida; order Poales; family Poaceae; genus Triticum; species Triticum aestivum. Next base: position 151,300,581 of record NC_057810.1, read on the forward strand.
GGGCGGTTGCATGTTGAGGCAAGATTGGATCGACCTCTACTATGGCAAGGATGATGATGATGAGTAGTCTAGTCTAGTTTACGTTTAGCGTAGTTTAAATTTGAATTTATGTTTAAAGTTCAGGTGTCAAGACAATGTGTTCGACTAGGTTGAATTTATGTATACATTTGAGCAAATTTCGGTTGAAATTAGGTTGAATTTATGCTAATTTATGTTTACTCTGTTGTATATAGGAAATCGACTAGATCCGACGAAATCTTACTGTAATAAAAGTATTCTACCAAGGGTTTACGCCGCCGAATTTTTCGCTATTTTTAGGTGATCAGTTAGAGTTACTCTTACTTCTCTATTTTTAGGGAATCGGCTACAGATGACCTCTACACGTGTATTACGCGTTATGTTCACATCGTGTCTTGCTTTAATAGACTACTGGCCCTTTGCCTGGTCAGGGTCCTCGTATATAAGCATCTGGCTAGTGGCTGCCACGGTACTTATTCCCTATCAGAAAACAATGCTCCCACTTCATTGTTCATACATGAGACACATCAGAAAATTACCAATGTCTTCACCTGGCCTTGCCCTGCTGCTGCTGATCTCCTTGGCGTCTCCCACCAGTTCCTGTACAGAGCAGGACAAGACCTCCCTCCTCCAGTTTCACGCCGGGCTCTTACCGGAAGGCGGTCTCCTCGCATGGCAGAATCACACCGATTGCTGCATGTGGGAAGGAATCACCTGCAGTGCAAAGGGGATGGTTACAGATGTCTCGCTGGCTTCTAGGAGTCTTCAGGGGCACATCTCACCTTCTCTAGGCAACCTCACCGGATTGTTGCGCCTCGACCTGTCGAGCAACCTGCTATCCGGTGGACTGCCGCCGGAACTTCTGTCCTCCGGCAGCATCATCGCCATTGACGTCAGCGTTAACCGCCTGGAAGGAGAGTTTCAGGAGTTGGCCCCTGCATCTGCAACCCCTGACCGGCCACTGAAGGTACTGAATATCTCCAGCAATTTGTTTACAGGACCGTTTCCGTCTACCACGTGGCGGGTGATGAGAAACATGGTTGTGCTTAGTGCCAGCAACAACAGTTTTACTGGGAAGCTACCGACTGACATGTGCACCAGCTCGCCATCATTAGCTGTGCTCGAGCTCTCTCACAACCAGTTTAGTGGCAGAATTTGGCCTGTGCTTGGCCGTTGCTCCATGCTCAAAGTGCTCAAGGCTGGCTTCAACAACCTCAGTGGGACTCTCCCGGATGAATTGTTTAATGCCACCTCGCTGGAGCTCCTCTCTCTTCCCAGGAACGGTTTACACGGAACACTGGAAGGTGCAAATATCATCAAACTCAGTCATCTGGCTACCCTTGATCTTGGAGATAACAACTTCAACGGCAACATTCCGGAGTCTGTAGGTCAACTCCAGAGGCTGCAAGAGCTTCATTTGAACGATAACATGATGTCTGGGGAGCTGCCATCAACTCTGACTAATTGCACAAACCTCATGACCATTGATCTCAAGGGCAACAATTTCAGCGGTGAACTCGCCAAGGTCAATTTCTCCAAACTACCCAGTCTCAGGATTCTAGATCTTATGTCGAATACATTCAGTGGCACGATTCCAGAAAGTATATACTCATGCAGGAATCTAACTGCACTGCGGCTATCTTCCAACAAATTCCATGGCGAGTTAGCAGAGGGACTACGTAACCTGACGTCCCTCTCCTTCCTGTCGCTAGGTAATAATAGTCTTACGAATATAACAAAAGCACTTAAGATACTTGGAAGCTCAAAGAACCTCACCACCCTCCTTATTGCGCACAACTTCATGTATGAGGTCATGCCACAGGATGATACCATCAAGGGTTTTCAGAATCTTCAGGTTTTTTCCATAAACAGTTGCTCACTGTCTGGACAAATACCTCGTTGGTTATCAAAGCTCACAAATTTGGGGGCGTTAATGTTACATGACAATCAACTGACTGGATCCATACCTGACTGGATCAGCAACCTAAACTTCCTTTACTTCCTTCAAATATCGAATAACAGCCTGACAGGGGAAATTCCGACAGCGTTAGCGCAGATGCCAATGCTGAGATCAGAGAAGACAGGCGCCCATTTGGACCCGAGAGGCTTTCAACTGCCCATTTATTTAGGCCCATCACTTCAAATAAGCATGGATAGTGCTTTCAGAAAAGTGCTGGATTTAAGTGTGAATAAACTCGTTGGTGAAATCCCTCGAGAGATTGGTCTATTGAAAGCAATCTGGGGACTTAACTTGAGCTCAAATTTACTATCCGGAGAGATTCCACAGTCAATCTGCAACCTCACAAACCTGCAGGTGCTTGACTTATCCATCAATCATCTTAGTGGCACAATCCCAACGGCACTGAATGATCTGCACTTCCTTTCTGAATTCAATGTCTCTAATAATGAGCTACAAGGGCCAATTCCAACAGGAGGACAAATCAGTACATTTCAGAGCTCTAGCTTTGATGGTAATCCAAGGTTGTGTGGCCCACTGCTAAACCGCTACTGCGATTTAGCACAAGCAGCTCCGGTCCCCATCACCTCTGCAAATCGATGGAGCATCGAGGTCATCTTTTCAATTGCATTTGGTGTGTTCTTTGGGGTAGGAGTGCTATATGATCAGTTGGTGCTATCTAAATTTTATGGCTGAGCCCTACATTATTACTCGTAAACTGTTCTAGCTCATATACATGTGCATGGATATATAGAGCTAGACCCAGAGACATGCACGATTTCTAGTTGTTCTTCACATATTCGAAGTCACCTGCAGTTGTATTTTATTACGATATTTGTCAAATATATAGAACTTGCACCTGTATAATTTTTCTACTGAATGAATGAATTATGTGGTATTTGATTATTATTTTATAATCGGGTAGTATCCACATTAATGTTTCCTACGAACCTTGCTTGTCCTATCAAATCGGCTTCGTTGCTTGTGTGGTCTTCCGGCCCGATTCACCTTATATACATGACTGGTTTGTTCGGTTTTCGTCTTTTGATCAATCTTTTTTTAATGACATCAATTCAAGTGGGGAGCCCTCCCTCCGGGGTGACTGTTAAAAAGGAAAATCATTGCTATTGTTTGTGTCGAACAAGCTAGCGATATTGGATTGTGCACCGTTGAGGATGATCGTATTTTTGACTTCACAACCCCAAGACGCCACGGGTGCTTTTCAAGTTGGACATTGCACGGGCCTCTACTTCGGTCTCCTGACCCTTCCTGCTTGCGAGTTGCGACCCGGCAATACCTGGGCTTCGGCGCATGTTGGCGCAAATGAGTGTCAATCCTCTTCTCCATGACTTCCACACGAGTCTTGTTCAATGGCACGTTAGCCCCCATCCCCATGCGCGCGACCTGTGGCAGGGCAACCCTTATCGCCAATGCTTTTCACCATCGTCATCGATATGCTCAATTCACTGCTACAAACGTGTAGTCAAGCTAGAGTCCTTCAGCACCTTACTACGCGACATGCCGATCCCAACATCTCTCTTTTCGCAGACGATGTTGAGATCTTTTGTCATCAGACCACCTAGAACTTTCCGCGGTTCGGGAGCTCCTCCACACTTACCGGTTGCCTCAGTATTATGCACCAATTTTGCTATGTGCTCAACTAGTCCCATCTAGTGCACTCCTCCCGTCTCAGATGCCATTGGTGCGGCGCTCGCCTGCCGGGTCACCACCTTCCCAATATGGTACCATGGCTTGCCCCTCTCGGTTCGGAAGGTGGATTAAACATTGGTAACATGGCAAATTTACATTAACATTCGAACTTTAGTTGTGCTGCCATGGCAAATTATTTTGACATCAGTTTAGGTAGTGTTTTTGCCATGTAAACTTATATTTGTTTGCCATGATAACTTTTAGATGTGTTGCCATGGAAAAACTTGTGATTTTTTATACTTCATTTTTACGGTGTGTTTTGCCATCAAAACTAAAATATACTCTTTTTGCCATGGAAATTTTAATATGTGTTTTTGCCATGGCAATTTTAAGATGTGTTTCCAGGGCAATTTAGGAGTTTTTCACACTCCATTTAATACGGTTGCCATGGGAACTTTTCAAATGTGTTGCCATCACAAGTTTAGCTGCTTTCTTACTGTGTGCTTTCACATGTAAACTAAAACATCCCTTTGCCATGGCAATTTTAAGATGTTCTTTTCTCGATGGCAAATTAAGATGTTGCCACAACAAGTTTGTATTTTATGGCGATTGTAAGATGTGTTTTTGCCATGGCAAACTAATATGTTAAAAACATGGCAACCTTGCCATGGCAACTTAAGATGTTCAAAAACATGGCAACTTAAGATGTTCAAAACCATGACAAACTTGCCATGGCAACTAAAATCAGTAAATTGTGTACATGTGTGTTTTGCCATGGCAACTAAAAGCATGTGTTGCCATGATTCGTTGTGTCTCTTGCCATGTCCATCCAAAGAATGTTGCCATGGCAATTAAAAATTAATTTGAGAGCACGGCAAGTTTGATCTTTCGAATTTTCTTCTGCCATGGCGATCACATGTATTATTTAAAATTTTCCATGTGTGTAGAGAAAAAAATTTGGCCATACATTTTTTTTGCATATATTGCCATGATGGCAACTTTTTGTAGTATAAAATTATATTTTTTCCATCTTGTATCTATGTTGTATCCACATATATTTAACTTCATGGCAACTTTCATAGTGTAAACTTCGTATTGATGGCAAGTTCAGAAGTTTACAAATGTTTTCCATGAACATGGCAATATTAAAAAATGTAGTGTCATTGTCATATCTTTTTTTCAAAGAGTGTTGCCATGCTTACTTAAGATGTTCATTTCCATGGCAAAGTTATTGTTTTTGAACATGACAATTTTTAAGTTACGCCGTGGCAAATTTATATTCTCTGTAACCATGGCATATTTATTGTCTGAAACATGGCAAATTTACCTTTTTCAACCATGGCAAACTGAATGTTCATGTCTACTTTTTTCCTTCAACCATGCCAAATTTATTGTTTTGTCATGACAATGTTGCAAGTTAGACCATGGAAAAAATAAAATAAAATTTGTTGCCATGGCAAATTTACTTTCTTAACCATGACAAAGGCATCTTCCTAACCATTGCAATTTTATTTTTTGAACCATGGCAAATTCATACTTCATAACATGGCAAAATTAATTATTTTATGGGGCATGGCAATTGTAGTTTACAGGGCATGGCAAATTCATAATTCATAACATGGCAAATTCATAATTCATAACATGGCAAATGTAGTTTACTGGCAAACTCTTTTATTTTTGTAACACTAACACCAAATTACTTTTGTTTGATGGGACCACGGCAACTTTATTGCATGGAGCATGGCAACTGTACTTTACGGGTCATGGCAGTTTTCTAACATATGAGTACACTTGATGGCAATCTATTCAATTTTTTACCATGGCAAATTCCTATATTTTTAGCCATGGATTAGGGCAATTGTAGTTCATACAACTTAGCAAATTTTTACTTTCCGGATAACAGCAACTTGAATATGCATTTCGCCATGGCACTTTTTGGCCATTTTTGTGTTATTTTCACATACATGTCAATTTTCTTACACAAAAAAGATGTATGTTTCAAATTAAAAACCATGGAATTTTTTTAATATGCATGTGCCATGTCATTTCGGTTTGTACTGTTTCATTTAACATGCATCTTGTGATGGTAATTTTTTATTTATAAATTCCTGTTTGTACTGTTCATTTTTCCTTGGCATTATTTTTGCCATGGCAATTTCCTAACAAATTTTTTCCATGCCATTTTTTTAGAAATTGTCATGTGATCATCATTAGATATTTTTTTATTATAATTTTTTGCCATATATTTTTTATTTTTAGAAATCAAAATGTTGTACAACTTGGCATTGTAAAAAAACTTCATGCCAAATTACAAAAAAATGTTCTACTCAATTGGCAATTTTTTTTTGGAAAATTTCATCTGTTGTACCAAATCATGGCTATTTTTTTGTAACAGGTATAGTTTAGTCAGATGACCAAAAATCCATTTTCGGTATTCCTTTCACCTGTATATTTTTATACGTTGGTATTTTTTTATCTCAACACATGGAACATTTCCCCTTTTTGTGTACGTATTCTATTTTTGTTTGATTTTCGTTGTTGAAAACTGGGGCTTTTTTGGCGCTCAAACCTGCGCAATTTTCGCGCAAGTATATATATATATATATATATATATATATATATATATATATATATATATATATATATATATATATATATATATATATATATATATATATATATATATATATATAGGACAAATGTTTCCTACAAGCAGTGATAGTTACCACCACTTGTGTTTTGTATGTTGTATGTAGTATCTGTTAAAAGCGAGAGTATGTACGTATAGTATGTAGTATATAACAATGATTAGGTAGTATATATATTGATTTTTAGGTAGTATGTACCATTTTTTGCGTATGCTCTTTCTTACGTACAAATATGTATATATTTCACAATATAACAAAAACTATGGGCTCATATGCAATTTTTTCATGTAACTTGCTTTGAAATATCTTAGATATAGTACATGGACATATTTAAAATAATAAAATAGTATATATAGTATCACATGATAGTATATGAGATATGTGGGGTAACTACCACCGGGTGGTCGGATGGATTTTCCCTATATATATATATATATATATATATATATATATATATATATATATATATATATATATATATATATATACGTCACCCTAGGTGAGAAATAGTTATTCTTCACCTCCCTCTATTTTCATGTCAATCCACCGTAATTTTACGTTCCGTAAATTTTGTCTTCCTTAAGACGTAAAAAGAGAGTGTAAGAGAATATATAATCGCCATAAAAATATTTTATGTTACATAAAATTACAAATGTGAAAATATAGTGTAAAATATACATAAAATGCTATTTTTTTGCCTTATGACTTATATTTTTGTTTCCTTATGCCAAATTTTACGTAGTGAATCACTATGAATGTAACTATTTGTATTCCAAATGTAATTTATTTATGAAACGATTGTAAGATTACCTCGTGTGAAGAATAATTTATTCTGCACCCTGGGTGATGAATAGTATATATAGCGAGAGGGAGGCTGGGGAATACGTGGCACTGAACGAAAACCATTCGCTGGTACTGCTGTGGTGCACCGAACGATTCGTTCGGGTGGATCACCTCCACACCTGAAGTTCGGTGGATATAAGTGTCCTAAATCATCTCTCCCTTCAAGCCTGCCTCATTATTTTATATGACTAGGTAATTGCCCGTGTGTTGCAACGGGGTATAAATATCTTATTGGTTTCACATCAATCATGTTTTGTTTAGGATCCTCATGCACATCAAATAGCATTGTCGATTTTTTTACCTTGAAATCCTCCTCCTCCTTCTTTGTCCTCCTGTAATCTTTGTCTCCCCAATCCATCCTCACCATTGTTGTTAATGGTACATCCGGCTTACAATCATCCAACCCTTCGACAATAACCAGGTATGTCGCAAATGGAAGTGCCAAGTCAACATGTTGATTACTATAAAAATACATCAGATTGACATTCCTTAAAATTTGGCATCAAATAAAAAAATGTAGAAATACTTAGCTAGTACAAATGTATATAAATGAAGAAAAAGAAACCTTTGAAAATGTGTGGTACATGGTTTTCTTGCAGACACTCTTATATATCTAAGTTTTTCAACATAATGAAGAGTCATTGTGCATGATGCATCAGATATATCAAAACTGAAGTTGGATGGATGGATATGTAATTGATCCAGTGCTGCATAGATTGAAAATATTCGACGAAGCATGCGCTCATGGGCCTTGATATCTGGACCGTTCACATCCATCAATTGCATGGGAAAAATATTGTAGTGAAGCCCTCTATGTTGAACCCCGCAGTTCCTAATCTAGATCTTATATGCCCATCACCTTGGCACTTAATAGCGAAGCCGACGACTGAATTTGCATAGTAGAAAACAACATCATTTATTAACCTTTCTCCTTAAAAGAACATTCGAATTCAACAATAAGAACTCTTGCACCAGCCCAATCTAAGTTAATTTCTCTGGCGGAGAAGTACCTGATGCCGGGAACAGGAGTGACGCCACACCCAGAGCAGCGAGACGGTGGCCCAGTAGCTATAACTCGGCGTAACCACTTTGGCGAGCAGGCTGTCCAGGGTGAGCATTTGATCAGGCAACCACTCATGTGCTGATGATTTAAGGCGGCACCCATTCATCATTCACACACCTGCATCTAACTAATTATTTTTCTGTCTGTCATGATGTACTGTAGAGTTGGTCGATCCTTGTACTGAACTGAATATTTTGTTATTCAATGGAAAGGGGTTGTCAGCCTGGTTGGAAAAAAATTCAGAGGAAACAATAAGAAGAAAACATGAAACGTGAAAAAAGAGTACAAAAAACTACTCTTCAGCCAACATAGCGGCGGCAGCTAAACCTGCAGCCAGGTCATCTAGTACGCCCAGCCATCATTTGCATATTTCCGTGACTCCTGGCGCGAGCAGCTAGGAGGTGAGCCAGCATGTTTTTGTTTCTGCTAGTGTACTTAACATGGGCATTACTGAACTTTGTGAGTTTCTTCCTGATGTCAACTATCACTGGAAACCAGGCAGAGAGGTTGCTGGCTAGACAATTTTGAACGGAGAAGAAATCAGTGGAAATCTTAACAGGCACCACATTGGCACCCACACGCATCAGCCACCAGGACTCGCCCTCGCCCTTCCCGTGCGAGACCGTGGAGGAGGAGCCGCGGAGCACGCGTCCAGCACAGCACCATGGGGGCAGGGAGCACAAGTCCATATCGACGAAAGGCGAGATACGGGGAAGCAAGCGTTGGCGAGGCGCAGCCGTGGAGGTCGAGCGACAGCCCTGGAGCCAAGGACGGGTTGGGGATGGGTGACAGCGCTAAAACCCTAGCGCCGCTAGTTCGAGGGCGTGAGGAGGAAGGAGTGCCTTTTTTAGATCAGGAGGAAGGAATGGCTGCCTTTTTTTAGATCAGGAGGAAGGATGGCTCGCCGGGGCTGGGCTTTGGCCTTTGGCTCATGTGCGGACGATCAGAGGAGCGACGAGCGAAACGCAGGTTGGACGAACGTAACAGAGGAAACGGAACATTCCGTTTCTTTTAGATAGTAGAGATTGGCACGAAGAAAGCATCGTTGATGAAAGTTCTCTGATCCATGACTGTCATTGTTTGCATAATATCAGACGATGATGACAGGGAATTGGTGGTGGGTCGATTCATGGACACTATTAGTGTTGATGAAAAAGAGTGGATAACAGATTCCTAAAGTTGAGAAAAGTTAGATAAAACAAATAGAAAGAAGAGCACACAGCATAGGAATCTAAGAGAGTACTAGCAGACAAGGCCATACTTACTAAATTGAAAGGTAGGAATAATAAGAGTTTGACAAGTCTCTAAGAATTTTACATTACTAAAAAAATGTCTTAGATATTCTGAGTACCACCAATCCAAATTTTAGTTGGGACGTGCACTTTTCTAATGTTTTGGATGCGAAAGCTCCAATTATATATTTTTAGAAACTGTGGAGAGATAAATTGCAATACAATAATGATGTATTGATAGGGTGCTGGTGCACGTATATATATTACAAGGGAATGCATTTACCTCAACTATACAAGACTAGGAGGTGGGCCACAACTTCAATACATGTGCAATACAAAATATATACTCAACACCCCCGCAGTCGAAGCGTCGCTGGAGACACAGAGACTGGACTGAAACTCCTCGAAGACAGGAGTAGGCAATCCTTTAGTCATCACATCAGCAAACTGTTGCGTCGTCGGCACGTGGAGAACCCGAACACGGCCAAGGGCAACCTGCTCGCGCACGAAGTGAATATCAAGCTCAATATGCTTCGTCCGTCGATGGTGCACCGGGTTGGCGGAGAGGTAGACCGTGCTGACGTTATCGCAGTAGACAAGAGTGGCCCTGTGAACATCACAAAGCAACTCCTGGAGCAGCTGACGTATCCAAGAGCACTCGGCCACGACATTAGCCACGACGCGATACTCTGCCTCGGCGCTGGAGTGGGAGACCGTGGGCTGCTGCTTCGATGACCAAGAGATCAACGAGGGCCCAAGGTAGACGCAGTAGTCTGACGTAGAGCATCGCGTGTTGGGGTAGCCAGCCCAGTCAGCATCCGAGTAGGCCACGAGGTCGGTGGAGGCGGAGGCCGTCAGGGTGAGTCCCAAGGACATGGTGCCGCATATGTAACGGATAATACGCTTCACCAGAGTCCAGTGAGAGTCACGCGGGGCGTGCATATGGAGGCACACCTGCTGAACAGCATACTGCAGGTCGGGGCGAGTCAGCGTCAAGTACTATAAAGCACCGACGATAGAGTGATAATACGCTCCATCGGACGCGAGAGACCCCTCCAAAGCAGAGACCTTCGCCTTCGTGTCGACGGGGGTGGGCGCCGGCTTGCAATTAAGCATACCGGCACGCTCAACGAGCTCGTGGGCGTACTTCTGCTGATGCAGAAAGAAATCGTCAGCCCAACGGATCACCTCGATGCCGAGAAAGTAGTGCAGGGGCCCCAAGTCCTTGAGGGAGAACTCGTCACGAAGACGAGAAGTAATCCGCTGAAGGAGATCGGGGGCGGATGCCGTGAGGATGATGTCGTCGATGTAGAGCAGCATATACGCAGTGTCAGCTCCCTGATGATACACAAAGAGTGAGGCATCGGAGCGAGTGGACCGAAAGCCCAGAGACTGGAGGAAGACTGCGATACGTCGGTACCAAGCCCAAGACGCCTGCTTCAACCCGTAAAGAGAGCGGGAGAGCAAGAACACGATGTCAGGGTGCTCGACGTCGGCGAAACCAGTAGGCTGCTCACAGAACACCTGCTCGGCGAGATGACCATGCAAGAAGGCATTGGAAACGTCCAACTGATGCACAGGCCAGGCGCACGAGACGGCCAGCCGAAGGACGGCGCGGATCGTGCCCAGTTTCACAACCGGGGCGAAAGTGTCGGTGAAGTCCACGCCCGCGTGCTGCCGAAAACCACGAACCACCTATCGAGCCTTGCAGCGCTCGAGAGAACCATCCGGGCGAGTCTTGTGGCGAAACACCCACTTGCCAGATATGATGTTGGCACGGAGGGGTAGCGGAACAAGCTGCCACGTACGGTTACGCTGAAGGGCGTGGACCTCCTCCTGCATCATAGCTAGCCAATGGGGATCCCGAATGGCAGCACGAGCAAAGGTGGGGATCAGTGATGGTGGCGATGTCGAGGCAGCGCACGCATACTCGTCGGAGGAGTAGCGCATGCTCGGCCGATGCATGCCTGCACAGGCACGGGTGACCGGGCCGGCGAGGGCGGCGGGTGCCTTGGCAGCGGGGGCCACAACAACGGCGGCGGCCGCGGCCACAACAGGGGCACCCACGGCGGCGGGGGCCGCGGCGACAGGGGCCGCGGACGACAGGGGCCGCGGCGGCAGGGGCGGGGCCCGCGGCGTCAGGGGTCGCGACAGCAGGGGCAGGGCCAGCGGTGTCAGGGGCCGCGACAGCGCCAGCTGAGCCAGCCACAGAGGAGGCGACGGGTGAGGTCGAGGTCGAGCTCGTCACAGGAGTAGCGGCGCCAGCGAGAGTGGCGGGTGGGGTGCCCGCTGGCTCGACCTTAGGCGTGGGAGCCGGGGACCCGGGGGCCCAGTCGGACTCAACCTCAGGTGAGGGAGTCGAGAACCCAGGAGGGGGCGGCAGAAGGCGCCGGGCCGGGGGGTCACCGGGGGGTGCCACCGCACATCGCCTCAAATAAGGGGTGTGGGAGTCGGAGCCGCGGCCGGAGGGACCTGAAAAAAAGGGAACACCTGTTGGGGAACGTTGCAGAAAATAAAAAAATTCTACGCTTCCACCAAGATCAATCTATGAGTTCATCTAGCAACGAGAGAAAGGAGTGCATCTACATACCCTTGTAGATCGCGAGCGAAAGCATTCAAGAGAACGGGGTTGAGGGAGTCGTACTCGCCGTGATCCAAATCATCGATGATCCTAGTGCTGAATGGACAGCACCTCCGCGTTCAACACACGTACGGTTGAGGAAGACGTCTCCTCCTTCTTGATCCAGCAAGGGGGAAGGAGAGGTTTACGGAGATCCAGCAGCACGACGGCGTGGTGGTGGATGCAGCAGCGATCTCGGCAGGGCTTCGCCAAGCTTCTACGAGAGGGAGAGGTGTAGCAAGGGGAGAGGGAGGCGCCAAGAGCATGGGTGCGGCTGCCCTCCCTCCCCCCTCTTTATATAGCCCCCCTAGGGGGGCGGTTCTAGGAGATGGGATCTCCAAGGGGGGGCGGCAGCCAGGGGGAAAACTTGCCCCCCAAGCCAGGTGGAGGCGCCCCCACCCTAGGGTTTCCAACCCTAGGCGCAGGGGGGGCCCAAGGGGGGCGCACCAGCCCACCTGGGGCTGGTTCCCCTCCCACTTCAGCCCATGGGGCCCTCCGGGATAGGTGGCCCCACCCGGTGGACCCCCGGGACCCTTCTAGTGGTCCCGGTACAATACCAGTGACCCCCGAAACTTTCCTGATGGCCGAAACCCGACTTCCTATATATAATTCTTCACCTCCGGACCATTCCGGAACTCCTGGTGACGTCCGGGATCTCATCCAGGACTCCGAACAACTTTTGGGTTACTGCATACTAATATCTCTACAACCCTAGCGTCACCGAACCTTAAGTGTGTAGACCCTACGGGTTCGGGAGACACGCAGACATGACCAAGACGCCTCTCTAGTCAATAACCAACAGCGGGATCTGGATACCCATGTTGGCTCCCACATGCTCCTCGATGATCTCATCGGATGAACCATGATGTCGAGGATTCAATCAATCCCGTATACAATTCCCTTTGTCAATCGGTACGTTACTTGCCCGAGACTCGATCCCCGGTATCCCAATACCTCGTTTAATCTCGTTACCGGCAAGTCACTTTATTCGTACTGTAATGCATGATCCCATGACCAGACACTTGTTCACATTGAGCTCATTATGATGATGCATTACCGAGTGGGCCCAGAGATACCTCTCCGTCATACGGAGTGACAAATCCCAGTCTCGATTCGTGCCAACCCAACAGACACTTTCGGAGATACCCATAGTGCACCTTTATAGTCACCCAGTTATGTTGTGACGTTTGGCACACCCAAAGCACTCCTACGGTATCCGGGAGTTGCACAATCTCATGGTATAAGGAAATGATACTTGACATTTGGAAAAGCTCTAGCTAAACGAACTACACGATCTTTGAGCTATGCTTAGGATTGGGTCTTGTCCATCACATCATTGTCCTAATGATGTGATCCCGTTATCAATGACATCCAATGCCCATAGTCAGGAAACCATGACTATCTGTTGATCAATGAGCTAGTCAACTAGAGGCTTACTAGGGACATGTTGTGGTCTATGTATTCACACGTGTATTACGATTTCCGGATAACACATTTATAGCATGAATAACAGACAGTTATCATGAACAAAGAAATATAATAATAACCATTTTATTATTGCCTCTAGGGCATATTTCTAACAGTCTCCCACTTGCACTAGAGTCAATATTCTAGTTACATTATGATGAATCGAACACCCATAGCGTTCTGGTGTTGATGATGTTTTGCCCTAGGGAGAGGTTTAGTCAACGGATCTGCTACATTCAGGTCCGTATGTACTTTACAAATATCTATGTCTCCATCTTGAACATTTTCACGTATGGAGTTGAAGCGATGCTTGATGTGCCTGGTCTTCTTGGGAAACCTGGGCTCCTTGGCAAGTGCAATAGCTCCAGTGTTGTCACAGAAGAGTGCGATCGGCCCCGACACATTGGGTATGACTCCTAGGTTGGTGATGAACTCCTTCATCCAGATTGCTTCATGTGCTGCCTCCGAGGCTGCCATGTACTTTGCTTCACATGTAGATCCCGCCACGACGCTTTGCTTGCAGCTGCACCAACTTACTGCTCTACCATTCAAAATATACATGTATCCGGTTTGTGACTTAGAGTCATCCAGATCTGTGTCGAAGCTAGCGTCGACGTAACCCTTTACGATGAGCTCTTCGTCACATCCATAAACGAGAAACATATCCTTAGTCCTTTTCAGGTACTTTAGGATGTTCTTGACCGCTGTCCAGTGTTCCTTGTCGGGATTACTTTGGTACCTTCCTATCAAACTTACGGCAAGGTTTACATCAGGTCTGGTACACATCATGGCATACATAATAGACCCTATGGCTGAGGCATAGGGGATGACACTCATCTCTTCTTTATCTTCTGCCGTGGTCGGGCATTGAGCCGAGCTCAATCTCACACCTTGCAATACAGGCAAGAACCCTTTCTTGGATTGATCCATATTGAACTTCTTCAATATCTTATCAAGGTATGTGCTTTGTGAAAGACCTATGAGGCATCTCGATCTATCCCTATAGATCTTGATGCCTAATATGTAAGCAGCTTCTCCAAGGTCCTTCATTGAAAAACACTTATTCAAGTAGGCCTTAATGTTTTCCAGAAGTTCTATATCATTTCCCATCAAAAGTATGTCATCTACATATAATATGTGAAATGCTACAGAGCTCCCACTCACTTTCTTGTAAACGCAGGCTTCTCCATAAGTCTGCATAAACCCAAACGCTTTGATCATCTCATCAAAGTGAATGTTCCAACTCCGAGATGCTTGCACCAGCCCATAAATGGATCGCTGGAGCTTGCATACCTTGTTAGCATTCTCAGGGTCGACAAAACCTTCCGGCTGCATCATATACACTTCTTCCTTAAGATGGCCGTTAAGGAATGCCGTTTTGACATCCATTTGCCATATCTCATAACCATAGTATGTGGCAATTGCTAACATGATTTGGACGGACTTTAGCTTCACTACGGGAGAGAATGTCGCATCGTAGTCAACCCCTTGAACTTGTAAATAACCCTTAGTGACAAGTCAAGCTTTATAGATGGTAACATTACCATCCGCGTCCGTCTTCTTCTTAAAAATCCATTTGTTTTCTATCGCTCGCCGATCATCGGGCAAGTCTGTCAAAGTCCATACTTTGTTTTCATACATGGATCCTATCTCGGATTGCATGGCTTCAAGCCATTTGTTGGAATCTGGGCCCGCCATCACTTCTTCATAGTTCGAAGGTTCACCGTTGTCTAACAACATGATTTCCAGGACAGGGTTGCCATACCACTCTGGTGTGGAACGTGTCCTCGTGGACCTACGAAGTTCAGTAGTAACTTGATCTGAAGTACCTTGATCATCATCATTAACTTCCTCTTCATTTGGTGCCGGCACCACAGGAACATCTTCGTGAGCTGCGCTACTCACCGGTTCAAGAGGTAGTACTTCATCAAGCTCTACTTTCCTCCCACTTAATTCTTTCGAGAGAAACTCTTTCTCGAGAAAGGACCCGTTCTTGCCAACAAAGATCTTGCCCTCGGATCTTAAGTAGAAGGTATACCCAATTGTTTCCTTAGGGTATCCTATGAAGACGCATTTTTCCGACTTGCGTTTGAGCTTCTCAGGTTGAAGTTTCTTGACATAAGCATCGCATCCCCAAACTTGTCGAAATGACAACTTAGGTTTCTTCCCAAACCATAATTCATACGGTGTCGTCTCAACGGATTTAGACGGTGCCCTATTTAAAATGAATGTAGCTGTCTCTAGAGCGTATCCCCAAAATGATAGCGGTAAATCGTTAAGTGACATCATAGATCGCACCATATCTAATAAAGTGCGATTATGACGTTCGGACACACCGTTATGCTGAGGTGTTCCAGGCGGCGTGAGTTGTGAAACGATTCCACATTTCCTTAAGTGCGTACCAAATTTGTGACTTAAATATTCTCCTCCACGATCTGATCGTAAGAACTTTATCTTTTGGTCAAGTTGATTCTCTACCCCATTTTGAAATTCCTTGAACCTTTCAAAGGTCTCAGACTTGTGTTTCATCAAGTAGACATACCCATATCTACTCAAGTCGTAAGTGAGAGTGAGAACATAACGATATCCTCCGCGAGCCTCAATGCTCATTGGACCACACACATCAGTATGTATGATTTCCAATAAGTTGGTTGCTCGCTCCATTGTTCCGGAGAACGGAGTGTTGGTCATTTTGCCCATGAGGCATGGTTCGCATGTGTCAAATGATTCATAATCGAGAGACTCTAAAAGTCCATCAGCATGGAGCTTCTACATGCGCTTGACACCAATGTGACCAAGGCGGCAGTGCCACAAGTATGTGGGACTATCATTATCAACTTTACATCTTTTGGTATTCACACTATGAATATGTGTAACATCACGTTCGAGATTCATTAAGAATAAACCATTAACCATCGGGGCATGACCATAAAACATATCTCTCATATAAATAGAACAACCATTATTCTCGGATTTAAATGAGTAGCCATCTCGTATTAAACGAGATCCAGATACAATGTTCATGCTAAAAGCTGGTACTAAATAACAATTATTGAGGTTTAAAACTAATCCTATAGGTAAATGTAGAGGTAGCGTGCCGACGGCGATCACATCGACCTTGGAACCATTCCCGACGCGCATCGTCACCTTGTCCTTCGCTAGTCTCCGCTTATTCCGCAGCTCCTGCTTTGAGTTACAAATATGAGCAACCGCACCGGTATCAAATACCCAAGAGCTACTACGAGTACTGGTAAGGTACACATCAATTACATGTATATCACATATACCTTTGGTGTTGCCGGCCTTCTTGTCCGCTAAGTACTTGGGGCAGTTCCGCTTCTAATGACCACTTCCCTTGCAATAAAAGCACTCAGTCTGAGGCTTGGGTCCATTCCTTGGCTTCTTCCCGGCAACTGGCTTACCGGGCGCGGCAACTCCCTTGCCTTCCTTCTTGAAGTTCTTCTTACCCTTGCCCTTCTTGAACTTAGTGGTTTTATTCACCATCAACACTTGATGTTCCTTTTTGATCTCTACCTCCGCTGATTTCAGCATTGAATATACCTCAGGAATGGTCTTTTCCATCCCCTGCATATTGAAGTTCATCACAAAGCTCTTGTAGCTCGGTGGAAGCGACTGAAGGATTCTATCAATGACCGCGTTATCCGGGAGATTAACTCCCAGTTGAGTCAAGCGGTTGTGCAACCCAGACATCTTGAGTATGTGCTCACTGACAGAACTATTTTCCTCCATCTTACAGCTGAAGAACTTGTCGGAGACTTCATATCTCTCGACCCGGGCATGAGCTTGGAAAACCATTTTCAGCTCTTCGAACATCTCATATCCTCTGTGTTGCTCAAAACGTTTTTGGAGCCCCGGTTCTAAGCTATAAAGCATGCCGCACTGAACGAGGGAGTAATCATCAGCACGAGACTGCCAAGCATTCATAACGTCTTGGTTCTCTGGGATTGGTGCTTCACCTAGCAGCGCTTCTAGGACATAATCTTTCTTGGCAGCTATGAGGATGATCCTCAGGTTCCGGACCCAGTCCGTATAGTTGCTGCCATCATCTTTCAGCTTGGTTTTCTCTAGGAACGCGTTGAAGTTGAGGGTAACGTCGGCCATTTGATCTACAAGACATATTGTAAAGATTTTAGACTAAGTTCATGATAATTAAGTTCATCTAATCAAATTATTTAATAAACTCCCACTCAGATTAGACATCCCTCTAGTCATCTAAGTGAAACATGATCCGAGTCAACTAGGCCGTGTCCGATCATCACGTGAGACGGACTAGTCGACATCGGTGAACATCTCCATGTTGATCGTATCTTCTATACGACTCATGCTTGACCTTTCAGTCCTCCGTGTTCCGAGGCCATGTCTATACATGCTAGGCTCGTCAAGTCAACCTAAGTGTATTGCGTGTGTAAATCTGGCTTACACCCGTTGTATTCGAACGTTAGGATCTATCACACCCGATCATCACGTGGTGCTTCGAAACAAGGAACCTTCGCAAGGGTGCACAGTTAGGGGGAACACTTTCTTGAAATTATTTCGAGGGATCATCTTATTTAAGCTACCGTCGTTCTAAGCAAATAAGATGTAAAACATGATAAACATAACATGCAATCAAATAGTGACATGATATGGCCAATATCATATAGCTCCTTTGATCTCCATCTTTGGGGCTCCATGATCATCTTCGTCACTGGCATAAAACCATGATCTCCATCATCATGATCTCCATCATTGTGTCTTCATGAAGTTGTCACGCCAACGACTACTTCTACTTCTATGGCTAACGCGTTTAGCAATAAAGTAAAGTAATTTACATGGCGTTCTTCAATGACACGCAGGTCATACAAAATAATAAAGACAACTCCTATGGCTCCTGCTGGTTGTCATACTCATCGACATGCAAGTCGTGATTCCTATTACAAGAACATGATCTCATACATCACATATATATATATATATCATTCATCACAACTTTTGGCCATATCACATCACAAAACACATGCTGCAAAAACAAGTTAGACATCCTCTAATTGTTGTTGCATGTTTTTTACGTGGCTGCAATAGGGTTCTAGCAAGAACGTTTTCTTACCTACGTGAAAGCCACAACGTGATATGCCAACTTCTATTTACCCTTCATAAGGACCCTTTTCGTTGAATCTGCTCCAACTAAAGTGGGAGAGACAGACACCCGCTAGCCACCTTATGCAACTAGTGCATGTCAGTCAGTGGAACCTATCTCACGTAAGCATAGGTGTAAGTTCGGTCCGGGCCGCTTCATCCCACGATGCCGCCGAAGCAAAATAAGACTAGTAGTGGCAAGAAAGTTGACAACATCTACGCCCACAACAAATTGTGTTCTACTCATGCAAAGAGAACTACGCTTTCACCAAGATCAATCTATGAGTTCATCTAGCAACGAGAGAAAGGAGTGCATCTACATACCCTTGTAGATCGCGAGCGGAAGCGTTCAAGAGAACGGGGTTGAGGGAGTCATACTCGTCGTGATCCAAATCACCGATGATCCTAGTGCTGAACGGACAACACCTCCGCGTTCAACACACGTATGGTTGAGGAAGACGTCTCCTCCTTCTTGATCTAGCAAGGGGGAAGGAGAGGTTGACGGAGATCCAGTAGCATGACGGCATGGTGGTGGATGCAGCAGCGATCTCGGCAGGGCTTCGCCGAGCTTCTATGAGAGGGAGAGGTGTAGCAAGGGGAGAGGGAGGCGCCAAGAGCATGGGTGCGGCTGCCCTCCCTCCCCCTCTTTATATAGGCCCCCTAGGGGGGTGCCGGCCCTAGGAGATGGGATCTCCAAGGGGGGGCGGCGGCCAGGGGGGAAACTTGCCCCCCAAGCCAGGTGGAGGCGCCCCCACCCCTAGGGTTTCCAACCCTAGGCGCAGGGGGGCCCAAGGGGGGGCGCACCAGCCCACCTGGGGCTGGTTCCCCTCCCACTTCAGCCCATGGGGCCCTCCGGGATAGGTGGCCCCACCCGATGGACCCCCGGGACCCTTCCGGTGGTCCTGGTAGAATACCGGTGACCCCTGAAACTTTCCCGATGGCCGAAACCCGACTTCCTATATATAATTCTTCACCTCCGGACCATTCCGGAACTACTCGTGACGTCCGGGATCTCATCCGGGACTCCGAACAACTTTCAGGTTACTGCATACTAATATCTCTACAACCCTAGCGTCACCGAACCTTAAGTGTGTAGACCCTACGGGTTCGGGAGACACGCAGACATGACCGAGACGCCTCTCCGGTCAATAACCAACAGCGGGATCTGGATAACCATGTTGGCTCCCACATGCTCCTTGATGATCTCATCGGATGAACCACAATGTCGAGGATTCAATCAATCCCGTATACAATTCCCTTTGTCAATCGGTACGTTACTTGCCCGAGACTCGATCGTCGGTATCCCAATACCTCATTTAATCTCGTTACCGGCAAGTCACTTTACTCATACCGTAATGCATGAACCCGTGACCAGACACTTGGTCACATTGAGCTCATTATGATGATGCATTACCGAGTGGGCCCAGAGATACCTCTCCGTCATACGGAGTGACAAATCCCAGTCCCGATTCGTGCCAACCCAACAGACACTTTTGGAGATACCCGTAGTGCACCTTTATAGTCACCCAGTTACGTTGTGACGTTTGGCACACCCAAAGCACTCCTACGGTATCCGGGAGTTGCACAATCTCATGGTCTAAGGAAATGATACTTGACATTTGGAAAAGCTCTAGCTAAACGAACTACACGATCTTTGAGCTATGCTTAGGATTGGGTCTTGTCCATCACATCATTCTCCTAATGATGTGATCCCGTTATCAATGACATCCAATGCCCATAGTCTGTAAACCATGACTATCTGTTGATCAACGAGCTAGTCAACTAGAGGCTTACTAGGGACATGTTGTGGTCTATGTATTCACACGTGTATTATGATTTCCGGATAACACAGTTATAGCATGAATAACAGACAATTATCATGAACAAAGAAATATAATAATAACCATTTTATTATTGCCTCTAGGGCATATTTCCAACAACACCATCTCGACGAAGTACACGTGCCTTGAGGTGTACACACGATGAGTGACAAGATCATAGCACCGGTAACCTTTGGTGTTGGGAGGGTAGCGAAGAAAGATGCATGGGACAGAGCGGAGTGCAAGCTTGTGTGGCGTGGTGGACGCGGTGCTAGGATAACAGAGACACCCAAATATGCGAAGACCATCATAGGACGGTGGTGTACCGAAAAGAAGGTGGTGAGGGGCATAGTTCCACCGGGTACGACACGGACGAATGTTAACTAAGAGAGAGGCGGTAGCGAGGGCATCGGGCCAGAACCGAGCGGGCACATTAGCATGAAAGAGCAAGTGCGAACGCAGTCATTAAGAGTGCGGAGAATGCGCTCGGCACGACCGTTCTGCTGTGAAGTGTAGGGGCAAGTCAGACGGAAGGTGGTGACATGAGAGGCGAGAAGTGAGCGAAGAGCGACATTGTCAAACTCTTTTCCGTTATCAGTTTGGAGTGCAAGTATGGGGCGACCGAACTGAGTGGTGACATAGGAATAAAAGGTGGTGAGTGTGGCTAAAGCATCGGATTTACGAAGAAGAGGAAAAGTCCACACATAATGAGAATAATCATCTAAAATCACCAAATAGTATAGATAGCCCGTGTTACTCGCAACGGGAGATGTCCAAACATCACTATGAATCAATTGAAACGAAAAAGTGGAAACTGAAGTAGACGCACTAAAGAGAAGATGCACGTGCTTGCCCAAACGACAAGCCCCACAAGTATGCTCGTCGAGCTTATTACATGAGAAAGAAAAACTCCTAAGAATCTGACGCAAAACGGCAGGGTTGGGGTGGCCCAAGCGAGCATGCCAAAGGTCGACGCCGGCGGAGAGAGCGACGGGTGTGGAAGTGGAGGTGACGGCGTGCACGGGATAGAGCTCATCAGGACTATCACATCGGTGAAGCACCATCCGGGTACGGACGTCCTTCATAGAAAAGCCAACACCGTCAAATTCAACAGTAAGAGGATTCTCACGAGTAAGACGACGAACAGATACTAAGCTAGTGACTAAGTCAGGTGAAACAAGAATGTTAGACATAGTGATAGGTGTGGAACTAGAAGGAAAACTAGTGCTACCAACATGGGTGATGGGTAAATAGGAACCGTCACCAACGATGATGCGAGTGGGAGTGTGAACGGGAGTGGAGGAGGAAAGGTAGCCGGGATAAGCTGTCATGTGCGCAGTAGCACCCGAGTCCATGTACTAGTCGCCTCCACCGCCATAGTTGCTCGGCGACGACGCCGAGTGTAGGGCGGCCAGGAGGGCTGGGTCCCATGGTGCAGGTGCCGGCGGTGGTAGCTGAACTCCATAGGGCGGCGCCTGGGCGGGCGCGCCATAGCCACCGTGGGGTGGCGGCACGAGCGGGGCACCGTAGGGCTGGTAGGGGGCGCCGACGAACGCCTGGTGGCCCGCTGGACGAGGGCCAAGGAGACCCAATGCAGGAGCCCGCGGGACGAGCATATGATAGGCATGAACGACGCCCGTCCACGGGTTCTGCCCGGCGGCCCACGGAGGGGGCGGCTGCAGGAAGCGGGGCGCACCCCCTACACCTGGCGCCTGCTGCTGCTGCGACTGCTGCTGACGGTGGCCTCCGCCACCCCACCGGTTGCACCGGCCCCCGCCACCTTGCGGCTGTTGGGGAGGCGCGGGGGGGCGCGGGCGGCAGCGGGTAGAAGCCGGCGGGCGCGGGTGGCGCGGGCGGACAGGGGGCGGCCGGAGGAGCAGGGCCGCCACGGGTGGTACCAGCGGCGAGGGCGGTGTGCTGGACCCGCTGCTTCAGCTTCGTCATCCGGCGCTCCTCAAGTTTGAGGTACGCGACAATGTGCTTGAAAGTGGGTTGCGGCAGCAGGGTGAGGTTGGATGCCGCGTTGCCGAAGTCCTCATTGAGACCGGCGGTGAGGGTGCTCAGCATGAGGTCATCAGAGACCTTAGCACCGATGTTGCGAAGCTCGTCGTCGAGCATCTTGAGCCTCATGCAGTACTCGTCGATGGTGGAGTTGTCCCGATGACAGCCAAAGAACTCCTGCTGCAAGAAAACAAGGCGCTGAAGTTTGTTGTCGGTGAAGAGTGCGTCGATCTTGCCCCACATGGTGCATGCGTCGTCGTCCTCAGTGACGACCGTGTGGAAGATGTCCTTCGAGACCGTCTGGTAGAACCAACAGATGATCGTGGCCTCGATGGCAGACCACTCCGGGTCGCCGCGCATGTACGCGTTGTCCACGAAGCCGTCGATGTGCTCGGTGAGATAGTGCTCGCGGAAGACGAGGTTGAAGTAGGTTGTCCACGCATAGTACGAGGTGCTGGAGCTATCGAGACGGATAGGGACCCGGACCTCAACATTGAGGTGACAGATGGCGGCGGCGGAGGGCTCGGGGCCAGCGAAGGGGTTAGACGAGTGAGTCATGGAGGAGCCGGGAGAGGAGGGCCACGACATAGCGACGGCGTGCGGGTGCAAAGGGACGGCTAGGATTGGAGTTTTGGGGAGCAGAGAGGAGGCGGCAGTAGCGGCAGATGGTGTGGCTGCGGGATGGCGATGGAGCCTGCGAAGAGGCTTCGCAAGGAACCGAAGCGGCGGTCGGACGGGATGACCTGGCGGGCGGCTCGGCTGGGAAGTGAAGGGGCGGCTCGGCTGGCATGGAGGGCAGCGAGGCGCGTGGTGGTTTCGATCGGTGAGCAAGCGCAGGGAAACACGTGCGTGACTTGGCGGTCAACGCAGGTGGCGTGCGGGGCTGGGTTACAGGGCGTGCGGGGCGGAAGCGAGCACATTGGCGGCAGCGCGGGAAAGTAGAGAAAGGGGCGCGCCGGCGGCAGGTGCGGTGGTGGGGTGCGGTGGCGGCGGCGGCGGCGCGTGGAGGCGCGGCGGCGGCGGCGGCTGACCCTAGGGTTAGATCGGACAGGATGATACCATGTGGAGAGATAAGTTGCAATACAATAATGATGTATTGATAGGGTGCTGGTGCACGTATATATCTTACAAGAGAAGGCCTCTACCTCAACTATACAAGACTAGAAGGTGGGCCACAACTCCAATACACATGCAATATAAAATATATACTCAACAGAAACCACTTCAACTATATTTTCATAGGCAATCTGCATAGATCTTTATGCATTAGTCCTTGAATTATAAAGCAAATGGCCCCACAAATATCTGGTGCTGGCACTGCCACTGCCACTGAGTTTTTTTTTAAAACGGAGGCAAAAAATTTGTCTCATCCATTAATTAAGAAGGAGTTTAGAGTTGATTTTACAAGAAAAGCGAAAGTAAATATTACAAGGCCACTACTCTCCCGACATGATCTGGCACAAGTGCTTTGCACCCGCGATTACCCAAAAGTTGGCGTCACTCCGAATGTTTGAAGCAACACAGACGGAAGTGTGGACTTGACGAAAACCCCGTGCATTTCTCTCGCACCAAATGGTCCAGCAGGTCATCATAGTAAGAGAAGCCATCACCTTTCGGTTGGGCATCCTGTTGGCCGACATGTTAAGTCACCAGTACTTGATGGTATGCATCGTTATCCAGGATGAGATGACTGCCACTGACTAGCTTAGCAAAACCTGCCTCATTATCTTATATGATTGCCATGAAGAAACTGTCATTGACGAAAGTTCTCAGATCCTTGGTTGTCGTTGTTTACATACTATGGGCGATGCTGACATGGTATTGGCGGTGGGTCAATTCTCGAGAACTATTTATGTTGAAGAAAAGAGTTGATAACCGGTTTGAAAACTTGAGTAAAACAAACAGATGGGAGAGTACACCACATGGGAATCTTAGATAGTACTCTCCCTAAACGTATATGTCAGTGCGATAATAGTGCTATCTAGTTTGGATAAAAAGGAGTTCTCCCTTTCGGTTGAACTTGCACGTTTTAAAAAAGTACATGTTTTTTTTGCAGATATTAAAAAAGTATATGTTGGCTGCCCTAAGAATTTTATATAAGTATTAAAAAAATATGACGGTGGTTTCTTTAGAATATAACTATGAAGATGCAGTTGTTTCAATTGAAAAACTAAAGGGAAATGATCCTGATTGGTCGACCGATATCATGTCGTGCTCATCGGGCGCCAAGTCAATTGTGATGCGATTGTGCGTCTCCTATCGTTTCAGCACTCCACATGTGTCTATGGACATTGTGTAGAGTCTCTCATCTCAGCCCGCGCATGTGACGCACCACCCTATCCCCCTCGTCTCCATCCATAGAGCAAGCCTCTAGAGCCACTCATTTATATATTATTTTCCTATGCGATGAATCTCTCATCTCCTTTATCTTCTCTCTCACGCGTCTCATACCTCACCCAAATTCATGGATCTTCTTCCTTCTTAATCTCCTTCCTCCTTACCCTGCACTACAGGGATCTCCATCCTTGATACGCTGCCTACCCCTCCACATGCTCTATTTTTGGCCTCGGTCATGTGTTGTAAAAAGGGGAAAGAAGATGAATTGGACAGCTGGCGCTACCAGCCAACCAATGTGTGTTGCAAGCGACCTCCAATGATGCTAGAAGTCACCGTTGACAATGCTACGACCTCCCACTGGTGATGCTGCAAGGAGCCGATGAAGACACCCGTGGCGATGTTGAATGCTGGGATCGGTGCCTTGGTATGCTGCGACTGACAAGGTGCACTGCTGGAACCGACGACATCGAATAATGGGATCGGTGACTCGGGATGTTGTGACTAGCAAGGTCGACTGCTGGAACCGACATTGTCAACTGTTGGGACCACGCCTGCCGTATGTTGCTACCGACAACAACGGGCTTGGCGAGATTGTCGCAAATGATGCAAACGGTTTCCATGACACGAGGAAAATTGTGGGCAACAAGAGCTGCAACCGGCACGACGTGAGTTGTGACCATGGAGGCGGAGCTGCGAACGGCGATGAGTGGTGTTGCAACCAACAACAGGTATAGCTGCCGGGAGAAGCAGCGACCAGCGAGGCGGGTAATCGCTGGTGCTGCGAGCTAGCGGGGGTAACAATGCTGCTTGGAAAGGGAGGGGTTGTTTGATGCCAAAAAAAGAATAAGAAGCGTTGTTTTAACATAATACAGACGCAGACGTTCATATATGCGCATATACATGAATGAGATGTGTTCTGATTCGCTAAGATGAGAAAAAGGAGACGTGCAAGAAAAAATAAAGACAGTGGACAGAGTGACTGGATCCCGGCTTCTTTTTCGTTGTACGAGTCCGTCGCTTGTTGTGGGCTAATAGATCGCATGGTTGTGGGCCCAATATTTACAAGCGGTTGGAGTGTTTGCACTAGATGCCCTGCTGTACATTTTATTTTTGACATTGTCTATAGATGATGTGTACATATGCTATATGCTATATAGATAGCAGGCGTCGGAACTTGCCATGAGAGTGCGCCTCGAGCGGTTTAGTTTTATCGGCCGGCAGAGCCCCGTCTATAAGCAGCGATTTACATGGGAGTAGCCGTCAATATTTCGGCGGACAAACTCCGGCATTTCCCCCCTTTTCTCTCCCCACGTCACTTATTTGTCTAGGGCCTCTTCAATGCCGACCCGCAGAACTCCCCAACGGGGATCACATTGTTCGGAGTACGAAAGCCACCAACGCGGGCCGCTCATTGGCGCCAGCATTGAAGCGGCATGCCGGCCAAGAGAGCGTCGTCCATGCCGCTTCCTGGTGCAGACGACTGTCGCGTGTTCATACGACACGACGGCCACCTGTCCGTCTGTCTGCCGCCCGCATTGATGGCACAAGGTTGCCGAGGCGTCCCCTCCAGCGTCACCCATCTGCCCCTCTGCCGCCCACTGATGCTATATAAACAACTGCCCTGGTGCCCCGGCCATAGCCACAGTCATCCCTCGCCACAACACTCCCTGCCATGGATCCCTCCGCGGCCAAAGCTCTCTGGGACGGGCTTACGTCGGAGCAGAAGAAGGCCATGGCCGCCATTGCTGCCGACTGGCAGGTTGATAGGCAGTCGGAGGACGTGCAAATGGAGGGCGCCTCCTCCGATGAGCCAGCTCCATCCTCCTCTTCCTCCGCGGCACCCTCCGCCAACGCTCCACCCTCGTGGGTGCATTGCACCATGACCATCGGCAAGACCCGTTCCTATTATATGGACATGGTGCGGGAGGAGCGGGAGGAGCACACCGACGCCGATGCTGACTACAACCACAACCTCCTCTAGGAGCATCTGCAGACGGAGGAGCAGGCCGCCGCAGGCAGAGCGATCGCGCAGGATGTGCTGCTCGAGTCCTACCACTCGCCCGCGAGATCTGCCTCGCCCGTTGGCGGTACTGGCAGCGAGGGGCAGAGGTAGCGGTGGCCGACAAGGAGTGTGACGACGACGCGGGCCGAGGCGTTGTTAGGCGACACCAACGAGGAGGATATCACCAAGACCGCGCACTGGCGCCACGACCACGAAGAAGCCGACACGTCCATGGGCGTCGTCGATAGCGAGGAAGAGTAGCACACGGTAGGTCACCGCCACTCGTGTCCCAGGAAGGCCACCGCTCCTCCCCTACTGTCGACGCCAAGCTTGGTGGGATGAGCATCTTCGGCCAATTAGTCGCTTCATGGCGACATCGAGCCCGATAGCTTCAATTTCGGGGCTTTGGAGGCGGAGCTGGAGAGCGCCGAGGCGGAACTGGAGACGGTGAAACTTCATTTCTCGGGGCTGATGGCCGAAGACGGGGACCGGATTGCAGCGTTCATATAGAATAGGTATTAATTATACTCCAGAGCCCCGCCTAGAGTTTATATTGCAGCTTTGATGTATTTGTAATAAAATCCGTCATGTTTATATGAAATCTGGTCGTGTTTATATGAATTTCGGACTTGTTTAAACGAATTTCATTCGGTTGGCTCAAGTTACTGTGAAAATGTATGCGGCTGTGGTTGGATGACGTCCTCACACATCTCTGCCCGAAAATCCTAAAATTAATCCAAAAATAATACGAGCACCGAGATTTAAACCTCGGAGATTTAAATATCCAATCATAGGTTGGCATGCGGCAGACGGGTAGAAATACGGTGTGGTACATCGGAGAGGCTTGTAACCTCGGACGGGAAAAAAAGCTCTCCGATTAGATTTTTAGTCTTGACGAGAACATGTTGGCAGGATATCACTGTTAATCTGCAGTATGTCACTGTTATGTGCACCAATTCCCGTCCTTATTTCCTATTTCCCTCCAGTTGGCAGCAGCCCTAGTGGATATCAACGCAATCATGATAATGGTCCTGGAGAAGAAAAGTAGTGACAACATATCACGGAAAAAATGGTCAGAATTATCAGCTATCACGAAAATGGTCAGAATTATCAGTTACCAACGATGATGCGAGTGGGAGTGTGAACGGGAGTGGAGGAGGAAAGGTTACCGGAATGAGCTGTCATGTGCGCAGTAGCACCCGAGTCCATGTACCAGTCGCCTCCACCGCCATAGTTGCTCGGCGACGACGCCGAGTGTAGGGCGGCCAGGAGGGCTGGGTCCCATGGTGCAGGTGCCGGCGGTGCTAGCTGACGTCCATAGGGCGGCGCCTGGGCGGGCGCGCCGTAGCCACCGAGGGGTGGCGGCGCGAGCCGGGCACTGTAGGGCTGGTATGGGGCGCCGACGAATGCCTGGTGGCCCGCTGTACGAGGGCCAAGGAGACCCAGTGCAGGAGCCCGTGGGAAGGGCATATGATAGGCGTGAACGACGCCCATCCATGGGTTCTGCCCGGCGGCCCACGGAGGGGGCGGCTGCTGGAAGCGGGGCGCCCCCCCTACACCTGGCGCCTGCTACTACCGCGGCTGCTGCTGACGGTGGCCTCCGCCACCCCACCGGTTGCGCCGGCCCCCGCCACCTTGCGGCTGCTGGGGAGGCGCGGGGGGCCGCGGGCGGCAGCGGGTAGTAGCCGGCGAGAGCGGGTGGCGCGGGCGGACGGGGGGCAGCCGGAGGAGCAAGGACGCCGCGGGTGGTACCAGCGGCGAGGGCGGTGTGCTGGACCCGCTGCTTCAGCTTCGTCATCCGGCGCTCCTCAAGTTTGAGGTACGCGACAACGCGCTAGAAAGTGGGTTGCGGCAGCAGGGTGAGGTTGGACGCCGCGTTGCCGAAGTCCTCATTGAGACCGGCGGTGAGGGTGCTCAGCATGAGGTCACCAGAGACCTTAGCGCCGATGTTGCGAAGCTCGTCGGCGAGCATCTTGAGCCTCATGCAGTACTCGTCGATGGTGGAGTTGTCCCGGTGACAGCCGAAGAACTCCTGTTGCAAGAAAACAAGGCGCCGAAGTTTGTTGTCGGTGAAGAGCGCGTTGATCTTTCCCCACACGGTGTAGGCGTCGTCGTCCTCGGCGACGACCGTGTGGAAGATGTCCTTCGAGACCGTCTGGTAGAACCAACGGATGATCGTGGCCTCGATGGCAGACCACTCCGGGTCGCTGCGCATGTACGCGCTGTCCACGAAACCGTCGATGTGCTCGGTGAGATAGTGCTCACGGAAGACGAGGTTGAAGTAGGTCGTCCACGCATAGTATAAGGTGCTGGAGCTGTCGAGACGGATAGGGCACCGGACCTCAATATTGAGGTGACGGATGGTGGCGGCGGAGGGCTCGGGGCCAACGAAGGGGTTGGACGAGTGAGTCATGGAGGAGCCGGGAGAGGAGGGCCACGACATAGCGACGACGTGCGGGTGCAAAGGGGCGGCTAGGATTAGAGTTTTGGGGAGCAGAGAGGAGGCGGCAGTAGCGGCAGGTGGTGTGGCTGCGGGATTGCGATGGAGCCTGCGAGCGGCTTGGCAAGGAACCGAAGCGGCGGTCCGACGGGATGACCTGGCGGGCGGCTCGGCTGGGAAGTGTAGGGGCGGTTCGGCTGGCGTGGAGGGCAGCGAGGCGCGTGGTGGTTTTGATCGGTGAGCAAGCGCAAGGAAACACGCGCATGACTTGGCGGTCAATGCAGGTGGCGTGCGGGGCTGGGGTACAGGGCGTGCGGGGCGGAAGCGAGCACAGCGGCGGCAACGCGGGAAAGTAGAGAAAGGGGCGCGCCGGCGGCAGGTGCGGTGGTGGGGTGCGGGGGCGGCACGTGGAGGCACGGCGGCGGCGGCGGCTGACCCTAGGGTTAGATCGAAGAGGATGATACCATGTGGAGAGATAAGTTGCAATACAATAATGATGTATTGATAGGGTGCTGGTGCACTTATATATATTACAAGGAAAGGCCTCTACCTCAACTATACAAGACTAGAAGGTGGGCCATAACTCTAATACACGTGCAATACAAAATATATACTCAACAGAAACCACTTCAACTATATTTTCATAGGCAATCTGCATAGATCTTTATGCATTAGTCCTTGAATTATAAAGCAAATGGCCCCACAAATATCCGGTGCTGGCACTGCCACTGCCACTGATTTTTTTTTCAAACAGAGGCAAAAATTTTGTCTCATCCATTAATTAAGAAGGAGTTTAGAGTTGATTTTACAAGAAAAGCGAAAGTAAATATTACAAGGCCACTACTCTCCCGGCATGATCTATCCCAAGTGCTTTGCATCCGCAATTACCCAAAAGTTGGCGTTACTCCAAATGTTTGAAAGCAACACAGACGGAAGTGTAGACTTGTGACGAAAAACCCGTGCATTTCTCTTGCACCAAATGGTCCAACAGGTCATCATAGTAAGAGAAGCCATCACCTTTCGGTTGGGCATCCCATTGGCCGACATGTTAAGCCACCGGTACTTGATAGTATGCATCGTTATTCAGGATGAGATGACTGCCACTGACTAGCTTAGCAAAACCTGCCTCATTATCTTATATGATTGCCATGAAGAAACTGTCATTGACGAAAGTTCTCAGATCCTTGGTTGTCGTTGTTTACATACTATGGGCGATGCTGACATGGTATTGGCGGTGGGTCAATTCTCGAGAACTATTTATGTTGAAGAAAAGAGTTGATAACCGGTTTGAAAACTTGAGTAAAACAAACAGATGGGAGAGTACACCACATGGGAATCTTAGAGAGTACTCTCCCTAAACGTATATGTCAGTGCGATAATAGTGCTATCTAATTTGGAAAAAAAGGAGTTCTTCCTTTTGGTTGAACTTGCACGTTTTAAAAAAGTACATGTTTTTTTGCAGATATTAAAAAAGTATATGTTGGCTGCCCTAAGAATTTTATATAAGTATTAAAAAATATGACGGTGGTTTCTTTAGAATAAAACTATGAAGATGCAGTTGTTACAATTGAAGAACTAAAGGGAAATGATCCTGATTGGTCGACCGATATCATGTCGCGCTCATCGGGCGCCAAGTCAATTGTGATGCGATCGTGCGTCTCCTATCGTTTCAGCACTCCACATGTGTCTATGGATATTGTGTAGAGACTCTCATCTCAGCCCGTGCATGTGACACACCACCCTATCCCCCTCGTCTTCATCCATAGAGCAAGCCTCTAGAGCCACTCATTTATATATTATTGTCCTGTGCGATGAATCTCTCATCTCCTTTATCTTCTCTCTCACGCGTCTCATACCTCACCCAAATTCATGGATCTTCTTCCTTCTTAATCTCCTTCCTCCTTACCCTGCACTACAGGGATCTCCATCCTTGATACGCCGCCTACCCCTCCACATGCTCTATTTTTTGGCCTCGGTCATGTGTTGTAAAAAGGGGAAAGAAGATGAATTGGACAGCTGGCGCTACCAGCCAACCAATGTGTGTTGCAAGCGACCTCCAATGATGCTAGAAGTCACCATTGACAATGCTACGACCTCCCACTGGTGATGCTGCAAGGAGCCGATGAAGACACCCGTGGCGATGTTGAATGCTGGGATCGGTGCCTTGGTATGCTGCGACTGACAAGGTGGACTGCTGGAACCGACGACATCGAATAATGGGATCGGTGACTCGGGATGTTGTGACTAGCAAGGTCGACAGCTGGAACCGACAATGTCAACTGTTGGGACCACGCCTGTCGTATGTTGCTACCGACAACAACGGGCTTGGCGAGATTGTCGCAAATGATGCAAACGGTTTCCATGACACGAGGAAAATTGTGGGCAACAAGAGCTGCAACCGGCACGGCGTGAGTTGTGACCATGGAGGCGGAGCTGCGAACGGCGATGGGTGGTGTTGCAACCAACAACCGGTAGACCTGCCGGGAGAAGCAGCAACCAGCAAGGCGGGTAATCGCTGGTGCTACGAGCTAGCGGGGGCAACAATGCTGCTTGGAAAGGGAGGGGTTGTTTGATGCCAAAAAAAAAGAATAACAAGCGTTGTTTTAATATAATACACACGCAGACATTCATATATGTGCATATACATGAATGAGATGTGTTCTGATTCGCTAAGATGAGAAAAAGGAGACGTGCAAGAAAAAATAAAGACAGTGGACAGGAGTGACTGGATCCCGGCTTCTTTTTCGTTGTACGAGTCCGTCGCATGTTGTGGGCTAATAGATCGCATGGTTGTGGGCGCAATATTTACAAGCGGTTGGAGTGTTTGCACTAGATGCCCTGCTGTACATTTTATTTTTGACATTGTCTATAGATGATGTGTACATATGCTATATGCTATATATATATATAGCAGGCGTCGGAACTTGCCCTGAGAGTGCGCCTCGAGCGGTTTAGTTTTATCGGCCGGCACAGCCCCGTCTATAAGCAGCGATTTACATGGGAGTAGCCGTCAATATTTCTGCGGACAAACTCCGGCGTTTTCCCCCTTTTCTCTCCCCACGTCACTTATTTGTCTACGGCATCTTCATTGTCGACCCGCAGAACTTCCCAACGGGGATCACATTGTTCGGAGTACGAAAGCCACCAACGCAGGCCGCTCATTGGCGCTAGCATTGAAGCGGCACGCCGACCAAGAAAGCGCCGTCCATGCCGCTTCCTGGTACAGACGACTGCCGCGTGTTCATACGACACGACGGCCACCTGTCCGTCTGTCTGCCGCCCGCATTGATGGCACAAGGTTGCCGAGGCGTCTCCTCCAGCGCCACCCGTCTGCCCCTCTGCCGCCCACTGATGCTATATAAACAACTGCCTTAGTGCCCCGGCCATAGCCACAGTCATCCCTCGCCACAACACTCCCTGCCATGGATCCCTCCGCGGCCAAAGCTCTCTGGGACGGGCTTACGTCGGAGCAGAAGAAGGCCATGGCCGCCATTGCTGCCGACTGGCAGGACGACATGCAGTCGGAGGACGTGCAAATGGAGGGCGCCTCCTCCGATGAGCCAGCTCGATCCTCCTCTTCCTCCGCGGCACCCTCCGCCAACGCTCCACCCTCGTGGGTGCATTGCACCATGACCATCGGCAAGACCTGTTCCTATTATATGGACATGGTGCGGGAGGAGCGGGAGGAGCACACTGACGCCGACGCTGGCTACAACCACAACCTCCTCTAGGAGCATTTGCAGGCGGAGGAGCAGGTCACCGCCGGCAGAGCGATCGCGCAGGATGCAGAGCTGGAGGAGCAGGAGGTGCTGCTCGAGTCCTACCGCTCGCCCGCGAGATCTGCCTCGCCCGTTGGCGGTACCGGCAGCGGGGGGCAGAGGTAGCGGTGGCCGACAAGGAGTGTGACGACGACGCGGGCCGAGGTGTTGTTTGGCGATACCGACGAGGAGGATATCACCAAGACCGCGCACTGGCGCCACGACCACGAAGAAGCCGACACGTCCATGGGCGTCGTCGATAGCGAGGAAGAGTAGCCCACGGTAGGTCACCGCCACTCGTGTCCCAGGAAGGCAACCGCTCCTTCCCTGCTGTCGACGCCAAGCTTGGTGGGCTGAGCATCTTCGGCCAATTAGTCGCTTCATGGCGACGTCGATCCCGATAGCTTCAATTTCGGGGCTTTGGAGGCGGAGCTGGAGAGCGCCGAGGCGGAACTGGAGACGGTGAAACTTCATTTCTCGGGGCTGATGGCCGAAGACGGGGACCGGATTGCAGCGTTCATATAGAATAGGTATTAATTATACTCCGGAGCCCCGCCTAGGACCGCTTTGATGTATTTGTAATAAAATCTGTCATGTTTATATGAAATTTGGTCGTGTTTATATGAATTTCGGTCTTGTTTAAACGAATTTCATTCGGTTGTCTCAAGTTACTGTGAAAATGTATGCGGCTATGGTTGGATGACGTCCTCACGCATATCTGCCCGAAAATCCTAAAATTAATCCAAAAATAATACGAGCACCGAGATTTAAACCTCGGAGATTTAAATATCCAATCATAGGTTGGCATGCGGCAGACAGGTAGAAATACGGCGTGGTACATCGGAGAGGCTTGTAACCTCGGATGAAAAAAAAAAGCTCTCCGATTAGATTTTTAGTCTTGACGAGAACATGTTGGCAGGATATCGCTGTTAATCTGCAGTATGTCACTGTTATGTGCACCAATTCCCGTCCTTATTTCCTATTTCCCTCCAGTTGGCAGCAGCCCTAGTGGATATCAACGCAATCATGATAATGGTCCTTGAGAAGAAAAGTAGTGACAACATATCACGGAAAAAATGGTCAGAATTATCACGCGTGCCATAGTGCATCTAGTACTCCCTCCGTTTCAAAATATAGTGCTTGTTCCCGTGCTTTAACTTTGACCATAAATTTAACCAACGAGACTGACTGTAGCGGGAGCATGTGCTGCCGGGCCCAATAAATATATTTTGTTGGAACTGCCGTGGTTCGGGTAAAGCTGCTACAGTTCGAGAGCTTCGCGATTTTGCGAGGCAATTTACCCCTACCCTCTTATGCATTGTTGAAACTCAAATGGACAATACTCGGGTAGAAGCTTTGGTCGGAACTCTTGGCTTTGATAGTTATTATGTTGTTAGTAGTGATGGTAGGAGTGGTGGCATTGGCTTGTTTTGGAACAACTCAATAAACGTTGAAATTCTTGGTTATTCTGCTTATCATCTCGATGTTTCCATTGAGGAACAAGGTATGACCAAGTGGAGAATGATGTGTGTGTATGGAGAGGCGCAAACTCACTTGAGGCATCAAACATGGACGACTTTGAAGAACATTAGCACTTTGAGCGATCTTCCTTGGTTATGCATCGGCGATTTCAACGAGGTTCTACGTCCAGAAGAACATCAAGGTATTGGACAGCAGAGTAATGCTCAGATACATGCTTTTCGAGAGGTGCTTGATGTTTGCATGCTGCTAGATTTGGGCTATAGAGGTAACCCGTGGACCTTTGAAAAGAAAGTGGCAGGGGGTAGCTTTACAAAATGCAGGCTTGACAGAGCTCTGTCTACCGCGACATGCCTCGCGAGATACCCTATGGCTTCTGTTACGCATCTAACGGGGGTCACGTCGGATCATTCACCCTCTTGCTGCGTCTAGAGGAGGGGGTAGCGGATCAGGCCAATCGCCCTTTCAAGTATGAGAATGTGGGGGACACATGAGGAGTTCAAGGACTGCATAAAAATGGGCTGGGGGCACGGGCCACCATGCGCGACAGTGGATGATCTTCGTCGCAAGCTGCAAAGTCTTGCGCATGACGTGGGGAGGTGGAGTAGGGACACCTTTGGGAGCGTCAGGAAGGAGATAAAGAAATTAAAGGAGATGCTGGTTGAACTAAAAAGTGATCCTACGAGACCAGGCCCGTCCCATGCAAAGCTAAAGATTAATGAACGTTTGATAGAAATGTACCACCGGGAAGAGATCATGTGGCGACAGAGAGCACGCATTGTGTGGCTTCCAGAGGGGGACAAGAACACAATTTTTTTTCATCTACGAGCTATTATCCGGAGGAAGAAGAATATGATCAAGGCACTACAAAACTCGTTAGGAGTGGAGACCTCTGATCCGGAAGAGCTAAAAGCACTAGCCAAGAGCTTCTATGAGAACCTATACCAATCGGAAGGTGTGCAAAATATGGAGGCGGTTCTGGAACACGTGCCCTGAAAAGTGATGGACGCAATGAACTCAAATCTTTGTGCGCCATACACGAGGGAGGAGGTCAAGGTTGCACTATTTCAAATGTTTACAACCAAAGCTCCGGGGCCCGACGGTTTTCCAGCCCACTTCTACCAGTGTCACTGGGATGTTTGTGGAGATGAAGTAACAAAAATAGTTCTCAAGATTGTGAAAGGTGAAGAGAGTGCAGAATCCATTAATGATACAATTCTGGTCTTAATACCAAAGGTAACAAACCCAACAGTTCTTGCTCAATTTCGCCCCCTTAGTTTGTGTAATGTCTTGTACAAGATAACCTCGAAGGTCATTGCAAACAGGTTGAAAGTGATTTTCCCAGACATAATATCTGAGGAGCAATCTGCCTTTGTCCCTGGAAGGTTGATCACAGACAACATTATTTGCGCTTATGAATGCTTGCATTTTATGAAGTGATCTAGGGCAAAAAAAAAACTTTTGTGCTTTGAAGCTGGACATGATGAAGGCTTATGATAGAGTGGAGTGGGACTACTTGAGAGGGATCATGACCAAGTTGGGCTTTGATCGTAAGTAGATAAATATTGTTATGGGTATGGTCTCTTCAATTTCCTTTTCAGTGTGTTTCAATGGTGAAAAGCTAGAATCTTTTAAGCCAACTAGAGGTATCCGGCAGGGAGACCCAATTTCCCCCTACTTATTCTTGATTGCAGCATAGGGACTTTCGTGCCTCCTTAAATCAAGTTCTGAATCATCGGTGCCAGGTATAAATTAAGGTGGCTCCTATAGCTCCAACTGTAAACCACCTTCTTTTTGTAGATCATAGCCTGCTGCTTTTCAAGGCAAGTGTGGAGGGATCTAATGCGGTGTCAAACCTACTCGATACATATTGTGTTGCCTCGGGACAAAGGATCAATAATGAGAAATAATGAGAAATCATCAATTTTTTCAGCAAGGGTTGTCCAACACAATTGAAAGATTCTATAAAGCAGAACCCACATGTCCAGAATGAGTCTTTGAGCCCGCGTTACCTTGGCATGCCAACGGATGTTGGCCACTCGAAGAATGGTACCTTCAAATATCTTAGAGATTGGGTGTGGGAAAAGATTAAAGGATGGATGGCTAAATTACTATCATCTGCTAGCAAAGAGGTTCTTATCAAGGCTGTAGCACAAGCAATCCCCGTCTACTCCATGGCATGCTCCGACTTCCACGCGGTCTTTGTGAGAATATCACTTCCATCATCCGTCAGTTTTGGTGGGGCTCTAAACAGGGAAAGAGGAAGCCTTGTTGGGTGGCTTGGGACACTATAACGATGCCAAAACATCTGGGAGGTTTGGGATTTCGTGACATGGAGATTTTCAATCTTGCTCTTCTGGCAAGACAGGCCTGGCACACCTTCACTGACAACGCATCTCTTAGTTCTAGAATTCTCAAGGTGGCTTATTTCCCAGAATGTTCCCTGCTTCAAGCCGAGCTTGGTCCGCATCCCTCCCAGATTTGGCAGGCAATATTAGACGGGCGTGAGATTATGGGACATGGGCTTATTCGCAGGATAGGAGATGGCGAGACGACGCGCATTTGGAGCGATAATTGGATTCCCAGGGATAACTTCAAGTACCCAGTAACATCGCTTGTACCAAATGCTCTTGTCAGAGTGGCACAACTCATTGATAACACAACGGCTAGCTGGAACGAGACCTTGGTCTGATCCGTCTTTATTTAGGGAGATGCAGAGGCCATCCTACGGATTCCTCTTTGCACACGCCAAGTCGAGGACTTCTGGGCATGGCATGAAGAGCCTCAAGGGGGTTTTAGTGTTCGTTCGGCCTACAGAATGATTTTTCTTTAAAACGCGCCCACGAGGCCCAGTTGTTGGAAATATGCCCTAGAGGCAATAATAGAAGTGTTATTATTATATTTCTTTGTTCATGATAATAGTCTTTTATTCATGATATAACTGTATTATCCGGAAATCGTAATACACGTGTGAATACATAGACCACAATATGTCCCTAGTGAGCCTCTAGTTGACTAGCTCGTTGTGATCAACAGATAGTCATGGTTTCCTGGCTATGGACATTGGATGTCATTGATAACGGGATCACATCATTAGGAGAATGATGTGATGGACAAGACCCAATCCTAAGCATAGCACAAAGGTCGGTTAGTTCGTTTGCTAGAGCTTTTCCAATGTCCAGTATCTCTTCCTTAGACCATGAGATCGTGTAACTCCCGGACACCGTAGGAGTGCTTTGGGTGTACCAAACGTCACAACGTAACTGGGTGATTATAAAGGTGCACTACAGGTATCTCCGAAAGTGTCTGTTGGGTTGACACGGATCGAGACTGTGATTTGTCACTCCGTATGACGGAGAGGTATCTCTGGGCCCACTCGGTAATGCATCATCATAATGAGCTCAAGGTGACCAAGTGTTTGGTCACGGGATCATGCATTACGATACGAGTAAAGTGACTTGCCGGTAACGAGACTGAACAAGGTATTGGGATACCGACGATCGGATCTCGGGCAAGTAACGTACCGATTGACAAAGGGAATTGCTTACGGGGTTTGATCGAATCCTCGACATCATGGTTCATCCGATGACAACATCGAGGAGCATGTGGGAGCCAACATGGGTATCCAGATCCCGCTGTTGGTTATTGACCGGAGAGTCTCGGTCATGTCTGCATGTCTCCCGAACCCGTAGGGTCTACACACTTAAGGTTCAGTGACGCTAGGGTTATTAGGAAGACAAAGTATGTGATTACCGAATGTTGTTCGGAGTCCCGGATGAGATCCCGGACGTCACGAGGAGTTCCGAAATGGTCCGGAGGTAAAGTTTTATATATG
Source organism: Triticum aestivum (assembly GCF_018294505.1). NCBI lineage: Eukaryota > Viridiplantae > Streptophyta > Magnoliopsida > Poales > Poaceae > Triticum > Triticum aestivum. The sequence continues at coordinate 151,338,887 of NC_057810.1, forward strand.
GGAAGTTGTTAAACGGACACCGGAAAGTTTTGGGGTCATACCGGTATTGTACCGGGACCACCGGAGAGGTTCCGGGGGTCCACCGGGAGGGACCACCCCTCCCGGGGGGCCACTTGGGCTGCGTAGGGATAGCAGCCAGCCCCTAGTGGGCTTGGCGCGCCCCCCCTTGGGCCCATGCGCCTTTGGTTGGGGGGGGGGAACCCTAAAGGGGGCGCACCCCCCTTGCTTGGGGGGCAAGCCCCCCACCCTTTGGCCGCCGCCCCCCTCTAGGGTTTCCCCTAGAGGGCCGGCCCCCCTTTCCCCTTCCCCTATATATAGAGGGGTGAGGGGAGGGCTGCAACAAGACAACTCAAGGCGCAGCCCCTCCCCTCCCCAACACCTCTCCTCCTCCGTACGTGCTTGGCGAAGCCCTGTCGAAGTACTGTTGCACTAACTGCACCACGCCGTCGTGCTGCCGTTGGAGCTGCCTTCCTCAACCTCTCCTTCCTCCTTGCTGGATCAAGACGGAGGAGACGTCCATCGTCCCGTACGTGTGTTGAACGCGGAGGTGCTGTCCGTTCAGCACTTGGTCATCGGTGATCCGAATCACGACGAGTACTATCACCATCCCCTTGAACGCTTCCGCACTCGATCTACAAGTGGTATGTAGATGCAAACTCTTCCCCTTGACTCGTTGCTTAGATGAACTCATAGATGGATCTTGGTGAAACCGTAGGAAATTTTTTAATTTTCTGCAACATTCCCCAACAATGGTATCAGAGCTAGGTCTATGCGTAGTTCTCTTTGCACGAGTAGAACACAATTTTGTTGTGGGCGTAGATCTTGTCAACTTGCTTGCCGCTACTAGTCTTATCTTGCTTCAGCGGTATTGTGGGATGAAGCGGCCCGGACCAACCTTACACGTACGCTTACGTGAGACCGGTTCCACCGATTGACATGCACTAGTTGCATAAGGTGGCTGGCGGGTGTCTGTCTCTCCCACTTTAGTTGGAGCGGATTCGATGAAAAGGGTCCTTATGAAGGGTAAATAGAAGTTGACAAAATCACGTTGTGGTTATTCGTAGGTAAGAAAACGTTCTTGCTAGAACCCAATTGCAGCCACGTAAAAGATGCAACAACAATTAGAGGACGTCTAACTTGTTTTTGCAGCGATTGATCATGTGATGTGATATGGCCAGAAGTTGTGATGAATGACAAATTGTGATGTATGAGATCATGTTCTTTGTAATAGGATTCACGACTTGCATGTCGATGAGTATGACAACCGACAAGAGCCATAGGAGTTGTCTTTATTTTTGTATGACCTGCGTGTCATTGAAGAACGCCATGTAACTTACTTTACTTTATTGCTAAACGCGTTAGTCATAGAAGTAGAAGTAGTCGTTGGCGTGACAACTTCATGAAGACACGATGATGGAGATCATGATGATGGAGATCATGGTGTCATGCCGGTGACAAGATGATCATGGAGCCCCGAAGATGAAGATCAAAGGAGCTATATGATATTGGCCATATCATGTCACTACTTTATATAATTGCATGTGATGTTTATTATATTCTATGCATCTTGTTTACTTAGGACGATGGTAGTAAATAAGATGATCCCTTACAACAATTTCAAGAAGTGTTCTCCCCTAACTGTGCACCGTTGCTAAAGTTCGTCGCTTCTAAGCACCACGTGATGATCGGGTGTGATGGATTCTTACGTTCACATACAACGGGTGTAAGACAGTTTTACACAGCAAAACACTTAGGGTTAACTTGATGAGCCTAGAATGTACAGACATGGCCTCGGAACACGGAGACCGAAAGGTCGAACACGAGTCGTATGGAAGATACGATCAACATGAGAATGTTCACCGATGATGACTAGTCCGTCTCACGTGATGATCGGACACGGGCTAGTCGACTCAGATCGTGTAACACTTAGATGACTAGAGGGATGTCTAATCTGAGTGGGAGTTCATAATTTGATTAGAACTTAATTATCATGAACTTAGTCTAAAACCTTTGCAAATATGTCTTGTAGATCAAATGGCCAACGCTCATGTCAACATGAACTTCAACGCGTTCCTAGAGAAAACCAAGCTGAAAGATGATGGCAGCAACTATACGGACTGGGTTCGGAACCTGAGGATCATCCTCATAGCTGCCAGGAAACAATATGTCCTAGAAGGACCGCTAGGTGACGCTCCCGTCCCAGAGAACCAAGACATTATGAATGCTTGGCAGTCTCGTGCTGATGATTACTCCCTCGTTCAGTGTGGCATGCTTTACAGCTTAGAACCGGGGCTCCAAAAGCGTTTTGAGCATCACGGAGCATATGAGATGTTCGAGGAGCTGAAACTAGTTTTCCAAGCTCACGCCCGGGTCGAGAGATATGACATCTCCGACAAGTTCTATAGTTGTAAGATGGAGGAAAATAGTTCTGTCAGTGAGCACATACTCAAGATGTCTGGGTTGCACAACCGTATGACCCAGCTGAATATTAACCTCCCTGATGAGGCAATCATTGACAGAATCCTTCAGTCGCTCCCACCAACCTACAAGAGCTTTGTGATGAACTACAATATGCAGGGGATGGTAAAGACCATTCCTGAAGTATTTTCTATGCTGAAGTCAGCAGAGGTTGAAATCAAGAAAGAACATCAAGTGTTGATGGTCAATAAGACCACTAAGTTCAAGAAGGGCAAGGGTAAGAAGAACTTCAAGAAGGACGGTAAAGAGGTTGCCGCGCCCGGTAAGCCAGTTGCCGGGAAGAAGTCAAAGAATGGACCCAAGCCTGAGACTGAGTGCTTTTATTGCAAGGGGAAGGGTCACTGGAAGCGGAACTACCCCAAATACTTAGCGGATAAGAAGGCCGGCAACACTAAAGGTATATTCGATATACATGTAATTGATGTGTACCTTACCAGTACTCGTAGTAACTCCTGGGTATTTGATACCGGTGCCGTTGCTCATATTTGTAACTCACAGCAGGAGCTGCGGAATAAGCAGAGACTGGCGAAGGACGAGGTGACGATGCGCGTCAGGAATGGTTCCAGAGTCGATGTGATCGCCGTCGGCACGCTACCTCTACATTTACCTACAGGATTAGTTATAAACCTTAATAATTGTTATTTGGTGCCATGTTTGAGCATGAACATTGTATCTGTATCTCGTTTAATATGAGATGGCTACTCATTTAAGTCCGAGAATAATGGTTGTTCTATTTATATGAGAGATATGTTCTATGGTCATGCTCCGATGGTCAATGGTTTATTCTTAATGAATCTCGAATGTAGTGTTACACATATTCATAGCGTGAATACCAAAAGATGTAAAGTTGATAACGATAGTCCCACATACTTGTGGCACTGCCGCCTTGGTCACATTGGTGTCAAGCGCATGAAGAAGCTCCATGCTGATGGACTTTTAGAGTCTCTCGATTATGAATCATTTGACACATGCGAACCATGCCTCATGGGCAAGATGACCAAGATTCCGTTCTCCGGAACAATGGAGCGAGCAACCAACTTGTTGGAAATCATACATACCGATGTGTGCGGTCCAATGAGTGTTGAGGCTCGTGGAGGATATCGTTATGTTCTCACTCTCACTGATGACCTGAGTAGATATGGGTATGTCTACTTGATGAAACACAAGTCTGAGACCTTTGAAAAGTTCAAGGAATTTCAGAATGAAGTAGAGAATCAACGTGACCGAAAGACAAAATTCCTACGATCAGATCGTGGAGGAGAATACTTAAGTCACGAATTTGGTACACACTTAAGGAAATATGGAATCGTTTCACAACTCACGCCGCCTGGAACACCTCAGCGTAACGGTGTGTCCGAACGTCGTAATCGCACTCTATTAGATATGGTGCGGTCTATGATGTCTCTTACCGATTTACCACTATCATTTTGGGGATACGCTCTAGAGACAGCTACATTCACTTTAAATAGGGCACCGTCTAAATCCGTTGAGACGACACCGTATGAATTATGGTTTGGAAAGAAACCTAAGCTGTCGTTTCTAAAAGTTTGGGGATGCGATGCTTATGTCAAGAAACTTCAACCTGAGAAGCTCGAACCCAAGTCGGAAAAATGCGTCTTCATAGGATACCCTAAGGAAACCATTGGGGTATACCTTCTACTTAAGATCCGAGGGCAAGATCTTTGTCGCTAAGAACATATCCTTTCTGGAAAAAGAGTTTCTCTCGAAAGAAGTAAGTGGGAGGAAAGTAGAACTCGATGAAGTACTACCTCTTGAGCGGGACAGTAGTGCAGCTCAGGAAGATGTTCCTGTGATGCCTACACCAACTGAAGAGGAAAATAATGATGATGATCAAGGTACTTCGGATCAAGTTGCTACTGAACTTCGTAGGTCCACAAGGACACGTTCCGCACCAGAGTGGTACGGTAACCCTGTCCTGGAAATCATGTTGTTAGACAACGGTGAACCTTCGAACTATGAAGAAGCGATGGTGGGCCCAGATTCCATCAAATGGCCAGAAGCCATGAAATCCGAGATAGAATCCATGTATGAAAACAAAGTATGGACTTTGACTGACTTGCCCGATGATCGGCGAGCGATAGAAAACAAATGGATCTTTAAGAAGAAGACGGACGCGGATGGTAATGTCACCATCTATAAAGCTCGACTTGTCGCTAAGGGTTATCGGCAAGTTCAAGGGATTGACTATGATGAGACTTTCTCTCCCGTAGCGAAGCTTAAGTCCATCCGAATCATGTTAGCAATTGCCGCATACTATGATTATGAGATATGGCAGATGGACGTCAAAACGGCATTCCTTAACGGGCATCTTAAGGAAGAGCTGTATATGATACAACCGGAAGGTTTTGTCGATCCTAAGAACGCTAACAAAGTATGCAAGCTGCAGCGATCCATTTATGGGCTGGTGCAAGCATCTCGGAGTTGGAATATTCGCTTTGATGAGATGATCAAAGCGTTTGGGTTTATGCAGACTTATGGAGAAGCCTGCGTTTACAAGAAAGTGAGTGGGAGCTCTGTAGCATTTCTCATATTATATGTAGATGACATACTTTTGATGGGAAATGATATAGAATTCTTGGACAGCATTAAGGCCTACTTGAATAACTGTTTTTCAATGAAGGACCTTGGAGAAGCTGCTTATATATTAGGCATCAAGATCTATAGAAATAGATCGAGATGCCTCATAGGTCTTTCACAAAGCACATACCTTGATAAGATTTTGAAGAAGTTCAAAATGGATCAATCCAAGAAAGGGTTCTTGCCTGTATTGCAAGGTGTGAGATTGAGCTCGGCTCAATGCCCGACCATGGCAAAAGATATAGAAGAGATGAGTGTCATCCCCTATGCTTCAGCCATAGGATCTATTATGTATGCCATGCTGTGTACCAGACCTGATGTAAACCTTGCCGTAAGTTTGGTAGGAAGGTACCAAAGTAATCCCGGCAAGGAACACTAGACAGCGGTCAAGAATATCCTGAAGTACCTGAAAAGGACAAAGGACATGTTTCTCGTTTGTGGAGGTGACGAAGAGCTTGTCGTAAAGGGTTACTTCGACGCTAGCTTCGACACAGATCTGGATGACTCTAAGTCACAAACCGGATACGTGTATATGTTGAATGGTGGAGCAGTAAGCTGGTGCAGCTGCAAGCAGAGCGTCGTGGCGGGATCTACATGTGAAGCGGAGTACATGGCAGCCTCGGAGGCAGCGCATGAAGCTATTTGGGTGAAGGAGTTCATCACCGACCTAGGAGTCATACCCAATGCGTCGGGGCCGATCAAACTTTTTTGTGACAATACTGGAGCTATTGCCCTTGCGAAGGAGCCCAGATTTCACAAGAAGACCAGGCACATCAAGCGTCGTTTCAACTCCATCCGTGAGAATGTTCAAGATGGAGACATAGAAATTTGCAAAGTACATACGGATCTGAATGTCACAGATCCGTTGACTAAACCTCTCTCGCGAGCGAAACATGATCAACACCAGAACTCTATGGGTGTTCGATTCATCACAATGTAACTAGATTATTGACTCTAGTGCAAGTGGGAGACTGTTGGAAATATGCCCTAGAGGCAATAATAAAAGTGTTATTATTATATTTCTTTGTTCATGATAATAGTCTTTTATTCATGCTATAACTGTATTATCCGGAAATCGTAATACACGTGTGAATACATAGACCACAATATGTCACGAGTGAGCCTCTAGTTGACTAGCTCGTTGTGATCAACAGATAGTCATGGTTTCCTGGCTATGGACATTGGATGTTGTTGATAACGGGATCACATCATTAGGAGAATGATGTGATGGATAAGACCCAATCCTAAGCATAGCACAAAGGTCGGTTAGTTCGTTTGCTAGAGCTTTTCCAATGTCAAGTATCTCTTCCTTAGACCATGAGATCGTGTAACTCCTGGACACCGTAGGAGTGCTTTGGGTGTACCAAACGTCACAACATAACTGGGTGATTACAAAGGTGCACTACAGGTATCTCCGAAAGTGTCTGTTGGGTTGACACGGATCGAGACTGGGATTTGTCACTCCGTATGACGGAGAGGTATCTCTAGGCCCACTCGGTAATGCATCATCATAATGAGCTCAAGGTGACCAAGTGTTTGGTCACGGGATCATGCATTACGATATGAGTAAAGTGACTTGCCGGTAACGAGACTGAACAAGGTATTGGGATACCGACGATCGGGTCTCGGGCAAGTAACGTACCGATTGACAAAGGGAATTGCTTACGGGGTTTGATCGAATCCTCGACATCGTGGTTCATCTGATGACAACATCGAGGAGCATGTGGGAGCCAACATGGGTATCCAGATCCCGCTGTTGGTTATTGACCGGAGAGTCTCGGTCATGTCTGCATGTCTCCCGAACCCGTAGGGTCTACACACTTAAGGTTCGGTGATGCTATGGTTATCAGGAAGACAAAGTATGTGATTACCGAATGTTGTTCGGAGTCCCGGATGAGATCCCGGACGTCACGAGGAGTTCCGAAATGGTCCGAAGGTAAAGTTTTATATATGGGAAGTTGTTAAACGGACACCAGAAAGTTTCGGGGTCATACCGGTATTGTACCGGGACCACCGGAGAGGTTCCGGGGGTCCACCGGGAGGGACCACCCCTCCCGGGGGGCCACTTGGGCTGCGTAGGGATAGCAGCCAGCCCCTAGTGGGTTTGGCGCCCCCCCTTGGGCCCATGCGCCTAGGGTTGGGGGGGGGAACCCTAAAGGGGGCGCACCCCCCTTGCTTGGGGGGCAAGCCCCCCACCCTTTGGCCGCCGCCCCCCTCTAGGGTTTCCCCTAGAGGGCCGGCCCCCCTTGCCCCTTCCCCTATATATAGAGGGGTGAGGGGAGGGCTGCAACAAGACAACTCAAGGCGCAGCCCCTCCCCTCCCCAACACCTCTCCTCCTCCGTACGTGCTTGGCGAAGCCCTGTCGGAGTACTGCTGCACTAACTGCACCACGCCGTCGTGCTGCCGTTGGAGCTGCCTTCCTCAACCTCTCCTTCCTCCTTGCTGGATCAAGACGGAGGAGACGTCCATCGTCCCGTACGTGTGTTGAACGCGGAGGTGCTGTCCGTTCAGCACTTGGTCATCGGTGATCCGAATCACGATGAGTACGACTCCATCATCACCATCCCCTTGAACGCTTCCGCACTCGATCTACAAGTGGTATGTAGATGCAAACTCTTCCCCTTGACTCGTTGCTTAGATGAACTCATAGATGGATCTTGGTGAAACCGTAGGAAAATTTTTAATTTTCTGCAACGTTCCCCAACACCAGTTTGATGAGGAAGGTGAGATCTCGCATGATCCACAGTGAATCCGAGAAATGGACTATGATATGGCACCTGCAGGTTCCCTCGAAACTGAAGATTTTCGTTTGGCGACTCGCCCAAGAGTCAATGACAACGAGTACTGTGTTGAAACATCGGCATATGGCAACGGAGGACGCATGTCTGATCTGTGGGGCTGTCGATACTTGGAAACATGCTCTCATCTATTGTCCATTGGCGGCAAGTGTTTGGGCACTGGCACCTACTAGTAGCTCAAATGATCGATCAAGGGGAGGACAATCCGAAGGAGTGGCTGTTTTCCATGCATGAATTGTTGCCAGAGGAACAGTTTGATCAACTGGTGGTCACTCTTTGGGCGCTCTGGGGAGTACGGAGGAAGGCTATCCATGAAAACATCTTCCAAAGTCCTATTTCAGCTCATACATTTATAACAAAATTCTTGGCTGAGCTACGGATTGTCAACAACAGATCTCAGGTGACCCGTGCACCGGCGATGATGCAATCACGGACTTGGGTGGCGCCTATGGTTGGCTATGCAAAAGTGAACGTGGATGCTGCTATGTCCAGCAATGGTTTCGGGACCGTGGGTGCAATTTGCAGATATGATAGTGGCATGTTCTTGGGGGCCTCGACACTTTGTTTCAACCACATTATTGATCCGACGACCCTAGAAGCACTTGCTGTCAGAGAAGCCCTAGCTTTAGCTGATGATCTGTATGAGCGAAGGATTCAAGTGGCTTCAGAATGTAAAGTGGTGGTGCAAGATCTGAAGATGGATAATTCGGCCAGCTACGGTGCAATTGTACATGAAATAATATACCATTATGTGCTTTTTGATCTTTGCACTTTTAATCATGAACCTAGGAGCTCAAATTATGAAGCTCACAACTTAGCAAAGCATGTTTTATCTCTCGGTGGTGGCTGCCATGTGTGGTTGGGGCACCCCGGGAATTTACCATCCGTCCCTGTAAACATTGTGACGATTTAATAAAGCTTCGCAAGGTTGTCTCAAAAAAAGGAGCCTCACTCTTTGACCTTTGTCGGTTGGTTGCCTGCTGCCTTTGTAGCTACCTTAATGGCACATGTACTGGCCTATAAAATGCAACATTTGATGGGGGACTTCCTTGAATCCATCACCATATGCCTCTTCGATCCACTATCTACCTCTTCACCAATGGTGCAGCCAGTGGAGTCATCGGCTGATCTTCTTGCCAGCTTGTGGGCGAAGATGAAGCTGGCAATTCAGAAGACTGCAGAGGTGGAGCTGGCCTTGGAGGACCTTGCCTTGTGGTTAGCGGGGCCAGAGGACGCATCACTACAAAAAAAAGATACATCCGTGACATTTTGGGCCGAACGAAATTTTTTCTGTCATACATATGACACTTCTATGACGCTAATTGTGACAAAACCCGGTATCATCATAGATGTGGTGGGCTCCTACTTCTATGAAAAAAAATCATGACAGAAAATGGGCTTTTCGTCCTAGGCGGGCCGGGGACGCAGCCGCATGACATTCTTTGGGCCGTCCATGACGGAAAAAACCATGGTAGAAGCGAGGGCAAGGAACGGGGAGTTCCTGGTTATGGTGGGTGGTCGGGAGCCAAGCGATGCGCATTTCTCTCATACACATACGCGTGTGTGTGAGGCATTGGCTCTAACTAAACCCGAGCGAGGCGTTGGGCTCTAACTGAACCCGAGTGATTGCACTGCAGGCTACGCGTTACTGAACCCGATCGAGCGATTCCTTCGCTACTGCTGCTAACTGAAGCCGATAGATGCTGCCTCTCTG